>NC_086103.1:33169463-33486651 GCF_963921235.1 Mobula hypostoma | reverse complement strand
TGACCCCTGACACCACCTGGAACATTTACCTACTGCTAGTGCCTTCCACAGTGAAGACTGATGCAAGCTATTTATCCATTTCATATATGTATAATATATTAAAAAGTTATAGTAAATACGTCGTGCAAAAAGGGGAAAAGAAGTGGTGAGGTAGTGCTCATGGGTTCAATGTCCACGGGGAAGAAGCTATTCCTAAATTTTTGAGAGTGTGCCTTCAGGCTCCTGTACCTCCTCCCTGATGGTAGCAATGAGAAGTGAGCACATATTGGGTGATGGGTGTCCTCAATGGCGGATGCCGCATTTTTGAGGCATCACTCCTTGAAAATGTCCAGCCTGCTGGGGAAGCTGGTGTGCATGATGGAGCTGGCTGAGTTTGCAACTTTCTGCAGCTTATTTTGATCCTGTGCTGTGCCACACCCATTCATACCAGACGATGATGCAGCCAGTTAGAATGCACTCCATGGTAGATCTGTAGAAATTTGCGAGTGTCTTGGGTGACGTACCAAATCTCCTTAAACTCCTCATGAAATATAGCCGCTGTCGTGCCTTCTTTGTAGCTGCATCGATATATTGGGCCCAGGATAGATCCTCAGAGATATTGACATCCGGGAACTTGAAATTGCTCACTCTTTCCACTTCTGATCTCACTATGAGGACTGCTGTGTGTTCCCTTGTCTTACCCTTTCTGAAGTTCATAATCAATTCTTTGGTCCTACTAACACTGAGTGCAAGGTTGCTGCTGTGACACCACTCAGCTAGCTGATATATCTCACTCCTGTATGGTTTCTCATCACCGTCCGAAATTCTGCCAACAGTCATTGTGCCATCAGCACATTTAGAGATGGCATTTGAGTTGTGCCTAGCTACGCATTCATGAGTGTAGACAGAGCAGAGCAGTGGGCTAAGCACACATCCCTGAGGTGCGCCAGTGTTGATTGCCAGCCAAGTGGAGATGTCATTTCCAAATTCACTCCTGGAATCATTCTTGTTAATCTCCACTAGACCCTTCCCAATGCTAGCACATATTTTCTTAGATAAGGAGCCTAAACCTACTCACAATATTCCAAATGTGGTCTGACCAATACCTTATAAATTTCCACATTACATCCTTGCTCTTTTATTCTAGTCCTCTTGAACTGAATGCTTTCATTGTATTTGCCTTCCTTACCACCAACTCGGCCTGCAAGTTAACCTTTAGGGAATCCTGCCCAAGGATCCCCAAGTCATTTTGCCCCTCAAATGTTTGAATTTTCTCCCCATTTAGAAAATATTCTTTGCCTCTATGCATTCCTACAAAGTTCATGACCATACATTTTCCTAAACTATGTTCCATCTACCACTTCTTTGCCCATTCTCCCAATCTAAGTCCTTCTGCAGAATCCCTGCTTCCTCAACACTACCTACTCTTTCTTTCACCTTCATATCATCCACAAACTTGACCACAAAGGCATCAATTCTGCAATCTGTTGTGTGAAATCAGGTTCACGGCTTCGGTGAGTGGTGATTGAAGAGACTCACTATTTATTGAAAAGACAAGACAGATATTAAACTTTCAGTAAACCCTTCAACTTAAACTTGGTTACAAATATAGTAGATTCCCATTAACTAGGAAACATTGGAACCAGTACATTTTGGCCCAATTAAGTGGCTACCCCAGTTAACTGAATTTTCATGGAAGTAGATAAAAAAAGTATTAAAAAGACAAAGTACAATTTAACTGAGTGACAAATTATGTATTTAAATGAAATACGGAACACATTGGAACACTACCAATACTTCTATATTAGTTGCCAATATTTATCAACAGAGGAATTATTCATCTGCCATATTCTTTTGATTGACTGTAAATGAACAAAATCTGTGCAGATAGTATACTGCCTTCATACAATGTTTCAGATTACTGCATCCTTCAAATCTTCAATTTCACTGTAACATTCAAAATAATTTTCAATACCTTCAGAGGTCCTAACTTGTTAAAGTAGACAAATCGTTTTATTTTCACTGCCAGCCTTCTTTCGCATCTCCAAGTCTGAACGCTTGAAAATGCAGTGAGCAAAATAGTTCCAAATTCACATCCTGCTTATTTCGCACCAACTACCAGTGACAGAAATCACTGCTTTTTGAACACAGATACACGCAACTGACACTATTTAAAGACTGTTCGCTCTAAGCACAGTGTAGTGTCTAATGGCCACACAAGTGCACGTGACTGACGCTAATTAAAAACTGTTCAGCAGCAGTCTCCTACCCCAATTAAGTGGCATAATGTCCCAAGTAAACCAAGGGAATCCCAGCTATTTTCTTGATGAATTTTTTGCACTTTCGGAGTTGTCCAAAATAAATGGCTGCTCCAATTAATTGATGGCCCAATTAACTGGAACCCACTGTACTTATCTAAACTGAACATGTGAAGTGGCAGAACAAAACAGGCACAAAACATGTACACAGTGGCAAATGCTCATCTAGAGTGTGCGCCTCTGAGATACGCCTCTGACTGCGCCGGCCCTCATGGGCAGGGTACTTGTCCAGTTTATTAAGGTAGTATATACACAGTACCACATATTCCAGATCGCAACAGCCGTACTATCCCACCGGAAGCCATGGGTAGTCCTGGGTGCTTCATATCCAATACATACCGCTTAGTATCCAGGGAGTCCCCACTTTCACGGCACCATGCAGCATCTACACAGTCATTCCAGGATACTGCTCCTGCTCACACATGCTGTGCCCCACCGACTGGTTGGAAGCATGCTCATCATACCACCTGCACCATCACTCCTTCCCTTCCCTGTTGGCAGAAGGATTACTCTCTGATTCAGAACCTTGGGATTAGATAAGTTATAGATAGGGAAGGAACAGCCCTTAAAACATTTACTCCACCAGGGGTTACTGAGGCTCAAGTTCATTAAGTCTATTCCTGGGACGAGGTTGTCTGGAATGGACTACTCTCTCTTGGTTTCCCTAAAACAGAATGCCAAAACCTGAGAAGCTGTGCAGGTTCCTGCAACAATCCTTCTTTGTTAAAGGGGATCAGTATCTGCAGTAACTCTTCTGCAGCGTGGGGCAACATCGTCTTGCACACCCAACAGTACCACACACTGGTGTGGTTTGCATACTCATGTGCCATTCTTGGAATGCTGTATTATCTGACAGCAGCCACCACCATTGCCACTAGCATCAGCATCCATCACACTGGCAATCTGTAATGCAAGGAGACAAAGAATCCTTCCCTCTTGGTTAGTCGCTGGGTAGTTAGAATCAGAATCAGGTTTATTATCACCGGCATTTATTAACAGCAGCAGCAGTTTAATGCAATATATAATCTAGCAGAGAAATAATAATAACAATAATAAATAAAATAAAAATAGTAATAATAATAATAATGAATAAACAAGTAAATCAATTACAGTATACATATACTGAATAGATTTTTAAAAAATGCAATAACAGAAATACTGTATAATTAAAAAAAGTGAGGCAATGTCCAAGGGTTCAATGTCCATTTAGGAATCAGATGGCAGAGGGGAAGAAGCTGTTCCTGAATCACTGAGTGTGTGCCTTCAGGCTTCTGTACCTCCCACCTGATGGTAACAGTGAGAAAAGGGCATGCCCTGGGTGCTGGAGGTCCTTAATAATGGACGCTGCCTTTCTGAAACTCTGCTCCTTGAAGATGTCCTGGGTACTTTGTAGGCTAGTGCCCAAGATGGAGCTGACTAGATTTACAACCTTCTGCAGCTTCTTTCGGTCCTGTGCAGTAGCCCTTCCATACCAGAGACTGATGCAGCCTGTCAGAATGCTCTCCACGGTACAACTATAGAAGTTTTTGACTGTTGTTGTTTAGATAGACTATTCCCCCATTCCTCCAGTAATACGACCCATCACGTATTCCCCAGTCCATGTGCCACAATCTCCCCGTGGCCCAGTGGTCCCTGAGGTGCTGCACTCAAACCTTCCCTAATTCCTCCTCCAACTTCACCTCTTCCATCTTTGGAGGATCCAATACTGCCAGTTTCCAAGTCATTGAGGAACCTTCTGGACTGCCAGCCAGGAGTTCAGGTTGGCCACCACCTACTGGAGTTACCATTGAAAGGCGTGGATGGGGGTTCATATACTCCATCAGCCCTGGCATCTGGGATGTGGGGAACCCAGGGAATGCTGGATTCCACGACCCACCCATGATCTTCGGCCTCCACGAAATAAAAGCCATTGTCTGAGTGGGGCAAGTAGACTCCACCCACCACCTGACACCTGCTGCCGTTGAAGGTCGGCCAGTATCTTTTGCAGAGCCTCCAGCAAGTGATACAAGGAACATTGAGCAGCGTAAGAGGAATCCTGTGGGTGGCAGAAGGAGCCCTTATCGGGAGAATGATCCTTTTCTCTTAACTGCCTCCTTGCCTCTCTTCCCCTGGCAATGCTTCCTCCAGGTAACCCATTTACCTGCTCCACTGGGACCCCGGCTCTGAGCAACACCAGAAACATTTCCCTATGGGTTGCGCGGGGCCCCAGGCCACTTACCTAATTTGTGCAACCAACTACGGGGAGCTTCTCCCACGTACTCTAATCCCTTCAATAATCTGACAGTGGTGTCTATAGTAGCCCCTACTGCTGGTCCCAATAAGGGTAGCCCCACTCCCTTTAAACCAGGAGCTGCTGCTTTACTTAAGTATTCCACCACGGTCAAGACTTCTCCGATCTATGATCCTCTGATGGGTCATCTCTGTTCTGATAGATCCCTGTGATTACAGCCCACTGGCAAAGGGCTTTGGTCCCTTACTCCATCGTGCTCCACCCCTCCCAGGACTGCAAATCCCATTCAACGTTCAAAAATTCAAATTTCAAAGTAAATTTATTATCTACAGTAAGTGTATGTATGTAACCCTATACTTCATTTATTTGTTGACTTACAGTGCAGAACTAGTTCCTCCAGCCCTTCAGGCTGTGCTGTCTAGCAATCCCCCAATTTAATCCTAGCCCAGTCTTGGGACAATAACATTTACCAATGAACCTACCGACCGGTACATCTCAGGGCTGAGGGAGGAAACTGGAGCACCCAGAGGAAACACATACAGTCACGGGGAGAAAACGCAAACTCCTTACCAGCAGTGGCAGGAATTGAAACAGAGTCACTGGTACTGCGAAGCATTGTGCCAAACACTATGCTACCATGCCGCCCCACACTGAGATTCATTTTCTTGTGGGCATACTCAATAAACCTACAGAATAACAACTATGACAGAATCAATGAAAGACCATCCAACTTGAGTATTCAACCAGAGTGTGGAAGACAACAAACTGTTCAAACACAAAATGAAAAAAAAGAATAATAATAAATAAATAAATAAATAAGCAATAAACATTGAGAATATGAGATGAAGAGTAATTGAAAGTGAATCCATTGGTTGTGGGAACATTTCAATGATGGGACAAGTGAAGAGTGAGGGTTACCTGACCTTGACTGCCGCTGTCACTCTGCCCCATAGTGATCATCACCCCCGTGGCCCCCTTCCATCCCCGTGGGAAGCCCGTGGCCCTCTCAGAGCATTGTTAATCGCGTGATGAGATGACAGGTTTCCCAGGACACCCACCCCTTGATTGGATAAACTCACTCCAACACCCCCAGCATCCCTGATCCTCAGCACAGGCTCCCCTGGCTTTTGTCTATATCCTTACTTCCCACTAGTTCCTTAGTGGAGAACTCCATGATATAGACATCGCGGTGAGACCTACTGTGTTATTCTCCCCAAATCCTTCTCCCCCAACCTGCTGCTCTTCTTCAACCTGTTCCATGGAAGCTGAAGTGAATATGAGCTGGTGGTTCCTTACCACATCTGGGACAATGTGGCCACTGGTCTGGCCAGTATTGGTGTGGTGCTTACTTAGAGGGGGAACCCTGAGGCTCTCTTCTGAACTTTCTTCCCTGCCATCATTATCTAACCAATTTTCCCCATCCCTCATCCATGTGTTGGTCATCTCCCCTCAATATCAGGGCTTGGACCTTAATGAGATCTGATTGCTAGTTAGCCCTGTAGGCAGTCTCTAACTGCTGCCCCATTACTAGTCAGGAGGTCATCTCAGTGCTCTTTAAATAAACACTCTAGCCTGGGTTTGCGCTGATCAGGCGGGCCATGGTAACAGAACACTGGTTTAGCAATTCCACTTCATTCCTCAAATTGTCTACCACTTCCTCCTTGTGTGAGATTATCTTGTGCTGCTACCCTACTGGGGCTGACTGCAGTCAGAAGGTCCCCTTTGGCTCCCTTTGCTCTTGGAGAACCCTGCCTGATTAAGTACGGACATGATGTGGTGTTCCACTTTCACTCTTGGGAGTTCAACTTGTCTGACCATTCTGTGGGCGTCAATTAGTCCATCAGTAGGCTGGTGGGAGTCTCAAGTCCTGCACTGCTGTCGGCTCACCCTGGGACTCAGAACTCCTCACCCGGTGGGGTGGGGGGGTGTTCTGACTCTAAAGATATATCTCCTTCTAAAGATATTCATCTCTTCAATCACTAAATCTCCCTTGCAGAACCATTTGTTGTGTGAAATTAGGTTCATAGGTTTGCCAAGTGGATCAGAAGGACCTACCGGTAAGTATGTTAATTATTTATTTGTAAGTTTAGACAGACTACTCTAAACATTCAATAAACCTTTCAAGCTAAACTCAGTTACAAATACTTATCTAAACTGAGTTGCATACGCAGCAGAACAGAACAGTGGCAAATCCTTATCTAAAATGTATGCCCAGGCCCTCTTTACTGCAGTACACCTCCACTGTTTACCATTTTCGTGGCACCCTTAACTACCTGGTCGATGGCGAGCCAGACATCAAAAGGTGGCTCTATGATTACTGTGCACTAGATTTTAACTCTACTAGCTCTGTGATGTCATCAGCTAAATGGCAGGTATCTGGGAGGGGCTGCAATGCTCCTTACACAGGCTAATCCCCGTTTCCCAAGAGGGGACGGCTTTTTATGAATGGGTAAGTTAGACACTTACTGCAACATCATCCAAATCATTGACATACAGCATGTAAAGGAGCTATCCCGAACCCGACCCTGACCCCTGTGGAACACCACTAGTCACTGGCAGCCACCGGAAAAGACACTCTTTATTCCCACTCTTCGCCTCCTGTCATTCAGCAAAACTTTCTATCTATGCGAGTATCTTTCCTGTAATGCCATAGGCTCTAATCTTTTTAAGCAGCCTCAAATTCTCTGGCGATTCCTCATTTACCCACCTTCTCATATTCGGAGAAGTTTCATTAAAGTTAAAATATTTAGCTTGTCTAACAACAATACTCAATATAGGATCAGATTAGACTGTGGACAGTTTCATCCCAAAATCATCTGGAATGTATTTCCCTTTGGCTTTGCATCAATTGTACATGTTGAATGATTACTTTCCTGAGACCCGAGGTTTCTTTCAGCTTCATCCTTTGCTTGTTAAAGTGTCATTTATGGAATGCATCTGTTCTCATTAACGTTTCCAAAATTACATTAAAACTAATTAATTACATATTTTGTCCAATTAGTTCCCTCAATCTACTACACTGCTCCGCCAAATTTAATAAGCATTTTTGGATTTGAGCCATCGGTTTAAATTCGAACCGAGCAACCAAACACCCCAGGGCACTCTACACTCAAGTTCCTTTCAGTATAGCTCTACTTCTTAGCAACACATATAAAATGCTCGAGGAACTCAGCAGACTAGGCAGCATCTATGGAAAGGAGTAAATGGTCGACGTTTTAGGCTGAGGCCCTTCATCAGGACTGTTGAAGAGTCAGAGGGCAGCAGAGATCACAAAGTGGGAGCAGTGAGACAGCGTTTCACTGAACCCCTGTCAAAGGGAAGATTTGAACTTCTTCAAATCCGGAAAAGACTTTGCAATGGAGTAGTAAATCACAAACATAAGAAAATGTGCGGATGCTGGACATCCAAGCAACTCTCGCAAAATGCTGGAGGAACTCAGCAGGTGAAGCAGCATCTAGGGAAAAGAGTAAACAGTCAACATTTTGAGCTGCGACTCCTAAACAACTCATGTTTTGTTTTCAACCTGGTTCCCCTCCTTCCTTTTTTCCTATGGTTCACTCTCCTCTCCAAAGAGACTCCTTCTTCAGTTCTTGACCTCTTCCACTGATTACCTCCCAGCTTCTCATTTCATTCCCCTCCTCCACCCACCTGCCTTTCCCCTCACCTGGTTTCACCGACAGCATCACCGGCCAGCTAGTACTACTTGCTAGCTTCCTACCTTCTTCTTCTGCCTTCTTCTCCCTTTTTTTCCCAGTTCTGGTTACGAGTTCCAGCTCAAAACTTCTACTGTTTATTCCTCTCAATAGGTGCTGCCCGATCTGCTGAATTTCTCCAGTATTTTGTGTTTGTTGCTCCATTATATTTTTTGGGCTGCTTTTGTTTTCGTTTCCTCACTGATTACTTTTTTGGCTTATCTATATTACCATAATAGACCAAGTGCAGCAAAGAAGCATCCCTTCTCTTTTGTTAGGCATCTGAAAGTAGAATACAGGGAGATATCAGTAGTCTGGCTGCTCCCTGAATTGATTTTCTTGGAAACGTAATTCAAAAAAAATTATTTTCAGAGACTTTGCAAACAATGTGGTTTAAATGAACTTCCCTCTTCCTTCATTTATAAAAGGCTCTTTTTGGATAGACAGAACTTTCAGCCCATTGTATCTGTAATGATGCCAATTTCTGCATAACTTCTGTTTGGAGTATTTGGTGTGGTGAGCCGTATCTTTGATTAGTTGAGGTACAGTATTCAAATAATAACACTCCTGTCCTCTGTGTAAAAATACCAAAAATACCCATAGCTCAAGACACTTATTGCTGACCTTCACCAAGTGGGATGACAGAACCCACTTACTTAGAACCCATCTAACTCACTTGCATCCTCAGGTTACCTATCATCATTTTTGTTTCTGACTGAAATAATGGGAAACAGAAAATCCACACGTGATTTGAAAGACCGTATTTCCAAACTTGGGGTTAATGGGTTATCCAGGGAGGGATAGCACCTCTGGTGAAGAGACATAGGTGTTTGCTTGCGACAGCAGCCATACCCTGGTAAATCCCTTTGACAGGTGAGCTAAACCAGGTGAGGGTAGCAGCAGGCCTCGTAGCCTGGTGAGATAGGGGCAGGCAAAGTCACCTCCTGCAGAATGGATGGATCAGATCAACAGTGAGTCCCAATGGCCAGGAAGGTGATTCTGCAACACCTCATGAAGAGCAAAGGGAATGGTAAAGGCACAGGAGAAGTCACGGTCATCCACTGCAACCGAGGAAAACCCTAGGTTGTATCATTGGACTTGGTCTTCCAAGGTCAGAAGAGTAGAACTGCCCCAGTTCAACACTTTTTCCCCTTAAACAACACTTCCACACAGGTTTGCTGTCATCATCTGATATGACAGACAGCCAGTCAATCATTTCCAAACTACAGAAACATTTATAAATGTATTTACACAGTGGAATCTTTTATTGTGTAAGTGACTTCTTTGGTCTCACACTCCTGCAATGCCTGCATGGGACCCTTTCAAGCAGCCATCATTCTCCCATTTGCTTCTGGTGCTGAAACAGAACAGAGATATGGGAATGATGGAGAGAGAAGCACTATGACTGCTCCTAATGTGTTGTGACTTCACATGCAAAAGATTTTGCTCATCCTCGTGGTTTATATTATGGATGATTGCATTTCAGACATAGAATGCAACATTAATATGTGATCAATTATCAGTCCTGTTCAAGGTCAAGAAAATACTGATGATTCTCTCAGAAAAGGAAGAAAATACTGAGATGTTAAATTGAGCAGTCTTGGCAAAGTAGCAGTTGATGACTTTTCATGTAGCAGTGTGCAATAAATAGAGCAACCTGACTAAAGTCTCCTGAGGAATGAGTTTCTGTTATTAAAGTTAAAAGTTGCTGTAGTCAATTTTCTCTGCTACTCTCAGCGACTTATGTGAAATCAGCTACGGTTGTGAATTTGACCGCAGCAAAACTTTAACATTAAAGAGCAAGTTCTTGAGGCAAAGCTCTTGGGACTGGCTTTGAAGCTCATGCTGAAGACAATAAATCTTTCTGGATGGGTTTTGCAGGGATGACCTCATTCTTCTCCAGTGCTGCCTGCTAATTTGACTTCCCTTGCAGCCTCTTGCATTGTGTCCTCTTCCCACCCTTGGAAGATTGGTGGATGGGGGGGTGGGGGGAAAGGAGAATGGAAATGTGTCCGCAGCAATTTGTGTTTATATTGTATTTTAATTGAAATTTGGTTTGATTGAATTGCACCTCATGTGAAGCTGCATCCTTGCTCCATCTGCTGGCCTTTAACAAGAGATTCTTCTCACCCCTCTCCAGTTCAAGTTCTTGTCATTCAACCATACACATATATACTGCCAAATGAGACAACATTCCTCTGAACCAAGGTGCACAACAGGGCACATATAACTCAGAAACATAACACACCAAGTAATTTTACCACCAACAAATGCATAAATAATTAGTTGCATATATGATATAAGTTAAAAACTAAACAGTATAATGATACTGACACTTCATATATGATGAGAGCTGGATGGTGGCAGGGAGTTCAGTAGTCTTGCGTGGGGAAGAAGCTGTTTCTCATCCTAACAGCTCTTGTCCTAATGCTATGGTATCTCTTGCTTGATGGGAGGGGGGCCAAAGAGATTGATAGACTGATGAGAGGGATCTCTAACAACGCTAAGGACCCTGTGAATACAGCACTCCTGATAAGTATCTCTGATGGTTGGAAAAGAGATCCCATATGTGTGCATATATGTATTGTGCATATATAAGTAAATGCATGTGCATATGTATATGTATGTGTCTGAATGTATATGTATGCCTTTGTGTCAATGTGTTGTATATATGTCTGTACATGTGTCAATCTGTCAATGTGCATGTGTGTGAATATGTGCATGTGTATGTATATATATGTTTGTGTGTATATGTGTGTATTAATGTACACACATGGGTATATATGTGTATTTGTATGCATGTGTATGTACACATGTGTATAAATATGTATGTGCATGCATATGTATTTGTATCTGTGTATACATGTATATATGTGTACATATGTATATGCATAAATGTGTCCAAGTATGTACAAACATTTGTATGTGTAGATACATATATGTGTATGTGTGTATATATGTATAGGTATGTGTGTATGTAAATATGTATAAGTATGTGTGTGTGCAAACATTCATGAGTATGTATGAGTATATGTGCATGTTTGTAAATATGTATATGTGTGTACATATGTGTGTGTGTAAATGTGTGTGTTTACATGCATATATGAGTAAGCAATGTGCATGCATAAGTGTTTGCATGTATATATGTGTATGCGTGTGTATTTTTATGCATATGTATGTGTACATATGTATAAATGTGTGCCTATATGTAGGAATGTGAAATTATGTGTGTATATATTAGTGTATATTTGTGTGTGTGTATATGTGTAGGCTTGTGTGGAGGATCAGAGAGATCTTGGGGTCCTTGTCTGTAGGACACTCATAGCTGCTACGCAGGTTGACAAGTTGTTAAGAAGGCATATGGTGTGTTGGCTTTCATCAACCGTGGGATTGGGTTCAAGAGCCATGAGGTAATATTACAGCTATATAAGACCTTAGTTAGACCCACTTGGACTACTGTGTTTAGTCCTGGTCACCTCACTACAGGAAGGATGTAGATACTACAGAAAGAGTGCAGAGGAGATTTACAAGGATGTTGCCTAGATTGGAAAGCATGCCTTATGAGAAGAGGTTGCGTGAACTTGGCCTTTTCTCCTTGGAGCGATGGAGAATAAGAAGCGACCTGATTGAGGTGTGTAAGATGATGAGAGGCATTGATTTTGTGGATAGTCAGAGGCTTTTTCTCAGGGCTGAAATAGCTAACATGAGGTGGAATAGTTTTAAGGTGCTTGGAAGCAGGTACAGAGAGGATGTCAGGGAAAATTTTTAACACAGAGAGTGGTGGGTGTGTGGAATGCACTGCCAACGACAGTGGTGGAAATGAAGAGCAGGTGCAAGAAGGAAGGAAATACTTCCTTTTTTATAACAGTATAGGAAACTAATGAGTAAAATACAGAAGTCCAATGGAATTATGGATTTTAATGCATAGTTAGAATGTGTAACTTCTATTTTTAGAATGGAGGTAGATAAAATAGGGTCTTTTAAGAGACTCTTAGATAGGTACATAGAGCTTAGAAAAATAGAGGGCTATGTAGTAGGGAAATTCTAGGCAGTTTCTAGAGTAGGTTACAGGATCGGCACAACATTGTGGGCCGAAGGGCCTGTAAGGTGCCGTAGATTTCTATGTTCTATGTTCTATAATCCTCTCAGCAGTTCTCGCAATCCTTTGTAGGGACTTGTGGTGAGATGCCATGTAGTTCCCATACCTGACAGTGATGCAGCTGGTCAGGACATTCTCGATGGTGCTCTAGTAGAAGTTAGTTAAAATAGGGTGAAGGGATCTTTGCTCACCTCAACCTCCTCAGGAAGTGGAGAAACTGCTGTGCTTTTTTGACCAAAGAGATGGTATTGAGGGACTAGGTAAGATCGTCCATTATGTGCACTCCAAGAAAGTTGGAGTTTCCAACTGTCTCCATGGAGGAGCTGTGTACGTGAAGTAAGGAGTGTTCAGCCTAAAGTCCACAATCATCCCCTTGTTCTTGTCCACATTGAGACTTAAGTTGTTGTGCTCGCGCCATTCCACCAGCTCTTCTACTTCCTCTCGATATGCCATCTTGTTATCGTTGTTGATGAGGCCAACCACTTTTGTGTCATCAGCAAACTTGATGAGTAGGTTTGAACTGGATCTAGCAATGCAATCATAAATCCAGCAGTGGGCCGAACATGCAGCCCTGGAGAGTGCTGGTGCTCAGTGTGAACTGGAGATGTTTCTGCCAACACAGACTGACTGTTGGCCTTTCTGTCAAGAAGCTTAGGATCCAGTTACAGAGAGGGGTGTTGAGACCCAACGAGGACAGTTTACCCACCAGCTTTTGAGGTATGATAGAAACATAGAAACATAGAAAATAGGTGCAGGAGTAGGCCATTCGGCCCTTCGAACCTGCACCGCCATTTATTATGATCATGGCTGATCATCCAACTCAGAACCCCGCCCCAGCCTTCCCTCCATACCCCCTGACCCCTGTAGCCACAAGGGCCATATCTAACTCCCTCTTAAATATAGCCAATGAACTGGCCTCAACAGTTTCCTGTGGCAGAGAATTCCACAGATTCACCACTCTCTGTGTGAAGAAGTTTTTCCTAATCTCGGTCCTAAAAGGCTTCCCCTCTATCCTCAAACTGTGACCCCTCGTTCTGGACTTCCCCAACATCGGGAACAATCTTCCTGCATCTAGCCTGTCCAATCCCTTTAGGATCTTATATGTTTCAATCAGATCCCCCCTCAATCTTCTAAATTCCAACGAGTACAAGCCCAGTTCATCCAGTCTTTCTTCATATGAAAGTCCTGCCATCCCAGGAATCAATCTGGTGAACCTTCTTTGTACTCCCTCTATGGCAAAGATGTCTTTCCTCAGATTAGGGGACCAAAACTGCACACAATACTCCAGGTGTGGTCTCACCAAGGCCTTGTACAACTGCAGTAGTACCTCCCTGCTCCTGTACTCGAATCCTCTCGCTATAAATGCCAGCATACCATTCGCCTTTTTCACCGCCTGCTGTACCTGCATGCCCACTTTCAATGACTGGTGTATAATGACACCCAGGTCTCGTTGCACCTCCCCTTTCCCTAATCGGCCACCACTTTGCAGGTGGGACAGGATGGAGTAGGGTGTGTATATTGTTATTCATTTGGTTATGGTGAATGCATCTAGCCTCAAAAAATTGGATCCACTGCATGTGTTGTTTTACTGCTTTAAGTAATGAATTAGTTTCAATATTGTATTTAAGAAGTCTGTCCTTAGATTGTCCTGTGTTATTTCTGTTGATCACTATATTAGCACGTACCTGGATAAAACCCAGCAGAATAATCACACATTTCTCAAATATAGCTCAGGCTTCGCAAGTATCTCTAGCCTGCAAAAAATCCTGGTATGTAAACTAAATTACCATGATGACTATTTAGCATTGGTAATTGTGGTCTTGTCTTGTTAAGTTGAGCTGAACCAGTGGCAGTTTTCAATAATGATATCTCCACTAAAGTACAATATCTCACATTCTTCCTAGTTGAGATTTTGGGTAGGTGAATTGTTCCCTGTATGTTCTGAGTGGATGCAGCCTCCTCTTTCTCCGTCTGCCTTTCCTGTTCCGAATGTCCTTTATTCATTCTCCCACTGATTCTGTACTCCAGGGAGAAAGCCTGCAGTATTATGCCCAGGACTAACTGGATAATGCGGATTTGTTGATATTGGTACAGACTGTTTGCAGGTTTTAGCACCTATATTTTAAAAAAAGAAATTAATCATGGAAAGTGTCAACTAATACTAATGAACCATCAATTGGCTACAAATAATAAAAAAAAAATCAAACATCAGATGGTGGAAATTCGGGAAAAAAATTAATTTGTAGAACTTACCTGCAGATAGTTGATGGTCACTATAAAGAATGGTTGGGATGAAAAAGGATCTAGTGCTTTTCTGGCATATATGACAAATAAACTCTTCTCTGAATTCCAGCCAGGTACAGGTAAGATGCTTCGTGGAGTAAGTTTGTGTGTATAATATTATAAGAGGGCATTTGTGGTGGCATTAAGTTCCAGAGGAACTGCATTGATATAGCTTCGGTTTGGCATGCTCAGTACTATCATGATCTTTCATATCTGCACTATTCCAACAGTAGACCCTGTTGCATGTGCCAATTGCCTCACCCGACGTGACATGCACTACAATTGTGTGGCATGTGTATTTGATGTCATATTGAAACCGATGTGACCTCTGAAATTCAACTGAAATTTTGTGAATATATAGACACCGAAGAAAGTTTGCAAAATATTTGGGAGTGGTTCTAAAATTATTTCTGATATATGATTTGCACTAGTTATACCTATTTGGAAAGAAAGAGTAGGTCGTGCCTCTTTAAGAAATAGATGGGAACATAATAGGTCTTTGAAATTATGAAAGGTTTTGACTAAGTTACTATAGAGATGATACAAACACCCATGCAGCAGGCTCCCCCTCTACACACAGCTGATGAATCCAAATGAACAACAGAGACTAACACAGTTTGGCTCCAGTGGAATTGCAGGAGTTGCCAGACAATGTTGAACTCAGTGTAGGACTACCTTAGGGACTTTTCCAGACTTTTCTTCAGGGTTTATTCCCGAAGTCTTCCCCATGGATGGATATAGCCGCAAGGCAGCGGATGTTGAGATCAGAGTTCTCCTTCTCCTAGATGAGCTGATAACCGCGAGTTTTAAGGCACCAGTAACTTCCCTTTGCAGTAGAAAGAGTTCCGCTGAACTTAGTGGCTAAGCCACATGTAAAAACCAGGAGCTGGACTTGGTTGTCAGAGGCTATTTGATACACACACCACTGAGAACATTTAATCGGTGATGGGAGTTTATCCCCACTTCCTCCCCTCTATGACAACCTTAAAGAACATATCAACACTCAGTAGCCACTTTATTAGCTACACCTGTATATCTGCTCATTAATGTAAATATCTAATCAGCCAATTATGTGGCAGTAACTCAATACACATAAGGATGCAGACATGCCATGGTCAAGAGATTCAGTTGTTGTCAGCTAATCATCAGAATTAAGAAGAAATTTGGTCTAAGTGAATGACCGTGGAACGATGCTTGGTGCCAGATGGGGTGGTTTGAGTATTTCAGAAACTGCTGATCTCCTGGGATTTTCACACACAACATTCCCTAGAGTTTATAGGTAATGGTATAAAAAACAAAAAAAAATCTAGTGAGTGGCATTTCTGTGGGTGAAAACACTTCGTTAATGAGAGATGTTAGAGGAAAATGGTCAGACTAATTCAAGCTGATAGGAAGGTAACAGTAACTCAGATAATGATGCATTACAAAAGGACGTGCCAAAGAGCTCTTCCTGTACCTAATATACCTAATATAGTATCTGTCAATATTTTACATCTTGTCAAACGAAGGAAGTATCTTTGTTCAGATTTCTGCCTGTCTTTCCAATTATTTATAAGATATTTAGGAGAAGAATTGCAAAAAGGCTTTTTCCACTCAGGTTGGATGAGCCAACAACCAGAGAACATGGGTTAAGGGTGAAAGTTGAAACGTTTAATGGGAACATGAGGGGAAACCTCTTTTCTCAGAGGGTGGTGAGAGTGTTCAATGAGCTGCTAGCACAAGTGGTGTATGCAACCTCGATCTCAACATTTATGTGATTTGGATAGGTACGTGGACAGTAGGGGTATAGAGAGCTGTGGTTCTAGTGCAGGTTAATCAGACTAGGCAGTTTAAATGGTTACAGTATGGGCTAGATGGGCCGAAGTACCTGTTTCTGTGCTGTACTTCTCTATGACTCTAAATTAGGCCGTCTGACTATTGAATCTGCTCTTGTATTACATTATGGCTGATTTACTATCCCTCTCAATCCCATTCTCTTGCCTTCTTCCTGTGACTTTTGATACCTTGACTAACAAAGGACTTATCAACCCCCACCTCTTCAAATGTAACTCAGTGACTTAGCCACCACTGCCTTCTGTGGTAATGAATTCCACATAATCAATCCTCTGGCTAAGGAAATTCCTCCTCATCTCTTTTCCAAATTGACACAGCTGCTATTCTGAGGCTGTGCCCTCTGGTCCAAGACACACCCACTATAGGAAACATTCTCTCCACATCCAGTATAGGAAACATTCTCTCCACATGCACTCTATGCAGACTGGTTAGTATTCGATAAGTTTCAATGAGATTCCCCCCCCGCCATCCTTGTAAACCCCAGCAAGTACAAGCCCAGAGCAATCAAACACTCCTCATATGTCGACCCTTTCATTCCCAGAATAATTCTCACGAGCCTCCTCTAGAGCTTCTCCAATGCTAGCACATCATTCCTTTGATAAGGGGCCCAAAACTGCTCACAATACTGCAAGAGTGATCTGACCAATGCCTTATAAAGCCTCAGTATTACACCCTTGTTCTTTTATTCTAGACCTCTCAAAATGAATGCTAACATTGCATTTGCCTTCCTTACTACTGACTCAGCCTGCTAATTAACCATTAGGGAATCCTACACAATGAATCCCAAGCAACACACATCAAAGTTGCTGGTGAATGCAGCAGGCCAAGCAGCATCTATAGGAAGAGGTGCAGTCGACGTTTCAGGCCGAGACCCTTCGTCAGGACTAACTGAAGGAAGAGTGAGTAAGGGATTTGAAAGCTGGAGGGGGAGGGGGAGATGCAAAATGATAGGAGAAGACAGGAGGGGGAGGGATAGAGCCGAGAGCTGGACAGGTGATAGGCAAAAGGGGATACGAGAGGATCATGGGACAGGAGGTCCGGGAAGAAAGACAAGGGGGGGGCGGGTGACCCAGAGGATGGGCAAGAGGTATATTCAGAGGGACAGAGGGAGAAAAAGGAGAGTGAGAGAAAGAATGTGTGGATAAAAATGAGTAACAGATGGGGTACGAGGGGGAGGTGGGGCCTTAGCGGAAGTTAGAGAAGTCGATGTTCATGCCATCAGGTTGGAGGCTACCCAGACGGAATATAAGGTGTTGTTCCTCCAACCTGAGTGTGGCTTCATCTTTACAGTAGAGGAGGCCGTGGATAGACATGTCAGAATGGGAATGGGATGTGGAATTAAAATGTGTGGCCACTGGGAGATCCTGCTTTCTCTGGCGGACAGAGCGTAGATGTTCAGCAAAGCGGTCTCCCAGTCTGCGTCGGGTCTCACCAATATATAAAAGGCCACATCGGGAGCACCGGACGCAGTATATCACCCCAGTCGACTCACAGGTGAAGTGATGCCTCACCTGGAAGGACTGTTTGGGGCCCTGAATGGTGGTAAGGGAGGAAGTGTAAGGGCATGTGTAGCACTTGTTCCGCTTACACGGATAAGTGCCAGGAGGGAGATCAGTGGGGAGGGATGGGGGGGACGAATGGACAAGGGAGTTGTGTAGGGAGCGATCCCTGCGGAATGCAGAGAGAGGGGGGGAGGGAAAGATGTGCTTAGTGGTGGGATCCCGTTGGAGGTGGCGGAAGTTACGGAGAATAATATGTTGGACCCGGAGGCTGGTGGGGTGGTAGGTGAGGACCAGGGGAACCCTATTCCTAGTGGGGTGGTGGGAGGATGGAGTGAGAGCAGATGTACGTGAAATGGGGGAGATGCGTTTAAGAGCAGAGTTGATAGTGGAGGAAGGGAAGCCCCTTTCTTTAAAAAATGAAGACATCTCCCTCGTCCTAGAATGAAAAGCCTCATCCTGAGAGCAGATGCGGCGGAGACGGAGGAATTGCGAGAAGGGGATGGCGTTTTTGCAAGAGACAGGGTGAGAAGAGGAATAGTCCAGATAGCTGTGAGAGTCAGTAGGCTTATAGTAGACATCAGTGGATAAGCTGTCTCCAGAGACAGAGACAGAAAGATCTAGAAAGGGGAGGGAGGTGTCGGAAATGGACCAGGTAAACTTGAGGGCAGGGTGAAAGTTGGAGGCAAAGTTAATAAAGTCAACGAGTTCTGCATGCGTGCAGGAAGCAGCGCCAATGCAGTCGTCGATGTAGCGAAGGAAAAGTGGGGGACAGATACCAGAATAGGCACGGAACATAGATTGTTCCACAAACCCAACAAAAAGGCAGGCATAGCTAGGACCCATACGGGTGCCCATAGCTACACCTTTAGTTTGGAGGAAATGGGAGGAGCAAAAGGAGAAATTATTAAGAGTAAGGACTAATTCCGCTAGACGGAGCAGAGTGGTGGTAGAGGGGAACTGATTAGGTCTGGAATCCAAAAAGAAGCGTAGAGCTTTGAGACCTTCCTGATGGGGGATGGAAGTATATAAGGACTGGACATCCATGGTGAAAATAAAGTGGTGGGGGCCAGAGAACTTAAAATCATCGAAAAGTTTAAGAGCGTGAGAAGTGTCACGAACATAGGTCGGAAGGGATTGAACAAGGGGTGATAAAACAGTGTCGAGGTATGCAGAAACGAGTTCGGTGGGGCAGGAGCAAGCTGAGACAATAGGTCGGCCAGGACAGGCAGGTTTGTGGATCTTGGGTAGGAGGTAGAAACGGGAAGTGCGGGGTGTGGGAACTATAAGGTTGGTAGCAGTGGATGGGAGATCCCCTGAGCGGATAAAGTCGGTGATAGTGTGGGAGACAATGGCCTGGTGCTCCTTAGTGGGGTCACGATCGAGGGGTAAATAAGAGGAGGTATCCGCGAGTTGTCGCTGTGCCTCGGCAAGGTAGAGGTCAGTACGCCAGACTACAACAGCACCCCCTTTATCAGCGGGTTTAATAATAAGGTTAGGATTAGTGCGGAGGGAGTGGAGAGCAGAGCGTTCCGAAGGTGTGAGGTTGGAATGGGGACAAGGTGCGGTGAAGTCGAGACGGTTGATGTCCCGTCGGCAGTTGGCAATAAAGAGATCCAGAGCAGGCAGAAGACCAGAGCGGGGTGTCCATGAGGAAGAGGAGGGTTGAAGACGGGAGAAGGGGTCATCGGTGGGGGTGGAAGAGTCCTTGCCGAAGAAGTAGGCTCGGAGACGGAGACGGCGGAAGAAAAGTTCCGCATCATGGCGAACACGGAACTCGCTGAGGTGTGGGCGAAGGGGGACAAACGTGAGGCCCTTACTGAGAACAGAGCGTTCTGCCTCCGACAGTTGAAGGTCGGAGGGGATGGTAAAGACCCGGCACGGATGAGAGCTGGGATCAGAGGCGGGAGGGGGGAGGCTGGGTGTGTCAATGGAGAGGGGAGGGTTGGGGTGAGAGGAAGATGGAGCCTCTGAGGGCCCAGGAGCTGACGGTGGGATCTGAGGGAGACGGGATTGCAGAGTATTGGTGGGGGAAGGGGAGACGGGAGTCACAACAGCAGCACATAAAGACCCGGCCTGGAGTTCAAGGCTGGAATCTTGAGAGCTGGGATCAGAGGGGGGAGGGGGGAGGCTGGTGGTGTCAGTGGAGAGGGGAGGGTTGGGGTGAGAGGAAGATGGAGCCTCTGAGGGCCCAGGAGTTGACGGTGGGATCTGAGGAAGACGGGGCTGCGGAGTGGTGGTGGGGGAAGGGGAGACGGGAGTCACAACAGCAGCACATAAAGACCCGGCCTGGAGTTCAAGGCTGGAGTTGCAGTTGGTGGTTGCGCAATCGCTGTGAAGGTGTCCATGGTCGTTGCTGGAGTCCGGGTTTTGAATATGTCCTGAGGTGTTGGAGCCGCCAAGATCAATGGCAGGGGCCGCAATTGAAAGTTCATGCCTGCTAGCATCGGGGCCAGCAGGCTCTGGAGTCCGTAGATGTAAGATCTTGCGATCTTTGCCTAACATGACAAAGTCAAAAAAACGGCGATTGCAGGCGTGAATCCGACGGAGGATGAAATAACGGGTAGGACCATTACAGACGGCGAAGAAAGTGTCCCGAATGTGTGGAAGGGTCTGGGATAGGGACACCAAGTACACCATGAATCCCAAGTCCCTTTGCACCTCTGATATTTTAATTTTCTACACATTTAGAAAACAGTCTAAACCTTTATTCTTTCTACCAAAGTGCATAACCATACACTTCTTTACACTATATTCCATCTTCCATTTTGTTGCCCATTCTCCCAATCTGTCTGAGCCCTTCTGCCGGCTCCCTTTTTCCTTAACATTACCCGGCCCTCGATCTATTTTTGTACAGTTCGCAATCTTGCCCACAAAGGCATCAATTCCGTCAACCAAATCATTGACATATAACATGAAAAGAAGCAGTCCCAACACTGACCCCTGTGGAGCACCTCCAAACACCAACAGCCATTTAGTAAAGGCCTCCTTATTCCCATTCTTCACCTCCTGACAGTCAGCCAATCTTCTATCCATGTTAATATCTTTCCTTTAATAACATGAGTTCTTATCTTGTTAATCAAGCTTATGTGCGGCATTTTGTCAAAGGCCTTCTGAAAATCCAAGTAAAGAACATCCACCAACTCTCCTTTGTCTATCCAACCGGTTATTTCCTCGAAGAATGCCAACAGGTAGTTCAAAGGTTTCAGAGGTACATTTAATGTCAGAGAAATGTATATAATATACATCCTGAAATTCTTTTTCTTCACAAACATCCATGAAAAACAGAGGAGTGCCCCAAAGAATGAATGACAGTTAAATGTTAGAACCCCAAAGTCCCCCCCCAACTTCCTCCACCCACGCACAAGCAGCAACAAAGCATCAGTGCCCCCCACCGAGCACTCAAATGTGTAGCAATACTTCAGTAAAGACACAGACTTGCAGTACCCCAAAGACTACTCGTTCACCCGGTTAGGGTAAGATTTCCCCTTAAGGGAAGGGTGCTGACTTTGGCCTATTTTATCAAGTGCCTCCAAATACCCCTGAAACATGATCCTTAGTAATGGACTCCAATATCTTCCAAACAACTGAAGTCAGGCTAATTGGCCTAAATTTCCATTTTTCAGCCTTCTTCCCTTCTTAAAGAGTGGAGTGACATTTGCAAGTTTACAATTCTTTGGAACCATTCCAGAATCTAGTGATTCTTGAAAGATTATTACTAATGTCTCCACAATCTCTTCAGCTACCTCTTTCAGAATCTTGGGGTATAGTCCATCTGGTCTAGGTGACTTATCTACCTTTAGACCTTTCAGCTTTCAAAGCATATACTCACTTCTGCCCCCTGACTCTCTTGAATTTCTGGCTTACTGTTAGTGTCTTCCACAGTGAAGACTGACGCAAAATACTTAAGTTCATCCACCATTTCTTCATCCCCCATAACTACCCTTCCAGCATCATTTCTCACGATTTGATATCTACTCAGTTTTATTGGATAAAATTGCAAGTTGTCCTCAAACATTGTGTACAATAACTTGTCCAATGCTTAAATGCACTCTAATAATTTCATGTTGCAGTGACTGTTGCTCTGGCTTTCTGCCAGGTTTTGCTGATGTACTCTGTCCTCTCAGCTATTTGTTTTGAAAAGCACTCATGCAATATCATAGCATTGTTACTATTTATACAGGCATTCGTTCTATTGATAATTGGGTGGTCTCTCCAATGGTTGTGTTGGTTCACAGACAACCAAATTCAACCAAATTCAACTTGATATCAGTACACCAGGCTGCCCCACAGTTTCTGAGAAAGAGCACAAATTCTCACATAAAATGGGCAACTCTTGCTCCTGAAAACATCCTGTTTAATGTTTGGTATCAATTATTATAAAGCCATCTTTCACTGGATTGGATCCTCAATGGAAGGTTAACAGCTATTGCCAACTGGCAACAGTCACCTTTTCATTTTCCATTCATCCATTAACAATGGGATAATAACAATACAGTTTGTACACAGGAGCTTATTCCCTGAGGATTTCTCAAGAGTTACTATTGCATTATTAATTGCCTTTCTCCAGAAAGGAAGTGTTTATGATCTGTTTATAATGGTACTGTATTGGCCCTCCAATGCTTGAGTGACCATCATCTCCCTGGCCATCTGGGAAGATAATATACAAGTTAGTTGCTTCTGAAGGTATATTTTACTGTTTGTCAAAGCAATCCTGGAAATTAACAATTGTATATTCAACAATTTTTGCCCTGGAGGTTAACTGCAGAGGTGATGATTGAAATTTGCTTATTTCTATAATGTTACTATTTGCATATGTGAATGAGGGAAAAACTTAATTGTTAATGAGTTTGATATGACTGAGTAATTACTTCCTGTGTTTTTTTTCCTGGTGGAGGATAAAATTAACACCTGATTAACAGGAGATAGAGTGGAAAAGGCTGAACTATGTAGTAGATTGCCATATCCTAGAAAAGCCTTGATTGTTCACCCAAACTATCACTGTGTGAAATATTACTGTAGTGTTCAGAAACTGGAACAGGTATGATTTATTTCCCCTTTTGAGCATTGAATCCCAGCTAAATTAATAGCTGTTGGACTCTGTTCCAAGGATCGTTTTTCTTGATACAAATTCTACAAACTATAAATGTATGACATTGTACTTACAAGATGAAGTATTCAAATTCTCTGAAAAAGTTGCCAAATAGCTGTTGTTATTATCCTACAATATATGGGATAGGGAGAAGATTAGAAGTCCCATCCCAATTACTAGATGTCTACCATTCTGAAATCAAGACAAAACTTAACTTGATGTTATAAATTAGTGGAGCAGGCTGGTTAAGTCATTTGAGCCAATCCCTCACCTATTTGACATCCACACTCAGTGGCCATTTATTAGGTACATCCTGTATTTAATAAAGGAGCCAGTGAGTGTATCATAAACACGAGAACGTCTGCAGAGTCTAGAAATCCAAAGCCACATACACAAAATTCTAAGGAGCTGTTTGTGGACTACAGGAGGAATGGAGACAGGCTAACTCCTATTGACATCAACTGTTTTGGGTCTGAGAGGGTGAACAGCTTTAAGTTCCTTGGCATACACATCACCGAGGATTTCACGTAGCCTGAGCGTACTGGCTGTGTGGTGAAAAAGGCACAACAGTGCCTCTTTTACCTGAGACGGTTGAAGAAGTTTGGTACGGGCCCCCAAATCCTAAGAACTTTCTACAGGGGCACAACTGAGAGCATCCTGACTGGATACATCACTGCCTGGTATAGGAACCATACTTCCCTCAACTGCAGGACTCTGCAGAGAGTGGTGTGCACAGCCCAGTGCATCTGTAGATGTGAACTTCCCATTATTCAAGACATTTAAAAAGACACATGTGTAAAAAGAGCCCAAAGGATCATTGAGGATCTGAGTCACCCAACTACAAACTATTCTAGTTGCTGCTATCTGGGAAACGGTATCGCAGCATGAAAGCGAGGACCAACAGGCTCCGGGACAGCTCCTTCCACCAGGCCATCAGACTGATTAATTCATGCTGATATAACTGTATTTCTATGTTATATTGTCCCGTTGTAATTCATTACAAATTACTATAAATTGCACATTGCACATGTAGATGGAGATGTAACATAAAGGTTTTTGCTCCTCATGTATATGAAGGATGTAAGTAATAAAGTCAATTCAATTCAATTCAAAATGCTGGAGGAAATCAGCAGGTCAGGCAGTATCTATGGAAATGAATTAACAGTTGATGTTTCTAGCCCTTTACCTTTCCCACCCACCTGGCTTCACTAATCACCTTATAGCTAGCCTCCTTCCTCTTCCCCCACCTTTTTATTCTGGTATCTTTCTCTTTCCTTTTCAGTCCTGAAAAAGTGTCTTGGCCTGAAACATTGACTGTTTATTAATTTCCATAGCTGCTGCCTAACCTGCTGAGTTCCTCCAGCATTTTGTGTGTGTTGCACTGAGTGAATGTTCATGGTCTTCAACTGCTGTAGCCCGTCAGCTTCAAGGTTTGATGTGTTGTGCATTGATAGATGCTCCCCCTGCACCCCATTGTTGTAACATGTGGTTATTTTAGTTAATGTCACCTTCCTGTAAGCTTGAACCAGTCTGGCCATTCTCCTCTGACCACCCCTATTAACAAAGCCTATTCACTCACAAAACTGCTGCTCACTGGATGTTTTTTTTCACACATCATTATTTTGTAAACTCTAGAGACTGTTGTGTGTGGGAATCCCAGGAGATCAGCAGCTTCTGGGATATGCAAACCTCCCCATCTGGCATCAACAAACATTCCACTGTCAAAGTCACTTAGATCATATTTCTTCCCCATTTTGATGTTTGGTCTAAATAATGACTGAATCTTATTACCATGACTGCATGTATTTATGCGTTGAGTTGTTACCACGTGATTGGCCAATTAGTTATTTACAATAATGAGCAGGTGTACAGGAATACCTAATAAAGTGACTACTGAGGGTATAACTGTACGGACACCTGTAATTTTCAAATCAGGGAACGCTGACCTTTTCAAGAAACTGAGAAATGACCTTCATAAAGCTATCTGGGATGCCATGAGACACTGGATTGCAGTCCAAAACTATGGCTAGAACAGCCATTGTTGCAGGGTTAACATGCTATAATGTGTTACAAGACAAAGTATGCAGCATAGTTGACAACACTGCATTCTTTCCTGACAAGCTTAATGAATTGTATGCATGTTTCGAAGAGAAGGGGTTTGGAAGGTCACCACCTACTTCAACAGTCCCTAATGCACCTGAACCTACAATCACTTTTACAGATGTGAGATCAGTCTTCCAGAAAGTGAATCCACAGAAAGAACATGGACGATTTTGCCCTCAGCTGTGTTATTAGATCCTTTGCAGATCAGCTGCCAGGGATATTTGCAGACATTTTTTATCTTTCTATGTTTCAGTCTGAGAAAGCCATGGCTTTAAGAAGATGGCTGTCATCCTTAAGAATAATAAAGTGTCATGTCTTACTGACTAGTGCCCAGTAACTCTAAAATCCACCATTATGAAGCACTTCAAGGGGTTGGAAATGGCCTGCTTTATCTCCAGACTCCTAGATAGCATCATCTGCAATTAACTTATTGTTGAAACAGATCTGTGGCTAACTCCCTGCTCATACACTCATCTCTAGAGCATCTGGGAAGTAAAGACACCTACGTTAGATTATTGTTTATTGATTATAGCTCTGCCTTCAATACTGCAAGATCATCAGTCAAAGGATCAGCTTCAGGCCATTCCGCCCATCACTTCTGCTCCAGCATTCCGTCATGGATGACTTCACAAACACATGCCTTCTCCTGTAACCATCCATGGCAATTAATTCCACAAGTTCCTCAACCTCTGGCTAAGGAAATTCCTCCTCCTCTCTGTTCTAAATGGATATCCCTCTATTCTGAGGCAGTGCCCTCTGGTCCTAGATCCACCCATTATCAGAAACCTCTTCTCTATATCCGTGGATGAACCAGGAGGTATGTCACCTGCTGAAGGCTTTCAAGGCTGGCAACCCAGATCTATACCAGAAAACCAGGTATGACTTGTGCAGGGCTATTTCAAGGGTGAAGAGACAATTTTGAATGAGGTTGGAGGCAACATCGGATGTACGACAACTCTGGCAGCGTTTGCAAGACATTACTTCCTACAAAGCACAACCCAATAGCATGAGTGGCAGGAATGCTTCACTAGCAGATGAACTCAGCATCTTCTATGCCTGCTTTGAAAGGGAGAATATAACTACAGGTGTGAAGATCCCTGCTGCACCTGATGACCCTGTGATCTCTGTCTTGGAGGCCGATGTTAGGCTGTCTTTAAAGAGGGTGAACCCTTGCAAGGCGGAAGGTCCCGATGGAGTACCTGGTAAGGCTCTGAAAACTTTTGCTAACCAACTGGCGGGTGTATTCAAGGATATTTTCAACCTCTCACTGCTACGGGTGTGAGTTCCCACTTGCTTCAAAAAGGCAACAATTGTACTAGTGCCTAAGAAGAACAGTGTAAGCTGCCTTAATGACTATGGCCTGGTAGCACTCACATCGACAATGATGAAATGTTTTGAGAGGTTGGTCATGACTAGACCACTACATAATGTACTGGGGGGGCACAGGAGTACATTCAGCCAGAGACTCATTCCAAGTCATTCCTGCCTGTGGCCATCAAACTTTACAACTCCTCCCTTGGAGGGTCAGGCACCCTGAGCCAATAGGCTGGTCCTGGACTTATTTCATAATTTACTGGGATAATTTACATATTACTATTTAATTATTTATGGTTTTATTATTATTTAATTATTTATGGTGCAAATGTAATGAAAACCAATTTTCCCCGGGATCAATAAAGTATGACTATGACTATGACTATGACTATCACCAAAAGCTGCCCTAGTCAAACCTTGTTGATTCCCCAGCCAGGAAAGCTTACTAACATCTCTACTTGCTCAGGAGGCTAAGGAAATTTGGTGTGTCCCCTTCGACATCCACTAATTTTTATCAATGCACCATAGAGAGCATCCTATATTGATGCATCATGACTTGGTATTCCATCTGCTGTACCCATAGCTACTTTAAACTGCAGCATTGTGGGCGCAGTTCAGTACATCACGAAATCCAGCCTCCCCGCTTTAGACTCTGTTTATACTTCTCACTGCCTTGGTAAAGCAGTCTCTCTCTTCTCGAACTGTCTTTCTTCCTGCCTGCTTCCCACCCCCACCTAACCCCAACACCCCGAAATGGGCAGAAAAAGATCGAAATCCTGAAAGTAAGTACTACCAAGGCTATCCCACTGCTATCAGAATATTGAGTGGTACCCTAATACAATAAGAAACTCTTGACCTCACAATCTACCTCATTAAGACCTTGCACCTTAGTGTCTACCTGCACTGCAGTTCCTCTGTAATTGTAACATTTTATTCTGCATTGCTATTGTTTTAACTTGTACAACCTCAATGTGCTGTTATAATGAATTGATCTGTGTGAATGGCATGCAAGGCAAGTTTTTCACTGTAGTTCGGCACATGCCACAGTAATTAACCACTTATCAATTTTTTAACTATTTATTATGACAATAAGGACTGGTTAATTCAGGGGATGGAAATTGGGCTAAGTAGTCAGGGTAATTTCAACCTCAAGAGGTTTGATATGGGGCCTGTTTCTGTGCTGTATGAATCTGCTTATTAAGTCAGTGTTGAATATTACTCAGTGGTTAACACTAATTTTACAGTATTTCCATTTTATTCTCCTCATTTTCACCTTAATCTTTCCTGCATCCAACCATAACCCCCAACCCTGCAACACACGTGTCAAGATTTTGTCCCTCAGCTACATATGGGTGTGGTAACTTCTACTTTGAAAAAGGCGCACTCGACAACTTCATGCCCAAAGAAACAATTTTATCTCGATCGTCAAAACCGTTTTATATATATACAGAGGCTTTCACAACCCGCACAGCATGGCAGGAACACTATATACAAAGCACACCGGAAGTAAAAAGAATGGAAGTAGAACCCCCCCCCCCCGCCCCCGCCATTATCCTAATTAGTATTAACTTACTTTTAATAAAGCTCACATTACAACATTTCCCCCTTTAAAATCCAACATTCCTCAAATGTAAAAACTAGGAAATAAAAACAGTGGTGTTATTAATTTGCATACCCCTGAAAACTTATACTAGTACCTCAGCCACAAGGAAATCTGCAGATGCTGGAAATTCAAGCAACGCACAAGGGTCTTGGCCCAAAACGTCGACTGTACCTCTTCCTATAGATGCTGCCTGGACTGCTGCGTTCACCGGCATTTTTTGTGTGTGTTACTAGTATCTCAGCAACAGTTTATCAATACAAAACAACTGGAAAACATGACAGATTCAACATTCAATCTAACAACAACAAAAAAATCTATCCCATTAAAGATTCAGTCTGTCAGGAGGTTTACAAGTGCGCTGTGATCTGCGCAGTACCCCTGGTGACCCAGCAGGCACCGCTGGTGATGGTGTTTTGGGTGGGTCCGCTGTTGGGGGCATGAGAGGGGTCTGTGTGTCCACTGCGTGAGAATGTCCATCCTCTTCAGGGGACCCCGACCCCTCTGCCAGCGTCTCGCCCTCTGGCAAAGTCACTGGTGGACATGCTTCCATCGTAGTCTGTCCCACTTTCATCTTCATGCCCGGGCGTTGCAGGTCCAATCTCGACTTGGGCTTACGCCCCATCAGCATCTCTGCTGGAGTGCAAGCAGTCTTAGTCTGTGGCGTGAGGCGGTATTTAAACAGGAAATGTGAAGGCTGAATGCTAAGAGAGTCCCCTGTCATCTGCTTCAGGCCTTCCTTCACTGTCTGAACAGCCCGCTCAGCCAAACCATTTGAGGCTGGGTGGAAAGGGGCAGTCCGAATATGATGAATGCCATTCTGCTGCATGAACTCACTGAACAGCTCACTGGTGAACGTCGGGCCATTATCAGTGACCAGAGTGCCAGGCAACCCGTGGACTGCAAACATTTTCCTGAGTTTGTCTATGGTTGAGGGGGCTGTGATGTTGCTCATGTTGTGAGCTTCGATCCATTTAGAATGCACATCTACCATAAAAGGGCCAGCAAAGTCCAAATGTAGCCTAGACCAGGGGTGGTCTGGCCACTCCCATGGGTGCAAAGGAGCTGGTGGTGGCATATCCTGATTAGTCTGACATTGCGTGCATGATTTTACCTTGTTCTCCAGATCCTGATCCATTCTTGGCCACCAAACGTAGGATCTTGCAAGGCTTTTCATTTGAGACACCCCTGGATGAGTCTCATGAATTTCCTCCACAATCTGTGAACGGCCAGGGGGAGGCACGATGACCCTCGTCCCCCAGAAAATGCAGCCATCCTGCAGACTGAGTTCTATCTTGCGTTTGGCATAAGGCCTAAGTTCCTCTCCTTCCACAACTCTGGGCCAACCTTGTAAAAGAAAAGTCCAGACGTTCTTTGTCTAGCTGTGAATATCCCTTCTCAGCAGCTGTCAGGGTATATGAAGCATAACCAACAGGCTTCTCTGAACAGTCCTCCATTACATGTGAGAGAACTGCCCCAACTCTATAGGGTGAGGCATCGCATGCAAGGGTGATCTCCTTGTCTGGGTCATAGTGAACAAACAGCTTCGCTGAGTGGTGGAGTTCTTTCACTTCCTTGAAAGCTTTCTCCTGCTCTTCACCCCACTGCCACTTAGTGTCATTGTGCAGCAGCTTATACAGTGGGGTCAAAACCCTTGAGAGGTCAGGAAGAAACTTGCCATAATAATTCACCATGCCTAAAAATGATCTGAGTTCTGTGACGGTCTTAGGGCTTGGGGCTTCCTTAATAGCTCTCACTTTGTCCTCCACAGGGCAAAGACTCTCAGCTGTGATCTTGTGTCTCAGGTAAGTCACACTCGATGCCAGGAACACACATTTTCCGCATTTCAACCGTAGCCCTGCGTCTGAGAGCCTCTTCAGCACCCGTTCTAAATTAACCAGATGGTCCTCCTCCGTAGCCCCCCGTGATCAAAATATCATCAAGATACACTGCTGCGTGTGGAATCCCCTGCAGCAAAGTGTCCATTGTCCTTTGGAAAATGGCAGGGCTGGATGCCACTCCAAACACCAGGCGATTGTACTTGAATAATCCCTTGTGCATATTAATTGTGATGTACTCCTTTGAATCCTCGTCGAGCAGCAGCTGTTGGTAGGCGTGGCTCATGTCCAGCTTGGTGAACAGCTTACCCCCTGACAGGGTCGCAAACAGGTCATCCACCCGTGGCAATGGGTACTCCTCCAGCCTAGAGACCTGATTCACCGTAAGCTTATAATCCCCACATATCCTCACCGTTTTGTCTGCCTTCAAAACTGGAACAATGGAAGTCACCCACCTTGAAAACTGGACGGGCTCAATAATGCCCAGCCTCTGTAAATGTTCCAGCTCCTCCTCGACTTTGCCTTTCATGGCATAGGGCACCGACTTGGGCTTAAAAAAACGTGGTGTAGCCTCAGGGTCGACATGGAGTTTCACTGTCACACCCTTCAGCGTTCCTAGCTCGTCCCTGAAAACGTTACTGTACAGCTGCAGAATGTCTTCCATTGTGTGCGCATACCTAATTTCATGCCAGTTTAGCCAGATTTTGCGTAGCCAATTGCGATCCAAAAGACTGGGGCCCCTGCCCTTAGCTATCACTAGCCTGGCTTCAGCCTTCTGACGCCCGGCTGAAATGTCCACATATAACACCCCTAAATGAGGTATGAGCTGCCCCATATAGGTCCTAAATTTGAGCTTTGACGGTCTAATGGAAGGCAGGTTGGACGCCCAGGTCCTCCTGTAGGTCTCCTCACTAATGACCGATGCAGTAGCCCCTGAATCAATCTCAAACTTAATATCCTTTCTCCTGATAATGACTGTGGCATAATATGATTCAGGTGGTTCCTCATCTATTTCAACTACAAACATGTTGTAGGCACACGCTGCCTCTTCATCTGCATCTTCTAGATGGTGTGTGGCTGCCTGATCCTGTTGAGCTTTCCCCGGCCCAGGCTTCATCTTACCCTTCGAACTTCTGCACTTTTTAGCCAAATGTCCCTTTTTGCTACAAACATGGCAGACAGTGTCTTTGAATTTGCAATCATTTGCACAGTGCATCCCTCCACACCGGAAACATTCCACCTGCCTTGCCGGTTTACCAGTCTCCATCCTGACTTGGTGCACTGCCACCGACTGCAACCCCCCATGTCCTTTCTGGATATCCTTGACATTATTAGCAGCCATCTCCATGCCTTGGGCAATCTGTAAGGCTTTCTTGAAAGTCAAGGGTGGGGTTTCCCCTAACAGGCAGCGTTGTATGCCGTCATTATTAATGCCACATACCAATCGATCATGGAGCATGTCTTCCAACACCGCTCCGAAATCACAATGCTCCGACAGCTGCTGAAGCTCGGCCACAGACTGACCTGGCTTCCTGAAACGGCTGTGAATCTTACACCGTTAGACTATCACAGAAGGTTTCAGATTGTAGTGGCTCCCCATGAGCTTGACCAGTTCGCCATATGGAATGTCCCCCGGTTTCCGCGGTGTGGCTAAATTCCTTATTAGCTTGTAAGTCTTCGCCCAACACACACTCAGGAGTATAGAGCGCTTCTTAGCCTCCTCAGTAATTCCATTAGCACAGAAAAAGTGTCCCAACCTTTCCTCATACTCCAGCCAGTCCTCCGTTAACTCCACAAATTCAACAATAGTCACAAATGTAGCCATCCGAACGTGAGGCCCCTTATCGGCGCGGCTGCTCCCGTTCGAAACGTGCCGACACGTCCACAAAACCCAGTTCACCTCGTTGCCAAAAATATGTAGTAACTTCTACTTTGAAAAAGGCACACTCGACAACTTCATGCCCAAAAAAACAACTCTATCTCAAACATCAAAAGGGTTATGTTTATAGAGAGGCTTTCACAACCCATCCGGCATGGCAGGAACACTATATACAAAGCACACCGGAAGTAAACCACCCCGCTACCCATTATCCTAATTAGTATTAGCTTACTTTTAATAATGCTCACATTACAACAATGGGGTGGGGAGGAGAGGTGGGTGCAGTTCACAGTAACCAATTTACCTACCAACCTGTCTCTTTTTTTGGGGATGTATTGAGTCAGTATGGCTATGCAAAGTGGAAATGTTTATTTTGAAGAGTGCACACTATTTATTTATAATTCGAGATTTTGCTCTTGTTGCAAATTGACTATCTGTAACAATGCTTCATTATTTAAGAACAGGCTGAATAAAACTTTCTAAGCTTTATTTTCTCATATTCTTTAACTGGTAATAAATGAACTTCAAATTGGCCCATTGTGAGCCAAAGGGCCAGTTTCAGTGCTGTACTGTTCTATTGTTTTAATTCCTGCCTGCATCTTCCTATTATGTGTATAAATCAATTATCTTTCATTGTTTGATACATTGAAATCTCACAATGAAAAGATTAGATTTATTTATTAATCACATATACATCCATGCATACAGTGAAATGTGTCATTTGTGTTAACAATCAATAAAATCTGAAGATCTGCATGTGCCATCACATGTTCCAGCACCAACATAGCATAAGAACTCTATGTGTTGGATCATGATATGATCGTAGTAAAGAATCATATTACACACAAAGAAACTGTTTTCAAGTTACTTTCTGTCATTTCCTTAGTATTTGACTGTTTTGTTACGACATCAAGCTGCTGGATCAACATTCATTCCAGCACAGACGGAAATAGTGCAAGGAGCCAGCTGAATTCGAACCCAGGACCACTAGCCTCAAAGTCTGGTGCTGATTCCAGCTGAAGGTACAGTAGGTAGGCTTTCGTGAAAGTTAGGAAATAAACTTGCATTTTAAATAGCTTTATTGATGATTCACTTGCCTAGTTTCAAGCAGTAAATTTGTGACCTAAACATTAAAATACTTTCAGTCAAAAAATGATAGTATTGTCATCTAGCATGTTGAACACAACTATTTGTATTCTGATAGCAGATTCATAACAAAGGTCCAAGAAAGCTTACCAACACCTCTTCCTCAGGTGGCTAAAGAAATTTGGCATGCTCATGTCAATCCTTACCAACTTTCATCAAAGCATCAGAGAAACCATCCTTTCTGGCTTTTTTCGTCATGGCCTGGTAAGACAATTGTTCAGCTGTGAATGCAAGAAACTGAGTTATGGACACAGCTTAGTACATTGCAGAGACCAGGCTACTTTCCCTAGATTCTGTCCATGCTTCTTGCTGCCTCTGTAAAGCAGCCAACATATTCAAAGACCCCACCCACCTTGGATATTCTCTTCTCTCCCCCCACCAATTGGGCAGAACATACAAAAGCCTCAAACACCAGCTACCAGGCTCAAGTGAAGCTTCTATCCTGTTACCATAAGGTTATTGAATGGTTCCCTAGTATGACAGATGGACTCTTGCCCTCACAATCTACCTTGTTATAATCTTGCACCTTATTGTCTACCTGCACTACACATTCTCAGTAGCTGTTACACTTTATTCTGCATTCTGTTATTGTTTTCTTTTGTACTATTTCAATGCATTGTGAAATGAATTGATCTGTATGAATAGTATACAAGACAAAATGTTTACTCTATCTCTGTGAACTTGACAATAAGAAACAATGTCCAATTAAAGTTTCAAGTCTAGTATTTTCCTCACATTGTTTTCCATGATTAATGAACTGGATAGCAAAGCAATATCTTCAGTACCTACATCATGAATATTTTTTCAGTACTCAGTTGACAAACCTGTGGATATGCATTTCTTTCTCATCTAGTTACACCAAATGTATTCTGATTTGTGTGGCAAGCGGGCAAGATAACAAACCAGATAATAAGGGTTTGACAGGATGCATGTGGAAAGGATGTTTTTTTGTGTGTGTGGGACAACCTAGCACGAAGGGGTTACTGTGTAAAATAAGGCATCAGGAATTTAATATGGAAGCATTTTTTTTCTTCAGTACGTCATGAGTCTTTGCTTTCACTGACTTCGGAAGAGTACTAGAGCCTGTTAGTTTTTTTTAAAGTAGATAAATAGCAAGAGGGTTTTGAAAGATTATTGTGGATATATCAGCATGCAAATTTGAGGTTACAATTAAGTTGTCTTGCTTTTATTAAATGGTACAACAGGCTCAAGGGGCTAGTGGCCTCCAGCTTCTAGTTTATGTTAGTAAATGATACCAACTGAAAAGAATAATATTTTTCAGATATTTCTTTTTGATGGAAAGGACACAATTATCGACCAGGTTATATTTGATTTGAACTTGTGTCGCCGGGAATTAAGGAACATTATAACACTTGCATATGCACTGCTTGCACATGAGATTTAGGAAGTCATAAATTTCAGAGGTTGTATCAGTGCTGATTATTCAAGCCAGGAAGATAGATAAGTTGAAAGCAAATAATGTACAGTTAGTTCAATGGATCTACAATTTGTTATAAAAGTCTGCTCAGTCAAACAGAAAGAAAACAAATTGTAATGATAATTGAAAGGAAATACAGATCTAAATCCATGTACATATATATCACTGTATACTACTTTGAGATTCATTTTCTTGCAGGCCTTACAGGAAAATAAAGAAATACAATAGAATTTATGAAAAATTCTATATACATAAAATCAAGATGGCAGCGCGCATGGACGCAGCTGCCCCTCGGGGAGTGATAAGTGTATCTAGTGTTTGTTCTGTTTGTCCTAGACGCATAACATACAGTCGGAATATGCTCGTTAACATCAGGGCATACTATGTCAGAAAAACTGATGAGGTCTGGTGTAACATGGACAGTTTACGCCGCTACGGACCACTATCCGCTACCAAGCCGGCTGCTTCCAGAGGGAGGGGGAAGCAAAAGCGCTGTTAGAGAAGACAGAGGAGGACTAAGAGGGCCGGCATCCATGCTAGGCTAAAAGCTAACCCCACCAGGCCAGCGGTACAGTCCCTCCTACTCTCAAATGTCCGCTCCATTGACAACAAGCTGGATGAGCTGCGTCTGCTGAGAGAAACACGCAAGGAATTTAAAGACTGCTGTGTGTATGTCTTAACGGAATCCTGGTTCCATGACAGTATACCGGACGCGGCGATACAGCTAGAGGGAATGTCATCGTTTCATGTGGACAGAGAGGCAACTGGCTCCGGTAAGAGCCAAGGAGGAGGTCTGTGTATTTATAGAAACAAAGACTGGTGTGTGAATGCTACAGTAGCTGCTAAACACTGCTCACCGCTGGCTGAATTTCTCATTGTGAAATGCCGGCCGTCTATCTGCCGAGGGAATTCACCGTCATGTTTGTGGCAGCTGTTTACGTAGCTCCCAGTGCCAATGCTAAGGCTAATGCTAACAAAGCACTGGGAGGCCTACATGAAGCCATCAGTGAGCTACTGACTACACATCCTGACAGCTTTGTGGTGATTGCTGGGGACTTTAACCACACCAGCTTAAAGACTGTGTTCCCCAAATTCCTGCAATATGTGGATTTCAAAACCAGGGGAGACAACACACTGGACTTGGTTTATACAACACACCACAGTCATACAAAGCAGCCCCCCGCCCCCATCTTGGCCACTCTGACCACATATCTGTCATGTTAACACCAGTATATAAACCACTGCTTAAACGTGTGAAAGCAGAGAAAAGAGAGATAAGGGTCTGGCCAAAAGGAGCAGCCTCAGCACTGCAAGACAGTTTTGTGCACACAGACTGGGACGTATTCAACACAACAGCCTCCTATGACGACCATACAGACGTTGAGGAGTATGCGGAGGCAGTAATCAGCTGCATAGCCAAATGCACGGAGGATGTCACTGTGATGAAAACCTTCACCGCATGTGGTTATAAAAAGTCATGGATGACAACAGAGGTGCGTTCACTTCTGAAGGCCTGTGACACAGCCTACAGATTGGGGGACAGGAGTGTGCTTCACTCAGCCAGGTCTGCGCTTTCACTAGGGATCAGGAAAGCGAAAAAGGCCTACGTGGGCAAAATACATGGACGCCTCTGTGACACAGGTGACACCAGATGAATGTGGCAGGGAATTAAAGCTCTGACAGACTACAAGATCAGGCAGAAAACTGATGACAACGATGCCTCTCTTCCAGACAGGCTTAACAATTTCTTTGCACGCTTCGAAGCATCAAACACTACAGCAAGGGGGACAGCCAGTCCCTCTTTACCATCTGACCAGCCGGCTCCAATCATTGATCCAAAGCAAACACGAAGGACCCTTGCCAGGGTCAACCCACGAAAAGCGGGAGGTCCCGACAACATCCCTGGACGTGTGCTCAAGGAATGTGCTGATGTATTAGCAGATGTCCTGACAGACATTTTCAACATCTCCCTTAGTCAAGCCATTGTCCCCAGATGCTTCAAAACCTCCACAATCATCCCTGTAGCAAAGAAATCAGTTGTAGCCTGTCTGAATGATTACTGTCCCGTTGCCCTGACCCCCATAGTGATGAAATGTTTTGAACGGCTTGTCAAGCCTCATATCACAGCCAGCCTCCCCTCATCGCAGGATCCTCTACAGTTTGCTTATCGTCCAAATCGCTCTACGAAGGAAGCAATATCCACCACACTGCACACAGTTCTCTCTCACTTGGACAACAAAGACACTTATGACAGAATCCTGTACATTGATTTCAGTTCAGTGTTCAATACCATCACCCACAGAGACTAGTGGAGAAACTGTCGCTGCTTGGCCTTAATACTGCCATGTGTCGCTGGATCCTGGATTTCTTGACAGAGAGACCACAGTCGGTCCGTGTTGGCAGGAACATCTCTGACTCCATCACACTGAGCACTGGATCTCCACAAGGCTGTGTGCTTAGCCCATTGCTGTTTACACTGCTAACACATGGCTGTGCTGCCAGATTCAAGGAGAACCTGATCATTAAATTTGCTGATGATACCACAGTGGTGGGGCTCATCAGCAAAAATGATGAAACAATGTACAGGGAGGAGGTCAAACACCTAGAGAGCTGGTGCAGGGATAACAACTTGATGTTTAATGTCACCAAAACCAAGGAGATGATCGTTGATTTCAGACGGTATCAGCCTGAGCACACACCACAGCATCAGCGGCTCCACAGTGGAGAGAGTGGAAAACATCAAGTTCCTTGGGGTGCAGATCTTGGACAATCTCACCTGGTCCAGGAACACCACTGGGATTGTGAAATGGGCCCAGTAGAAGTTGCACTTTCTGAGGAAGCTTAAACAAGCATCACTCCCCACTAACATCTTAACTACATTCTAAAGAGGCATGGTTGAGAGTGTGCTGACCTTTTGCATCACAACCTGATACTCCAGCTGCAGTGCTGTCAACAGAAAAGCCTTGCAGAGGGTGGTTAGGGGAGCAGAGAAGGTTATTGGCGTCTCCCTACCTTCTGTCCAAGACCTCTTTCAGAGTCGATGCCTCTAGAAGACACGGTACATCATTAAAGACCCCTCATACCCTCTCCATGAACTGTTTGTTCTTCTGCCATCAGGCAAACGTTACAGGAGCATCAAAACTAAAACCACAAGGCTACTAAACAGCTTCCTCCCACAGGCAGTCAGACTGCTAAATAGCTGCTCCACCTGACTCTGCTTTGGACACTTTTAACTTGCATTGGACACTTATAACTTGATTTTAACTGACATGTGGCTGTTGTGTTTTACTATTTATTGTTATGTTTATTATCTAGTGTTGCGTTTGTTATGTTATGATTGCACTGCTCCTGGGAAACACTGTCTCATTCTGTCCTACAGAGCTGATGTACGGTTAGAATGACAATAAAGTTTTCTGAATCTTGAATCTTGAATCTAAAGGCAGAAAAACAATCAATGTAAAAATGAAGATAAATTGTGCAAATTTAAACCGATATAATTCTGAGAATATGAGTTATGAAGTCCTTGAAAGTGATTCTGTAGATTGTAGAATCAGTTCAGAGTTGAAAAGTTCAAATTTCAAAGTAAGTGTTATTATCAATGTACATATATATCACCATATATAAGCAAAATTTATCTTCTTGTGGGCATTCTCAATAAATCTATCAAATAGTAACCATAACAAAATCAATGAAAGACTGCCCAACTAGGGCACAAGAAAGAAAGAAAGAAGGGAAGAGGAAATAAAGAAAGAAAGAGGTTATCTCTTTTGATTCAATTGTTGAGGGGTATAACTCTTCCTGAACCTGGTTGTATGAGTCTTGAGGCTCTTGCACCATCTTCCTGATGACAGCAGCAAGAAGAGAACATGTCCTGGGTAGTGGGTGTCCCTAATGATGGATGCTGGTTTTCTGCAACAGTGTTTCAAGTAGCTGTGCTCAATGGTTGGGATGTCTGTACCCATGATGGACTGGGGTGTATCTATTACTTTTTGTCTGCTTTTCTGTTCAAGGGCATTGCTGTTTCCCTACCAGACTGTGATGCAGCCAATCAATATGTCCTCCATCACACATCTATAGAAGTTGGTCAAAGTATCAGATGTCATGTCGAATCTTCACAAGCTTCTAAGGAAGTAGAGGTGCTGCCATATTTTCTTCATAATTGCACTTATATGCTGAGCCTATGAGCCCAGGACAGGTCCACAAAAATATCAACACCTAGGAATTTAAAGTTGCTAACTCTCTTCATCTCTGATCTTTTGATGAGGACTAGTTCATGAACCTCTCGTTTCTTATTTACTTATGAGATGCAACATGGAATAGGTCCTTCTAGCCCTTCGAACCATGCTGCCCAGCCTAATTTAGGCTGATTTAAAGCCTAATCTCATGACAATTTTACAATGACCAATTGATCTGCCTACCAGCAACACACATCAAAGTTGCTGGTGAACGCAGCAGGCCAGGCAGCATCTCTAGGAAGAGGTACAGTCGACGTTTCAGGCTGAGACCCTTCGTCAGGGTCCCGGCCTGAAACGTCGACTGTACCTCTTCCTAGAGATGCTGCTTGGCCTGCTGCGTTCACCAGCAACTTTGATGTGTGTTACTTGAATTTCCAGCATCTGCAGAATTCCCCTTGTTTGATCTACCAACCAGAATGTCTTTGGACTGTGGGAGGAAACCAGAGCACCCAGAGGAAACCCACGTGATCATGAGGAGAACGTAAACACTCCTAACAAGCAGCGGCGGGAATTGAACCTGGTCATCTGTACTGTAAAGCGTTGTGCTAACCACTACACTACCATGCCACCCTTCTCCTGAAGTCTATAATCAGTTCCTTGGTCTCAACGCTGACATTGAGTAAGAGGTTGTTGGTGTGACACCACTCAGCCAGATTTTCAATTTCCCTCCTACATGCTGATTCATCACCACCTTTGATACAGCCTATGGCAGTTGTATCATCAGCAAACTTGCCTATAGCATTGGAGTTGTCTTTAGCCACACAGTCAAATGTGTGTTGAAGTGAGTGAAGTTATCCTCACCAGTTCAGATGGTTGTAATAACTATCCCTGAGCCTGGAAGTGAGGGATCTAAGGCTCCTCTACCTCCTTACCACTGGTGGTAGCAAGAAGAGAGCATGACTGGATAGTGACAGTTCTTGATGATAGATACTACTTTCTTGTAGCAGTGCTCCTGCTAAATGTGCTGAATGGTGGGGAGGGTAATGGCTGTGATAGACTGAGCTGTATCTGAATTGAACTGAATTGAATTGACTTTATTTCTTACATCCTTCACATACATGAGTAAAAATCTTTACGCTACATCTCCGTCTAAATGTGCAATGTGCAATCATAGTAACTTATAATAACTTTTAAGAAATAGAACAGTCAATGTAACGTAGAAATACACTTAAATCAGTGTAAGTTAATCAGTCTGATGGCCTGCTGGAACAAGCTGTCTCAGAGCCTGTTGGTCCTGGCTTTCATGCTGTGGTACTGCTTCCCAGATGGTAGCAGCTGGAATAGATTGTGATTGGGGTGACTCGGGTCCCCAATGATCCTTCAGGCCCTTTTTACATACCTGTCTTTGTATATGTCCTGAATCATGGGAAGTTCACAACTACAGATGCGCTGGGCTGTCCGCACCACTCTCTGCAGAATCCTGCGATTAAGGGAGGTACAGTTCCCATACCAGACAGTGATGTAGCCTACTACATTCTGTCGACATTTCCTGATTTCTGGGAACTGACATTACCATACCAGACACTGACGTAACCAGTTAGGATACTCTCCACTCTGCACCTATAGAAGTTGATAAAAAAAACTTGAACAGCCAGGCATGGGCAGAGTGGAGTGATCGAAAAGCACAAATGGGCACTTCAGCAGGGGGCTGAAAGCCCAGTTTTCCAGATGTATGTCTCTGACTTTACATAAAACGGTATTTATTAAGAATCTAAAAGAAAAAACAAAAAAAACCATGTACTTAAATGCTCATCAGGTGGGATCTGTATATTGGAAAAATTAGGGAATGAACCAAAAGCATTACATTTCATTGTAACTAGTACTCACTACATTTTATTTTAGTTCTTCAACAAAGATCATGTTAAACTGATTGGAAATTTGCGGTTAAAGTGTGTGCTCTAATACAGGCTCAGTGAGCTTAAATGGAAACGATAGGGAAAAAATCCTCAAGTATTTCAAAATTTCATATTCAAGTTTATTTTCAAGGTCATAAAGTATCATGATTTCAGAAACTAACAACCATGATAGACTGGTAATGGCCCTATATAGATCTCAAAAAGACAACTTTGTTTGTAGATGCCTTTGAACTGATTATAGAATCACAAATGAGGTGCTTAAATGTCAGCACTATCAGAATCTATTTGCTTGTTTTCACTGATACTGCAGATGACAGGTGATGAAGCAATTATACTGGGAGACATTGGTGATGAAAAGAAATGCATCATTTTTTCAATTATTAATTAGTGTTATAAAACACTAATTGCTGATGATATGCGCACAGTAATCAGTAATTGGTACTTTATCTTATTGAAGTTGACAGATGAGTTTAACATTAAAAATAAAAGCATTAAGATCCCTATCTGCGGTAACTGCATGTTTTATTTCTCATATTTAAATTAATTCCTCTTTAAGTACAGGGTTGTTACAATTCTAAGGATTTTGATTTAGGGGCATTTGATTATGAGGATTTTTCTATAATCTTGTGAATAATTCGTAAATTACAAGGTGTTTTTTTCCAAAAAGCCAAAATACTGCATATGTTGGAAATCTAAAGTAAAAAAAGTGGAAGAGAACCTCTGCTCTCCAATCTCCTCGGTTTACACTTTCTCCAGATAGCTTAGCCACATTTAGAATCAGATTCAGAATCAGGTTTAATATCACCGGTATATCTTGTGAAATTTAACTTTACAGCAGCAGTACAACATGATACATGATAAATATAGAGAAAAACTGAGTGACAGTATAAATATATACACACATACATACATACATACACACACACACACAGTTAAATTAAGAGAAGTTAGAAAAAACAGAAATTTAAAAAAAGGTAGTGAGGTTGTGTTCATGGGTTCAATGTCCATTTAGGAATGGGATGGCAGAGGGGAAGAAGCTGTTCCTGAATTGCTGAGTATGCGCTTTCAGGCTTCTGTAAATTGTTCCAGCTGGTAACAATGAGAAGAGGACATGTTCTGGGTTGTGGGGTCCTTGATGATGGAGCCGCTTTTCTGAGGCACTGCTCCTTGAAAACATCTTGGATACTATGGAGGCTAGTACCCATGATGGAGCTAACTAATTTTACAACTCTCTGCAGTTTACTACGATCTATGCTGTAGTAACCCCGCCCCCTCACTCCCTACTTCCAGACGGTGATGCAGCCAGTCAGAATTCTCTTCAAGTGTCTTAGATGACAAACCAAATCTCCTCAAACTCCAGTTGATATATAGCCGCTGTCTTACTTTCTTTACAGCTGCATCAATATTTTGGAATCAGGCTAGCAGGTTATCCCTACCTTTGTCCAAATACTACAGACATTCATTTGTTTTTGGTTCTCTTTAATTCCTACTACCCCACCCCCACTGTAAATAGAATGCACATTTGTTTCTCACCTTCCCAGTTCTGATGAAGGGCATTTGACTTAACACATTAACTCTTTTTCTCATTTGCTGCAGTATGTTTTTCCTCTCATCATTGACTACTTTCTTACAGATGTTTGATCATAGAAAAAATATCTTAAAATTAAAAATATGGCAGAGACTTGTATGTTCTGATGGAGGATCAAATCAGAATCATTAGAAGAGGAATGGGATATTTATTACTGTGAGCATGTTCCACATTCTAGTTCATAGCTGAGCTCCTCTCCAATGGTTCTGTTAATATTCTTGCTTCAAAAATCTATTGATTTTTGATTCATAAAATTCAATTGACCTGGTATCCTGAATTTTTCTGGGGACAATATTTGAGGCCACCATCCCCCAAATTTAGGTAGCAATGGACTAAAAGATTTGCTTTCTTTTTAAATCTACTGAACGACAAACTCATTGGCCCATTTGACTTTTGCCACTTTCACAAGAGCAATATTGCAGTGGTAATAATTAATGAATCAAATAATAAAGACAACTTTTTCTGATTTCTAAATGGAGAGAATATACAAAAAATGATGCAGAAGGGACTTGGGAGTGCTTGTGCAGGATTCCCTAAAGGTTAATTTGCAGGTTGAGTCTGTGGTGAGGAAGGCACATGCAATGTTAGCATTCATTTCAATAAGACTAGACTGGACTATAAAAGCAATGATGTAATATTGAGACTCAAAAAGCACTGGTGAGGCCTCACTTGGTGTACTGTGAGCAGTTTTGGGCCCCTTATCTTAGAAAGTATGTGTTGAAACTGGAGAGGGTTCAAAGGAGGTTCACGAAAATAATTCCAGGATTGAATGGCTTATTGATGGCTCTGGACCTGTATTCACTAGAATTCAGAAGAATGAGGGGTGACCTCACTGAATCCTATCGACTGGTGAAAGGTCTTGATAGAGTGGATGTGGAAAGGATGTTTCCTATGTTGGGAAATTCTAAGACCAGAGGACACAACCTCAGAATAGAAGGGCATTCTTTTAGAATGGAGACAAGGAGGAATTTCTTTCACCAGAAAGTGGTGAATCCGTGGAATTCTTTGCCACAGGCAGCTGAGGAGACCATGTCTCTATGTATATTTAAGGCAGAGGTTGATAGATTCTTAATTGGTGAAGCGATACAGGGAGAAGGTAGGAGATTGGCGCTGAGAGGAAGAATAGATCAGCCGTGATGGAACGATTGAGCAGACTGGAAGGGCCAAATGACCTAATTCTGCTCCTATATCTTATGATCTTCTGGATAAGGTTCCAACGCTGTGTTTTGCTCCAGCTGAGAATAATAAGAAGCTCAATTGTGGGGTTGTAGAAATTTCAATTCCTGTATCTCTTTTCCTATTATTCTTGAAAAATAAATAAAGCAGTGTTGTTAATGGAAAAATATCTTTAAATCTTGCAAATCAAATCAGTCCAGGTCATACAATGAGGCCAGTTGGTCTCAATTATAACTTCTGGGAGTTTTGTTGCTGCCAGTCAATTGTGCATTCTTCAAGTTAAAAAATGCAAGAAAATTTTCTTCTAAGTCTGGAAATTAATCAACAGAAACACATAGGAGCCCAGGAGGTACATATCAACTTTGTTTTACTTTAATGAGGCGTGCACCTATGACATATTGGTATAATGACATACGCCATTCATGTACTTTCACATATATATAAGCTATATTGAATTATGTAAACTAGCAAAGAATGGTTAATCAAATAATATATTTACAATGTAACTCAAATATTACTGAAAAATTAAATACACTGCACTTCTTTCTCCTTAGCTCTACACTCCAATTCAATATAATAATAATAATAATAATAATAACAACAACAACAACAATGATAATACATACATACTTTATTGATCCAAGTGGAAAATTCTGTTACAGCAGCAACATTTAAAAACACACTTAGCACTGTGCAGACTTATCTAATAATAAAGTACAGAATAATAATATACACGGTAATAATTTACCAAAGTGCAATAATAATGCATGAAATTATTAGATTATGAGGACACTCAGTCCTCGGTTATTGTCATTTAGAAATGCATGCATTAAAAAAATGATACAATGTTCCTCCAGAATGATATCACAGAAACACAGGACAAACCAAGACTAACTGACAAAACCACATAATTATGACATATAGTTACAACAGTGCAAAGCAATACCATAATTTGAAAAAGAGCAGACCATGGGCACGGTAAAAAAAATGTCTCAAGTCCCAATAGCCCCATTATCTCATGCAGACGGAAGCGCCGCTAACTTGCCGATGCATTGGAAGTACCTGACCACAGCCGACTCTGAGTCCGTCCGAAAACTTCAAGCCTCCGACCAGCCCTCCGACACTGAACACCGTGCACCACCTCTGCTGAGCGCTTCGATCCCGCCCCGGCTGCTGAGCAACAAGCAAAGCCGAGGACTCGGGGCCTTTCCCTCCAGAGATTCTGGATCACACAGTAGCAGCCGCGGTGAAACAGGCATTTCAGAAGTTTCACCAAATGTTCCTCTGTGCTCTCATGTTTGTCTCCATCAAATTAGGATTGTGCACGGCACCCTACTTGACAGATTATGGATATCATTCACCAGAGTGGCCACTGTCTGCTGCGTCGCGCCGCCATCTTCTCTTCCTTAAACCAGAGATTATTGTATGTGTGTTCTCCTGTCGCATAGAGAGGAACTGTTGTATATGCTTATTGCATTTGGTAGGAAAGATTTTCTGTAACAATCCTTGTGACAGTGGAGCAGAATGAGTTTGTTTGAAAGGGTGCTCTGCTGCTTATTCAGTAGCTCATGGAGAGGATGTGCCAGATTGTCCATGATGGGTAACAGTTTGTTTAGTGACCCCTCTCCACCACTAACTCAAGAGTCTGGGTTGTAGCCAAGGAAGGATCCAGTCTTTTTGATGAGTTTATTTAGACTTTTTGCATCACCAGCACCGATGCTGCTCCTCCAACTTAAAGCCATAAAGAAGACCGCACTCGTTACAACAGACTGATAAAAGATCTCCAACGTTCTGCTACACATATTGAAGGATCCCAGCTTCCTTAGAAAATAGAGTCCGCTCATCCCTTACTTATAAACAGCCTTAGTTGCATCTCAACTCAAATATGTAACATATTCCCATTCGGGCCTAAAGATTTAATCACTGTGTTGGATTTCTTACACTTGAGGGAAAATCTCTTTCCTGACCAGTTCACTCTGCTTAGCAGGTGAGACTTATGGCTGTGAAACAATCCAAAGTTCTGTGGCCACCTCCTTGGTTGTTGTAGGAGTTGACTGTGGGACTCCAGGAAGTGGTTCTAACAGCTCTGGACACCTTCTCTAACAATTGATTATGCTCTCCTCAAATGATTGACGTGCCATCTCCAGACGATGTCTGATGCAATCTCCACTGAGTAAGAGAGTGCTCTATTTCTGTCCTTAATCTTTCCAAGTTCCCACTTTTGATACCTCTGTAGTCCATCACCAGGAATGCTTGTCCAGGAGTGAAATATCAAACCTGCTTGTTTGAGGAGCTCTCAATTTGTCTTAGCTGTTTGTCCTCTTTACCCCTTCTGAGAGCGGGTTTGAGGAAATCCAAGCATGAGCGCAAGGCAGGACCCTGGAACAGCATAGGTGGTGAGTTGTTGGTTGTAGAGTGTGCTGCATTGCAAAATGCAAGGAGGAGATTGGTAAGTTTCTGACAGTGTCAGTGTAATGTCTTCTACTGACATTGCTCACAGTGCATTCTTTAGACTCTGGACAAACCTTCTGACAAGCCATTTGTATCTGGGTGGTACGGCACAGATATAATATATCTTATTCTATTCCTTTTCAGAAATGACTGAAACTGCTCTGCAACAAACTGAACAGTGAATATTGCCACTAAAGTATTTTGGAAGAACAACCATTGAGAAGAGGCTTCTCAACACATCAAATGTGTGCTCAGCTGTAGTGGAAGCTACCAGAAACAATTCTGGCCACTCTCTAGCTGCATCCACTACTACCAAGAAATTTGTGCTCATGAATAGCCTGGCAAAATCCAGATGAATCTTCTGTCAGGGAAATGTAGGCCATTCCCCAGGATGGAGAGGCGCTGCTTTTGGGATCTTCTGAATATGTTGGCATCCTGAACAGTGCATGGCAAACTGCTCAGTTTGTTGATCAACATCAGGCCACCAGACAAAGCCTTGAGCTAATGCTTTCATTTTGACCAGGCCTAGCTGACCAGCACGTAGCTCCTCCAACACCTTAGCTCACAGATTTAATAGTACAACAACTTTCAATCCCCACATAAGGTAACTCCTGTCCAGGGTAAGTTCATCCCAGTGCTGTTAAAAATGGGGTAACAGGAATTTCTGCTGCACATTTCAGCCAATTTACAGTGCCTACAAAAAGTATTCACTCACTCCCGTTGGAAGTTTTCATGTCTTATTGTTTTACAGCATTGTAATCACAGTGGATTTACTTTGGCTTTTTTGACATTGATCAACAGAAAAAGACTCTCACATGTCAAAGTGAAAACTGATCTCTACAAAGTGATCTAACTTAATTACTGTCATGGTTCGGATCAGGGTCTCTTTAAATTTACTTTGTTTATGTTACGATCCGGACCGTTGACTCCCTGTTTCCCTTTGGTTCCCTGTTTTCCCGTGTCTCTCAGCCTTGGTGATTAGAGGCAATTTACTCTCGGCTGAACCGGTAGTTTATAGTCTCCAGCTTTCAGCTGTTCGGCGCGAGAGCGATTGAAAAGTCACCAAAGGTACGGCGTGCCAATGTCATCTGGCCAGAGCAAGCCTAGTCTCCGCCCGAAGCGAGTGCCGGTAATTCGCCTTTCCTCACCAGAGCAACCCTGTCAAGTTACCTCGCCAAAGCGAGCCTGCAAAGTTTCTTCAACGAGGTGGGTCCGTCAGTTAACCCGCTGGAGGGAATCAAGAACCGCTGTCTATTGTTCCCGGGCCGAGTCGAGAGCTCGCCGCTACCCGGAGGCTCCAAGTCAAGTCCTGGCTCCGGGGGAATTCAAGTACCAAGTCAAGTCCTGGCCCTGGCAGCATCCAAGTACTGAGTCATGTCCCGGTCCTGGCGGCATCCAAGTTCCGAGTCAAGTCCTGGCCCTGGTGGCACCCTAGTTCCGAGTCAAGTCCTGACCCTGGCAGTCTGTGATTCCTGTCCTACCCCGCTGTCTGAATCCCTTCTCTGCCCCTCTTGCCTCTAGCCCTCGTCTGTAGCCCTCGCCTGCACTTCAGTCTAGTTCTATCGCCGGAGCTAGATGGGTACTGTCTGGTATTCTTTCATGTTGGTCTTGTCTTGTCCTCGCCTCCGTGGGGGAAGTCTGGCCATCTTGCCATTGCCCCGCGGGGGGTCTTGTCTTGTCTTGTCCTTGCCTCCATGAGGTAAGACTGGCCGTCTTACCGTTGCCCCGCGAGGGGGTCATGTCTTGTCTTGTCTTGTCCTCGCCTCCATGGGGTAAGTCATAGTCGTAGTCATACTTTATTGATCCTGGGGGAAATTGGTTTTCGTTACAGTTGCACCATAAATAATAAATAGTAATAGAACCATAAATAGTTAAATAGTAATATGTAACTTATGCCAGTAAATTATGAAATAAGTCCAGGACCAGCCTATTGGCTCAGGGTGTCTGACCCTCCAAGGGAGGAGTTGTAAAGTTTGATGGCCACAGGCAGGAATGACTTCCTACGATGCTCTGTGCTGCATCTTGGTGAAATGAGTCTCTGGCTGAATGTACTCCTGTGTCCAACCAGTATATTATGTAGTGGATGGGGGACATTGACCAAGATGGCATGCAAATTAGACAGCATTCTTTTTTCAAACACCACCGTGAGAGAGTCCAATTCCATCCCCACAACATCACTGGCCTTACGCATGAGTTTGTTGATTCCGTTGATGTCTGTTACCCTCAGCCTGCTGCCCCAGCACACAACAGCAAACATGATAGCACTGGCCAGCATAGACTCGTAGAACATCCTCAGCATCGTCCGGCAGATGTTAAAGGACCTCAGTCTCCTCAGGAAATAGAGACGGCTCTGACCCTTCTTGTACACAGCCTCAGTGTTCTTTGACCAGTCCAGTTTATTGTCAATTCGTATCCTCAGGTATTTGTAATCCTCCACCATGTTCACACTGACCCCCTGGATGGAAACAGGGGTCACCGGTACCCTAGCTCTCCTCAGGTCTACCACCAGCTCCTTAGCCTTTTTCACATTAAGCTGCAGATAATTCTGCTCACACCATGTGACAAAGTTTCCTACCGTAGCCATGTACTCAGCCTCATCTCCCTTACTGATGCATCCAACTATGGCAGAGTCATCAGAAAACTTCTGAAGATGACAAGACTCTGGGCAGTAGTTGAAGTCCGAGGTGTAAATGGTGAAGAGAAAGGGAGACAAGACAGTCCCCTGTGAAGCCCCAGTGCTGCTGATCACTCTGCCGGACACACAGTGTTGCAAGCACACGTACTGTGGTCTGCCAGTCAGGTAATCAAGAATCCATGATACTAGGGAAGCATCCACCTGCATCGCTGTCAGCTTCTCCCCCAGCAGAGCAGGGCGGATGGTGTTGAACGCACTGGAGAAGTCAAAAAACATGACCCTCACAGTGCTCGCTGGCTTGTCCAGGTGGGTGTAGACACGGTTCAGCAGGTAGACGATGACATCCTCAACTCCTAGTCGGGGCTGGTAGGCGAACTGGAGAGGATCTAAGTGTGGCCTGACCATAGGCCGGAGCAGCTCCAGAACAAGTCTCTCCAGGGTCTTCATGATGTGGGAGGTCAATGCCACCGGTCTGCAGTCATTGAGGCCGCTGGGGCGTGGCGTCTTCGGCACAGGGACGAGGCAGGGCATCTTCCACAGCACAGGAACCCTCCAGAGCCTCAGGCTGAGGTTGAAGACATGGCGAAGTACTCCACATAGCTGAGGGGCACAGGCTTTGAGCTCCTTGGTACTGACACCATCCGGTCCTGCAGCTTTGTTTGGGTTGAGGCGTTTCAGCTGTCTTCTCTCCTGTTCAGCTGTGAAGCCCACCGTGGTGGTTTCGTGTGGGGAAGGGGTATAGTCATGAAAGCAGGGTGGGGGACTGTGAGGAGGGGTAGGAGGGAAGAGTGGAATATGTGTTGGTTGGGGGCCAAAAACAGATGGCTCATGTGTGGGATGGGCAGGGGGCACAATGTCAAATCTGCTAAAGAACAGGTTAAGTTCATTGGCCCTGTCCACACTGCCTTCAGCTCCTCTGTTGCTAGTTTTCAGGAACCCAGTGATGGTCCTCATCCCCCTCCAGACCTCTCTCATGTTGTTCTGCTGGAGTTTCCACTCAAGCTTCCTCCTGTACCTGTCCCTAGCCTCCCTAATCCTGGCTTTCATGTCCCTCTGTATTGCCCTCAGCTCCTCCCTATTTCCGTCTCTAAACGCCCTCTTTTTAGCGTTCAGAATGTCCTTAATGTCCTTTGTCACCCATGGCTTGTTATTTGAATAACGGACATTGCAGTCCACACAGAAGTTGATGTAATCAGTGACGCACTCTGTGAGCCCTCAATATCCTCTCCATGTGGCTCACAGAGTGCCTGCCAGTCTGTCACCTCAAAACAACCCTGAAGTGCCTCATAAGCCTTCTCCGACCATTTTCTCACTGTCCTCGAGGTTGCAGGTTTACTCTTCACCAGAGACATGTAGCAGGGTTTTAGATGCTCCAGGTTGTGATCTGATCTTCCCAGCGGGGGGAGGGGAGAGGAGCTGTATGCATCCTGAACGTTAGCATACGTCAAATCCAGAGTCCTCTCCCCTCTGACTGTATAGCTCACATACTGCGTGAAGTGGGGCAGTGTTCTAGCCATGGTAACCTGGTTGAAGTCACCCGAGATGGTAATGAGGGCACTCGGGTGCTGGGTTTGTAATCTGGCTATGACGGTGTAAATGATGTTACATGCCGACATCGGGTTGGCAGAGGGAGGGATGTACACAACAACCACAATTGCATGTGAGATTTTCGTTGGCAAATCGCCTGGCTGGCGGTGAGAGGGGCCCTCCCAGTCAGAGCCCTCCTGTACGCCCGGAACGTCGTCTCCGCACCCCACTGCCCACGGGAGGACTGCAGTGAGGAGGAGTCTGTGACCCACCTCTTTGCACACTGCCAGTTCGCAAAGAGGGTGTGGAGGAGGATGGACGGGCTAGTGTCACGGTTTATCCCCAGCAGCTGCGTAACAGAGGACTCTCTGATCTACGGGCTGTTTCCGGGGACACACATGGAGACCAACGTCCGGTGCTGCTGGCAGATCATCAACTCGGTGAAAGATGCTCTTTGGTCGGCCCGAAACTTGATGATCTACCAGCACATGGAGATGTCCGTGGGAGAATGCTGCCGACTGGCACATTCTCGACTGCAGGAGTACGTGCTGAGGGATGCACTGAAACTTGGTGCAGCCACCGCCAGGGCCCGGTGGGGAAGGACCACAGTATAGGTTTCTCCACCCGTGGGAGTCGGAGGGCGGGGAGTATACCCCTCAACAATGAAATGATATGGTAAGCTGAACTACTGGAGTGCCACGTGGGTGGCTATAAATACGGATATGTACTGTGTATAATGCAAACGTATGTAAAGGATGAAAAGTTATTGAATGGTTTATTGTATATATTTATTTTTGAATAAAGTATATTTTGAAATAAAAAAAAAATAATATGGCCAGAGTGCAACAGCAAAAAGTTCAATATCCGGGCTACAGACACGTTCCTTGATCGTAATATGCCCAGGATTGCACCATCTGTTATTTACCAGAACCGTCAGCCCCCCCCCCCCTTTACACTTACCACTCTCAGTGCAATTCCAGTCAGCTCGAACGGTCTGGAAGCCCTCTATGGAAACGCTTTGATCGGGTATGTCCTCGTGCAGCCACGTCTCAGTAAAGCACATGACACTGCTCTCCTGAAATGTTCTCTGACTCCTGACAAGCGCAGTCAGTTCATCCATTTTATTCCCCAGCGATCTCACATTTCCCATGATGAGAGAGGGGAGACACGGCTTATAACTTATCTTCTCCATAAGCCTCTGTTGTCTCGACCCGGTCCTCTTCTCTCGCCTTTTTGATCCTCCTCTGCATCCTCTGTGTGTTTTCCTCCAGATTTCAACTGGGATGTCTGCTGCTCTGTTCGTAGTCAGGCCGTCTTGCCATTGCCCCGCGGGGGGTCAAGTTTTGTCTTGTCTTGTCCTCGCCTCCGTGGGGTAAGCCAGGCCGTCTTGCCGTTGCCCTGCGGGGGTGTCATGAGTCCTGCCCCTATATCCTGTACCCAAGGAGGGGTCCCGACTCTGTGTTATGTGTATGTGTCCGTGGTTCCATGTACCTGCTCTCCTGAGACCGAGGCGCTGTTTTTCGATGTTCCTCCTCTCCCTAGCCCATGTCATGTCCATGCCTGGTTCTGGGGTCCGAGCCTGAGGTAGACCCAGGTACTGGGTCCTTGCCCAGTCCCTGGCTCGCAGTCCATACCATAGCCTCTTCACGTCACCTCTAGTTTTGGGACCCGATTCCGAGTCCTAGCCCAGACCCTTGGTCCCAGCCTAGTCGTAGTCCTGAGTCCTTGTCCAGTTCGCTACTCCTGCTCCTGCCTTGCTCTCCTGGTATCGAACAATAAACTAAATCTAATTAACCTCACAAGATGTGTCTTGCATTTGGGTCCACCCTTGCCCCCCCAATGCCCCCCATTGTGACAATTACAAATATAAAACAAAAAATAATTGATTGTATAAGTATTTACCATCCTTTAATATGACTCACTAAATCATCACGAGTGTAGCCAATTGGTTCTAGAAGTCACATAATTAGTTAAATGGAGACCTGTGTTCAGTCAAGGTGTTTGAAATGATTGTAGTAAAAATACACCTGTATCTGGAAGGTCCAAATGCTGGTGAGTCAGTATTCTGGCAAAAACTGCACCATGAAGACAAAAAAAAAACAACTCCGCAAAAGGGCTATTGAAAAGCACAAGTCGGGAAATGGATACAAGAAAATTTCCAAGTCACTGAATATCCCTTGGAGTACAGTTAAGTTAATCATCAAGAAATAGAAAGAATATAGAACAACTGTAAATCTGCCTCCAGCAGCACTTTGTCAAAAATTGAGTGACTGTGCACGAAGGGGACTAGTGAGGGAGGCCACCAAGAGATCTATAACAACTCTGGAGGAGTTACAAGCTTCAGTGGCTGAGATGGGAGAGACTGCGCATGCAACAACTGTTGTCTGGGTGCTTCACCAGTCGCAGCTTTATGGGAGAGTGGCAAAGAGAAAGCCACTGTTGGAAAAAAAACTCACATGAAATCTTGGCTAGAATTTGGCAGAAGGAATGTGGGAGACTCTCCCATAAGTCAACTAGAAGAAGGTTCTAATGAAACCAAAACTGAGCTTTTTGACCATCAGACTAAATGCAATGTTTGACATAAGCCAAACACTGCACACCAACAAAAACACACCATCTCTACTGTGAAGCTTGGTGCTGGCTGCATCATGTTGTAGGAATGCTTCACTGCAGCAAGCCCTGGAAGGATTGTGAAGGTAGAGGATAACATGAATGCAGCAAAATACAGGGAAATCCTGGATGAAAACCTGATGCAGTCTGCATGAGAACTGCAACTCGGGAGAAGATTTCTTTTCCAGAAAGCCAATGACCCCAAGCATAAAGGCATAGCTACACAGCAATAGCTTAAAACCGACAAAGTTAATGTCCTGGAGTGACCAAATCCAATTGAGGATTTGTGGCTGAACTTGAAAAGGGCTGTTCACTCACAATCCCCATGAAATGTGACAAAGCTTGAGCAGTTTTGCAAAGAAGAATGGGGAAAAATTACAATGTCCAGATATGTAAAGCAGATAGAGATCTATCCACATAGATTCAACACTGTAATTGCTGCCAAAGGTGCATCTACTAAATACTGGCTTGAAAAGGGTGAGTGATTATGCAATCAATTATTTTGTGTTTAATAATTGTAATAAATTTAGACCAATTTGTAGAATTTTGGTTTCACTTTCACATGGAAGAGTCTTTTCTATTAATTGGTGTAATATAAGTCAGATTAAATCCAGTGAATCAATGTTGTAAAACAATAAAATATGAAACAATATAAGATGATGAGAGGAATTGATCGTGTGTACAGTTAGAGGCTTTTTCCCAGGGCTGAAATGGCTAGCATGAGAGGGCACAGTTTTAAGGTGCTTGGAAGTAGGTACAGAGGAGATATCAGTGTTAAGTTCTTTACGCAGAGTGGTGAGTGCATGGAAAGGGCTGCCGGCGATGGTGGTGGAGGCGGATACGATAGGGTCTTTTAAGGGACTCCTGGGACAAGTATATGGAGCTCAGATAAATAGAGGGTTATGGGTAACCCTAGGTAATTTCTCAGTTAGGGACATGTTCGGCACAGCTTTGTGGGCCGAAGGGCCTGTATTGTGCTGTAGGTTTTCTATATTTCTATGAAAACTTCCAAGTGGGGTGAATACATTTTATAGGCACTATAGGTGGCCACATAGACCTGAAGCAGTGTGAAGTCTTTACTGGTTTCCCTTGGGATTGTCTCTGCCGTAATAGGGAGATATTTGATTTGCATAAGGGAGAATACATTAAGTGGAGTGTACTCTTTTGTAAATTTTTCAGGTATTCCTGAATACCGGAAAACGGGACAATCCATCAGTATTTCAGTTGTCCTCCTGAATTCAATCTTGTAATTGTGTCCTCCAAGAAACAGAGTCCATATCTGCATTCATACCACTGCTGTTAGTGGACCACCCTTCTGTGGATCGAAAATGGACACTACTGGTTGATGATCAGTAATGAGGGTAAGCTCTCTCCCATACAAATACTAGTTAAAATATTTTACACCCCAAACCAGACTCAAGTCCTCTCTGTCAATCTGTGCATATTTTTTCTCTGCATTGGTAAGGGAACATTATACAAAAACTATGGGGTGATCACTTCCTTCACTCATAACATGTGACGTGACTGCACCTATACTATAAGGCAAGGTGTCACTGATAAGCTTCACTGGATGATGTGTATCATAATATGTGAGTAGTGTCTGATGTCACCATTTTCTTTGCCTTTTTGAAAGCCACCTGACACTGCTTTGTCTATTGTTTTTTATTCCTGATCTGTAGTAATGAGTTAAATGTGTGGAGCACAGTAGCCAGGGTCGGAAGGAACCTGTTATAGTAACTGACAAATCCTAGAAAGGACCACAACTGGTTTTGGATGGAGCTACCGAAGTTGTACAACAGCTTACTGGTAGTTCAGATGGCAAAAAATTTGACAGAAAACATTGGATTGGTGAGTCTGAGAACGGCTTCAGGCTGTGCGGTCTAAGAGTGTTGCTGCACCAGGATCCTAGTCCTGGAGCGAGGCACTACCCAGTGTTCGGACAACTTAAGTGCTGGCCCAGTTAGACTGGAAAGCCTAAGTGTTGGGACTGGAGCCGAGGATCAGGCCGATTTCATTCACCCTCCTGTGATGTTCATCTCTCTCTCCATCCGCTGTCATCTTTGCAAGTTTCATGACACTTTTGCCCCACTAATATGAACTGAGATGCTAATATGAGTAGGTTTGGAGTACGTTAGTAGTGGAGTGGACCTAAGAACTCATTCTGATTTGGAATGCAAATTTTTGCTTCTATTGTTTCCATGAAGTGAGGGGGGGGGGAGAGATAGAGGAGAGAGAGAGGAGAGAGAGAGGAGAGAGAGAGGAGAGAGAGGAGAGAGAGGAGAGAGAGAGAGGAGAGAGAGAGGAGAGAGAGGAGAGAGAGGAGAGAGAGGAGAGAGAGGAGAGAGAGAGAGAGAGAGAGAGAGAGAGAGAGAGAGGAGAGAGACAGACAGACAGACAGACAGTTTCTCCCTCTTTTAAGCTTTTTTAAAATTGTGTTCTTTGGGTTTCTTGCTTTGTGGCTGCCTGTAAGTAAACAAATCTCAAGGTGTATAATTTATAATTGTTGATAATAAATTTACTTGAATCTTGAGTATGTCCTTTGGTCTAGCGGCATCCAACGTTGAATTTTCTGAGCACACTTGTGTAATCCTTGTGCTTCACTGGTGTGACCACAGTAAGTTATTCTTGGTTTAAAGATTTAACACTTATGCTCTGAACCCATATCCAGGGAGCAGGAAGTGCAGAATCAAATATCACTGTGATGATTGTACATTCTAGTATCAATTGTTTGGTGACAATAAAGTATAAAGTATAAACTTTGAATCTTTTTAAAGCTGTCTTGAGATTTTGAAGATGTTCCTTGTCATTTGCTTGGTCGGTCTTGCATCACCCTGGTCCATAGCTTTCTGCCATGCAGATGCTACTCCAAAAGTAAGCCGATTAGTGTGATAAAGTCCTTTGTGCATGTTTATTTTGGATTCTTGTTCTATCTCCATCTGTAGATAGGCCTCAGCTAAGTCTGCTTTGCTGAAGTGTTTTCCTCCAGAAAGGTTTGTAAAGATATCCTCAAACCTGGGCGGATGGTCCTTTCCGAACTGAGTTGATGGTAACATTGATCCTGACAGCGCCAACCTTGTTGGCACCTGGAATCACTGGTGTTGCCCATGGGCTCCACTCAAACGTGGAAAGAATTCCTACAGGCTCCATGCAATCTAGCTTGCTGCCTGCATTGTCACGGATGGAATAAGGAAGCAAATGCATTTTGGAAAACGTGGGTGTGGTATTTTCATTTAACACTCCTTTACCACTGATATGTTTGAGTTTTCCATTGCCATCCTTGAACACTCTGTGACATCATCCAGTACCTTTCTAAAATCGCTTTCAATTGACTGTATTGGAAGGGTTATGGCTTTTCAATCTTTAAGATAGTGTCTTTTTTGCGACATTGTAAGTGTTGTTACTTCAATGTACTCGTGTTATTTCTTTTGTATAATTTAACAATAAAAAGATTTGAAAAGAAAGGAAGGGTTGTGGCATGCAAATGCTGATATGAGGTATGCAATCATAGCCCCACAATGCTGGCCCACCTGTTTTTACCACATACAGGCCTAATGCGGCTTGTTAGCTGTTGTATTTCACTGTTGCAAATGTCTTTCCACAGGAGTTATCTATTCTCCAGTATAAGTTCTTACTTGAATACCCGCAGGCATCAGTTCAATATCTTTGAAATGCCATTCAAACTGATTTTGTATAATGTCAGAAACAGCCGAGCTAGTGTCCAATTACATTTTAATTTAATTACCACCCACTTCTGGTGTAAGGGATATTGCTTGCCTCCTGTTAGTCTTCATAGTCTACTCAATTTGGTTAGTATGCATAACCCAGTTACATGTTGTGCAATCAATGCATCTATCTTTCTGATGTAGTCAGCCATTTCTATATATGTATTTATTTATTTATTATCACCCAGTACCCACTGTTTATGAATTTCTTCTGAATTCTGCCTTTTTTAAAACTTGACCACCTTTCTCCCCTTCCAAAGAAACATCCTGCACTTTTTTTTTTACTCCCAGATCTCTCTCTCTTTCTCTCATCTTCCAAAAGAACTTGCTGTGCTTTAACAGGTAGGTCATCATCCTGGGTTTATTTTAAAACCCCCCTTGTCATCACTGTTACGTTTTCTAACTGCAAAAAAATTAATAAACAAAAAAACATGGGAGCTGGGAGATGTGTGTCTACTTCCTTTTACTTATGATGTGGGGGCGTAACGAGGTCTGCCATTCACATGTTTTTACATACTGTAAAACCTGTAATGAATCATGTAAACAAAGAATGCTTAATCAAACAATATATTTACAATATTACTCAAATATTTCTGAAATATAAAGTACACAACCAAAACATCACTAGTCATGTATATTAAGCTCCCAGTTCCATATCCCTCGATTCTTCTAGAGTTCAATAATCTATCCGTTCCAACTTTGAATATACAGTGACATGCAAAACTTTAGGCACCCCTGGTCAAAAATTCTGTTACTGTGAATAGCTCAGTGAGTAAAAGATGAACTGATTTCTAAAAGGCATAAAGTTAAAGATGACACATTTCTTTAATATTTTAAGCAAGAAAACTTTTTTATTTCCATCTTTTACAGTTCCAAAATAACAAAAAAGGAAAAGGGCCCGAAGCAAATGTTTGGGCACCCTGCATGGCAGTACTTAGTAACATCCCCTTTGGCAAGTATCACAGCTTGTAAACACTTTTTGTAGCCAGCTAAGAGACTTTCAATTCTTGTTTGGGGGATTTTCACCCATTCTTCCTTGCAAAACACTTCTCGTTCTGTGAGATTCTTGGGCCATCTTGCATGCTCTTTTGAGGTCTATCCACAGAATCCACAGATTCTCAATGATGTTTAGGTCGAGGGACTGAGTGCCATGGCAATACCTTCAGCTTGCGCCTCTTGAGGTAGCCCATTGTGGATTTTGAGGTGTGTTTAGGTTCATTATCCTGTTGTAGAAGCCATCCTCTTTTCATCTTTGGCTTTTTTTTACAGATGGTGTGATGTTTGCTTCCAGAATTTGCAGGTATTTAGTTGAATTCATTCTTTCCTCTACAAGTAAATGTTCCCCGTGCCACTGGCTGCAACACAAGCCCAAAGTATGATCAATCTACCCCTGTGCTTAATAGTTGGAGAGGGGTTCTTTTCATGAAATTTTGCACCCTTTTTTCTCCAAACATACCTTTGCTCATTGCGGCCAAAACGTTCTATTCAAAAGGTTCAAGGGAACATCTAAACAAGCCTGATACATTTTGGAAACAAGTCCTGTGGACTGATGAAGCTAAAATAGAACTTTTTGGTGTATAGACTCACTAGATACATGAATTGATGCTTTGTAAACCTATGAATTACTACAGTGAATTCAGTGAATTCTTGAAGATGAAATCTGGTTGAAAGAAAAAGACCAATCTTGGATTCTGCATGGTGTTGAGAGCAATTTGGAGGACTAAAAGGATTAGCTAAAGAAATCACTTGCCAGTGACAATACTCCTGGTCACATTACTATTGAGTATTGTCATCTGAAACAAATATAAAAAATCAATTTTAATGATATTTGTAGGGTCGCTAATAATGCAGTGATTTTGTTTTCATTTAAACCTTTTCTGAGCTGTGCATTTATATATAGGTTGACCACCAATTTTCCAGAAACTTATTGTTCGGCACCTCTTGTAATTTGGATGAAATTATGAGGCCAAAAATCACACACTTTTCATGAAATGTCTGTTAGATGAAGTGAATGCTGGGAATTCTGTACAGGCATTGATTAAAGAATTTAACATGAAGGACATTCTTTGCTTCATTGCTTGAGGGTGAAAAAAGGTAGCAGCTTCAACACTAAAGAATGGCTGCCATAAATTGTGGCCTGCACTGATATTTAATAATGTACCTGAAGAAAAGCTTGATGATGATTTTACAGGATTTTGTGTACCACAGGAGAAAGTCATTGTTCATGATTTGCTTGCATATGCAATAAGTGTTACAGGACCTGATTTCAAAGAAATAGCAAGTAGTCTTAATGAAGAAAATCTATATGTGGATGATTATTGATGATGAAACACCTGCTGTGCATCACGTTATGGACTCAGAAATTATAGACGGTGCTCTGAATGCTGAAAAAAACATTACAAGTGATGAAGATAGCAACGATAATGAAACTGAAAGATATACTATTGACAAGTTATTTGAGTTGTTGGGTGGTTTAATCAAAGGGTTAGAGAAATGTACCTTTGTGACAGAACAAGAGCGAATGAATTTTTATTTGATGCATGAAAAATTACACAGGGAGAGATCAAAACGCACAATACACCATCGCCTGGATGAAATGTTTAAAAAGATAACCGAGAAGCAACATTGTTTATAAGCACAGTAATTAATAATTTTACATTTAATTTTTGTTTAATTAATAATCCCTTTTAAGCTTCTACAGTCTATTTTTGCCATAATTGGAAGTTACTTTTAATCCAGCAAAAACGCTAAACCGGCAAGGCTCAGGAACTGAGGGTGCCTGAAAATCAATGGTCAACCTGTATGTATGTGTTGTTCACATACACTTTTTTGTTTAAAGAAAACCATTAGATAGTAATTTAAAGCAACATATTGAGATCAGTTGACTAGCATTGACCAATTTGAAAGCTTGCTATTTTGGATCTGTTATTGTCCTAAATTGAAGGTAGGTCAATAATGACATACACAAAATAAGTCATTCTACTCTTTTGAAAAGTTATTTGAACTTGTGCTCCATAAAGTCAAAAGTGCATATTTATCTACCTTTACTATTCCTGGCTCAAATTTGGCAATTGGCTCCACCTCATGCTGAGATAATCACAGATTCTTTCAAAATTTATGACACAAGCACAATTCAGGCAAAGTAATAAACTTGTTCCTTTTTACTGTGACTGGAGAGGTCTGATTTTAGACTGCATGTGAAGACAGTTCACTAAAGTACACACATAAAGTGCAAGACCATGGTGGATATTTCATAATTAATTACAAAATATGTGAAATGTTATGCAATTACGCAGTTCATTTGTTTAAGCTTACAATGTGATTTTCAAATTAAGCAGAGCAAGCCAATGCAGCTAATACTGAAATATAATTTCTGTACACATCCTGCAATTTTTCACCATATTTTCATCGTGGCTTTTTCCATAGCAAGAGACCTTTGAGATGAGAATGAATTTTGCACTGTTTAACTGTATTATGAATCTAAAATATGAGTTTTAACTTTTAAATGCTTCCTTGGTATATGCATACTAACAATTTTTAATTATTACAAATTAGTCCTTTCAATAACAAATAAAAAAATTAAAAAATTGATTTGAAATAAATTTGATAGTGAGCAATGCAAATCTTTTTTGAGTTTTATTTCTATAAATAAATGCTTAAGCAGGAATGACATTAAGTGAACTTGAACGCCATACACTTTCTCTATAAATACCTTACAATAAACTGCAGTGATTGGCAGGCAAGTAAAATATTTGTGATGAAAAAAATAGAAATTGAGCATCATCATGCAAGTTCAATAGTAGCTTAATCCTAGATCTAAACCAGCATGCCGTGTTCTTTCCTATATATGATGAAACACACAAATATTAAATGAACATCTGATGTGCAGCAGTGTGATTAACATACACAACTTTCCTGAAGTTACCATGTTGACTAAAACTAGAGGTATGGAACAGCTATTTAAAATGTACAAAATACTCTTAAAATCCCTTTTATTTCTCTAGATATCTTCAATGGTTTTTATTCTATGCTTGTTCCTTTTGTTCAATATTTTGTTTTCTGTGATTGTTTCAAAGTTGCACTTTGGATTTCTACTTGTATTCTTTGCTTTTTCTTATGTCTCGTTTAATCTGGGATGTTCACTTATGGGTCCCTTTTCCATGCACTGACTGAACCCACTACTATCTTAAGCTTGTGAACATATTTACATTTGCTAACCCATTTATCCTATTATGATAAGTCTTCCCCCAAAGACCTTTTGCTAATTCAGTTTTGGACATCTCTCTGATGCTTCTTTTGTCATTGTTCTTCTGGAAATAATGCTCATAGCACCAGACCCCCCCCAGACAATGGAGATCCATCATTCTCTCAAATCTTAGTCTCCTTTTATAATTGGGGGAGAGACAGTGAGATGGAACAATTTTTGAATGCTCTACGTATAATTACTTAATTATATATGCATATAATGCTTCCATTTATAAAGTACAAACATTAAATCAAGTTTTTAGAGGGTTTAATTGCTTGGATTCTTAGTCTTTTTCTGACCAATAACTCACGGATATACAACTTTGGCTATCTTTTTCTCCTGTATTGAGGTATTTATTTTAAATCCAATTTCCGTGTTTCAAATTATAAGAGAACTATTCTTTTATAGGTTGGAAGTAGGAAAATTTCTACTTGCCTGGATAATTTGACATAGACTCAGAGTTTTATCAGTCCACATTTAGTACCTGCAAGCTTATCTTTTATCAAGAAGAACTAACGTAACTCTGGAACTTGCATCCTGTACAAAAGCAAGCACCAAAATGACACTGCGTAAAAAATCACTAGCTGGGCCATAAGAAAGCAGAATCCTCAGATATGATGTTTAAGGTGCATCATTGCTGTAAGCATGACTAATGCTAGCCATTAACCTGGTTACAAGTGGTAAACTGTTCAATATTTTGAAAGGCACAAATGAAAGATGAACTCAGAATTGAGAGCTCTTAGCAGTAATAGTTCTCACAGTAATGAAGGTCCTGCTTCAAGAACTGTTGCTTCACATAGCGAGACAGGTACTTTAAGCTTCAGAACAGTCAGAGCATACCATACTAGATCACTGTAATGAAAAAAGGATCATTACAGTATCAGAGGTGGGAATCTGGACCACCTAGGACAAAACTTACTTCTGCTCCCCTTCTACAAGAAAAGTAGAAGGTCTTGCTACATATGAAGGAGAAAATGGCCCATTGCTAAATATCAGATGGCTAATATTGATGAATTCCTCATCAGTGGATCAGTAAGGATAACTTTAACTTTCACTTACCTTCTGCCGGGAAGCACCTAATCAATTAGCTTGTTCATTTCGGCTTTTTTCTTAAAGATGTGCTGGATGTGTTCTGGCTACCGCTGTATTCTTCACGGCAATGTATTGGCCCGCAGCCCGGAGGTTTGGGACCACTGTTATAATTGATTTATCACTACATCACGCGAGGAAAATATGCGCTGTGTGTTTAATATTAAATTTGTTAGATAAACCCCTTTAGAAACGAAATTGAGTGTATTAGCCACTTATAAGTGACTTATAGTTGACTTATCACCTATATCCCAGTCGTGATTAACACCCACCCACCCCGCCTGCAACCCCCCCCCCCCCACGGGTTGGCCGGTCTGCAAGAATATTGTTAATATTAAAGCAGTCCATGGTGCAAAAAAGGCTGGGGACCTCTGCTATATTACATCTGCCACTTTGTTGCCTATTCTCCCAGTCTTTTGGAGACTTCCTTAACACTACCTGCCCCTCTACTTATCCTTGTATCATCTGCAAACTTGGCTCACAGAGCTATCAATTCCATCATCCATATCATCCACATATAACTTGAAAAGAAGTGGCTCCTGCAGAATACCACTGGTCACCAGCAGCCAACCAGAATAGGCCCCCTTTATTCTAACTCTTTGCCTCTTGCCAGTCAGCCAATCCTCTATTAATATAATCTTTAGAAGATAGTAATCAATTCATTTCGTATTTTCATGCGTTTTACGAGGAATGGAAAACTTACTTGTTTTATCTGCTTCACAGGCATAATTACAGCCAACATCTTTTTCTTTCCTTAGTATTCAACAGGAAATCGGCTCACAAATGCTATGTGTTAATTAAAAGACATATCTGTGGTTTTGCAATCATACTTTTCTCATAAAGATATTCTGGTGTATGCCAATAAAACAGGATTGAGAAATACATGCAGGAATACGTGTCTGTCAAATTAATTCTGGAAATTGTCATTACAATCTGGTGTCAATCCATGTTCAAAGTTCAAAATAAATTTGTTATCAAAATACATACACATCACCATAAGCGACCCTGAGATTAGTTTTCTTGCAGGTATATTCAATAAATCCATAATAGAATAATAATCATATGACAATAACTGAAAGAGCACACCAACTGGGTGTTTAACCAGTGTGTAAAAGACAATAAATTGTGTAAATACAAAAAAAAAATAAAAATTATAAAGAAGCAATAAGTATTGAGAACATCAGATGAAGAATCCTTGAAAGTGAGTCCATAGGTTGTGGGAACATTTCAGTGATGTGGCTAGTGAAGTTGAGTTAAGTTATCCTCTTTGGTTCAGGAGCCTCATGGTTGAGAGGTAATAACTGTTCCTGAACCAGGTGGTGTGAGTCCTGAGGCTCCTGTACCTTCTTTCTGATGGCAGCAGTAAGAAGTGAGCATGGCCTGGATGGTGGGGGTTCCTAAAACTACGTTGAAATTTGGGAAATTGCTACAAACCAAACCAAAAAGCATTTGAAGAAAAATTGATGGAATTGCAGTGCTCTGTTTGGGTGTGTGATATGGTTAATATGCCTTTATTTGATAGAATTTGTGCATAGCTGTTATAGATGACCTAATTTCTACAAATAAACTGTCAGCAAATATATCAGGCAATATTTAATCTGTGGAGGTTTTTAAACAAAGATAGAATATAGCTTAAGTAGATAATACTTGAAGGTGGAATTGGGAGGGATTCTGTTATTGTGCAAAATCTAGAAAAATATGTCAATTCTGCTATACTTACACCCACTAGAAACACCTTTAATATTGTTTCCTATTATTTCTGACAAGGTTTTTATCTGTATTTATCAGCAGTCTAGAGTCTGGCCTATGTACAGTATGTTATCTCTCTCATATTCATGGATCATAAAATTAGTACCTTAACTGTAGTCCCTTAACTGCCTAAACAAAGCTTAGGAAATTGATTCTAGCAGCAGATTTAATCCTATGTTATACAATAAGCAACTAAAGCAGACAACTGGTGGAAAAAGTGCATAGTTTTAGGCATGCAGTGACTTGAAGGCAATTTTCATCGTGTTTTGAGAACAGCACAAGGAATTGGAAATGTGTGTTAATCATTCTGCCTGCTGAGAGATTGAATGGCTATACACTGTGCCTAATGCATATGTCAATCTTGGATAAAGTTCCACTGAGTCTATACATCATGTACTCATACATGTTTCAGTAAGAATGCTTTAATCTAATTGTTTGTTTAACCTTGCTATTCCTTTTGTCACAATGCTATAGATCCTATTAAGGTTGAAAGATAGGGTAGTGAATGTTAGTGGGCACACACTGAAAGTACTGCTGGAGGAGGAATGAACTATGCTTACAGGCTCATGAAATTTCTGTAGACAACAAGATGCAAATTGAAAGGCTGGTGCAACACTTTTGTCACTATAAGTAAAATCTGAAACAGATCTTTGGAACCACTAAAATAATTTTGATTAAAAATTTCAAGACTTATTGTGCATTGGAATGGTATGAATGTAACAGAACAAGAACAGATTCAGGTTTTTGGGGCTCTGCATCTATCGTGCACGTAATAAGGAAGGGATCACCCTGGCACTTCAAGATTCAAGACTTAATAATTCTTCATAAGTATAAAGGAGAATGAAATGATTGTTATTCTGAATCTGATGTAGCTTAAAAAACACAAGAACAAAGAACAAAACACAATAAACATAAACATAAAAGCAATCCTATAATACAATGTACAAGTAACTATTTAAAAAATATATATATATTGCAAAAGTTTGGGTGCCCCTGGTCAAAATTTCTGTTACTGTGAATAGCTAAGCGAGTAAAAGATGAACTGATTTCAAAAAGGCATAAAGTTAAAGGTGACACTTTTCTTTAATATTTTAAGCAAGAAAACTTTTTTATTTCCACCTTTTACTGTTTCAAAAGAACAAAAAAGGAAAAGGACCCGAAGCAAAAGTTTGGGCACCCTGCATGGTCAGTACTTAGTAACACACCCTTTGGCAAGTATCACAGCTTGTAAATGCTTTTTGTAGCCAGCGAAGTCTTTCAATTCTTGTTTGGGGGATTTTCACCAATTCTTACTTGGAAAAGGCTTCTAGTTCTGTGAGATTCTTGGGCCGTCTTGCATGCACTGCTCTTTTGAAGTCTATCCACAGATTCTCGATGATGTTTAGGTCAGGGGACTGTGAGGGCCATGGCAAAACCTTCAGTTTGCGCCTCTTGAGGTAGTCCATTGAGGATTTTGAGGTATGTTTAGATTCATTATCCTGTTGTAGAAGCCATCCTCTTTTCATCTTCGGCTTTTTTACAGACAGTGTGACGTTTGCTTCCAGAATTTGCTGGTATTTAATTGAATTCATTATTCCCCCCACCAGTAAATGTTCCCTGTGCCACTGGCTGCGACACAAGCCCAAAGCATGATCGATCCACCCCCGTGCTTAACAGTTGGAAAGGGGTTCTTTTCATGGAATTCTGCATCCTTTTTTCTCCAAACATACCTTTGCTCATTGTGGCCATTTTAACTTCTATTGTAACTTCATCAGTCCACAGGACTTGTTTCCAAAATGCTTCAGGTTTATATAGATGTTCCTTTGAACTTTTTGAATAGAACTTTTTGGCTGCAATGAGAGAAGAATAAAAAAAGCTGAAGATGGAACCTAAACATCATCGACAGTCTGTGGATGGACCTCAAAAGAGCAGTGCATGCAAGATGGCCCAAGTATCTCACAGAACTAGAAGCCTTTTGCGAGGAAGCATGGGCAAGAATCCCCCAAACAAGAAGTGGAAGACTCTTAGCTGGCCACAAAAAGTGTTTACAAGCTATGATACTTGCCAAAGGGGTTGTTACTAAGTACTGCCATGCAGGGTACCCAATCTTTTGCTTCAGGCCCTTTTCCTTTTTTGTTATTTTGAAACTGTAAAAGATGGAAAAAAGAAATGTTTTCTTGCTTAAGATATTAAAGCAGTGTGTCATCTTTAACTTTATGCCTTTTGGAAATCAGTTCATCTTTTACTCGCTTAGCTATTCACAGTAACAGAAATTTTGACCAGGGGTGCCCAAACTTTTGCATACCACTGTGTGTGTGTGTGTATGTATGTATGTATATATATACTGATTGTGTGTACATAAAGTGACACTAAGTTATGTGTATGTAGTGGTGAGTGGTGGTGGAGGGTGGTGTGTTGGGTTAATGTGTGGTGGTGTTCATCAGCCTGATGGCTTGGAGGAAGAAACTGGTTTTGAGTCTGGTGATCCTGGTGTGGATGCTGTGTAGCCTCTTTCCTGAACGGAATAACACAAACAGTCCATAAGCAGGTGGGTGGTCCTTTATGATATTACTAGCCTTTTTCCAGCACCTTCTGTATATATGTTTTTGATGTGGATAGTTTGGTACAAGTGTTGCATTGAGCAGTTTTATCTACTGGCTGTAAAGCCTTCCTGTCCACCGCAGTGCACTTTCTATGCCATACTTGTTTTGCAAGGTTGGAAAAATGGCTTTGGAAATTGTGATCTGAGAGGTTGGTCTATTCTGGCAAGGGAATGAGAAGAACAGAAAGTTGTAGAAAGTATTTTGAGCAGAATAGTATCTGTGCCAGTGGGTCTAATAGCTTTGTAAGGATGAAGATTATAAAGAAGGGCTACATGGAGGAGAGCAGCATCGAAGGTGGGGAAATATTAGGTTGGGTGTGACAATGATTAAAGGGTTAGCAAAATATGGAGCGTGTTGGAAGGGTGTTTTATTAGAGCGGCCAGGTGATATTTGGTCTAGGATGAAGGTATTTATTTCCCAGGTTGGTGCTGTGGTATTAAAGCCTAGCTTTCCTGAAAGTATTTAGTGGCAGATGTTGCCAGTGAATGAGCCATAGAAGGAATATTGCATTGGAAACCAAGAGTTTACCTCATGCAGAAAGTCTCAAAATAGAAACTATCTCGATGAATCTCTTAATTGTCTTGGTTCAACAAGAAATGGCCACAAGTATGATTCATTCAGGGCTAATTTTTTTTTGGAAAGCCTATTATAAGTACAAGAAAATTGAAATCATGTCACTTTTATGTGTAACACACCCATCTCAAATGGAATCTCCAGCATTCTTTCTATAGGGGGAAGTAAAGGTTTAAAAATCACTGCAAATTAACACGTAAATAATTAGAAAGGCAAACAGCATGTTGGCATTTACAACAAGAACCAGGACATCTCAGTGGAATTGTATAGCACCCTGGAAATTCCATACCTAGAATATTATGCTGGATCTCATTATCCAGGGGAAGATATATTAGGATAGAGAATCCAAATAACATTCATCAGCTTGTTTCTGGATGACAGGGGAGAATAAGCAGACTGGGCAAGTACCCTCTTGAGTTTAAGAGAATGACAGGGGACCTCATTTAAGTGTACAGCATTTTTAGAGGTTTTGAGAATGGCGTTTACCCTGATTGGGAATAACAATATACAAAATAAGCAATTTTGAACAAGTAAGTAATGAGGCGAATAGAGGCTTCTTCACCCAGAGGGTTTTGAATTTTCTGTACAAAAAGACCAAGGTACCTCAGTATTTGTTGTATTTTAAAATAGTAAAAAAAAAGCACTAAAGTCTTTAAAAAACAGAACATTTATCTCACAAGTTAACTTCTGTTCTTCTTTCACTTAATTAGCAGTTAATGATTAATTAATATAGATGCTATTCACCTTTATTGGGTGGAAGATGGTGACAAATGAATGATTGCAACATGGATAAGGCATTTGAAATATCTGCCTGAATGAAAAACAGCTAGATTTATATTAAGTTTGGTAATAGAACTAAATTAAAGATAGGGTAATAACCACAGCAAAAGAAAGGCATTTTCTCATTGTGAAAACAACATACTTGCCATTTCTTTCATGGAGTTAAACCTATCAAAATATGACCTGATGAAGAGAAAACATCAGAGGAGAATATTAAAAAAAAGATATTGGCCCAATATATAGATCCAACAGAAAGTGTGGATTCAAATTCAACTTTACAAGCTTTTTGTTGAAGAAAGTATGCTTGAAACTGGTTCTAACAAGAAAACAAGAGTGGAATAAATAAGGCAGAAATTCAAGACTAGGAAGGTATGATTAAAATTGTTGAGACTAGTGTGTGGAACACTGTAACAGTTTTGGTCTGCCTACCTAGGGCTGTGTGGGAGGAAAAGAAATACACAGTTACACTGGGGACAGTCAAAGGAGATTTATTAGGCCAATTGCTGGGATGAGAGGATTGTCCTAATGAGAGGCTAGATAATTTGGTTCACAAGAATTTTTGCAGTTATTCGGAATCTTGAGCAAGATATACAAAATACTAGATGAAATCAGCAGGTCAGGCAGCATCAATAGAGGGAAAGAAACAGTTGATATTTGTGCCTCTTCATAGAGTTCTTCCAGCATTCTGTGTGAGTTGTTAGACTGCATTCCTTGAGTATAGAAGAAAAGGGGTGATTTTATTCAAACATAATATAGTAAGAAGTCTTGAAAGGGTAGATGTTTAGAGCTCAATTAGCACAGCAGAGGAACTGAGGCCAACAAATATTGTCCATGATCACATTGAATGACAGAAAAGACTCAGTGCCTGGTGGCTTACTTCTGCTGTTTTCTGTGTGTTCTTGTATTATTAAGTTACCTTCAGTGGTTCCCTTTGAAAGACAAATAATTAGGCCAATTAATGGAATTTCCACCTGTACACTGTTCAGCGAGCTTTCTCGCAATATTGTACAATATTAAGGAGGCTTACTAATTGGAAGATGTTACAAATGGTAGTTTATAGTTCCAGTGGATCTATTTTGCATCTGATCTATCAAGGAAATCCTTTTCCGATTGAGGGGGGAGAAACAACTAAAGGCAACCTAACAGTTGTTGCATTACAGATCTTAACAGCTGGTAAGGTAGCAGGCTTGGTATTTATTTAGGGGTTCAGCTGTTCTCAAACTAGTAATTGTACTCACAGATTTCTACAGACGTACCATAGAGAGCATACTAACAGGCTGCATCACTGTCTGGCACGGTGGGGGGGGGGGGGGTTGTTACTGCACAGAATCGAAATAAGCTGCAGAGAGTTGTAAACTTAGTCAGCTTCATCATAGGCTCTATAGTATCCAGGACACCTTCAAGGAGCATTGCCTCAAAAAGGCAGCATACCATGAAGGACCTCCATCACCCAGGTCATGCCTTGCTCTCATTGCTACCATCTGGAAGGAGTACAGAAGCCTGAAGGCACACACTCAATGATCCAGGAACAGCTTCTTCCCCACTGCATCCAATTTCTGAATGGACACTGAACTCATGAACACTACTTCACTGCCTTTTTTATTTCTGTTTTGCACTATTTATTTAATTTAACTTTAATATACAGGTTACTTACTGTAATAAATGTTTTTTCTCTATTATTATGTATTTCAATGGACTGTTGCTGCAAAGACAACAAATTTCACACTAATGCCAAAAGGGGGTAGAACTAGAAAAAAAAATTAAAATCATTGCCTCTTGTATTACAGCTTATTAGAATACCTAATGTGATTTTTGCCTCCCTATAAATACATACTTACAAAATAATAAGCATTAAGTAATTAATTTGATATTTAAGCTTCATGCAATTACCTACATGGCAGGCTTTGTAGGTTATAATAGTATTTCAGTGCTTTAGGCACTTACCCACAATAATTACTTGAACGTTGCTGTTTTCATTGGACAACCTAATCTCCAGAGGCTGTTTCCACTCACTATGCACTCTGTTGCTCCTGTAGAAGTGCATTAACTTACGCTATTGATTTTGGTCCAATTCAATAGATTGCAATTTTTGATTAAATGCATTTAAATTAAATGTTACTTAAACAGCTGTGGAACCCTTTCCAGCTGATTAACCATATGCTTCAGTTACATGCAGGAGACATCTTTCCTGAGAAAGGAAATTTTTACTTTAGTGCATTAACAACAGTGATGAGGTGCATACTACAATTTTTAGATTTCCAAGAATCTCTCATTATTTTAATAAGGAATTTGCTTCTCTTTTAATCCTTCTGTTGATCATTTTCCTTGAAGCTGTAAGATAGTTTAGGTATGATATGGCCACCATTTGAATACCAAGATCACATTAATGTATTTTATTGTTTTTATTCTGCAATATATATGAATCAAATAAATGTGGGGCAGGGGGCAGTTAGAGGGAGAGGTAAGAAATTCAGATGGTCAGTGTTAAATGTCCAGCCCCAAATGTCAATGGTATTAGAAGAGGTAATTTTCTCAATGCTTCTGATGGAAATTGTCATCCACCAGATGAGTTCAGCAAAACTAGCAGTGCAGATTTGATCGGCTAATGTGCACCAACAAAAAAATGAAACTCTTAACTTCCTGCTGTTACAAAACCATTTTCCAAAACAAAAGGAGTATCAAAAGCAAGGGCATAGCTTTAAATTGAATGGAAGGAGATTTAAGGGGTACTTTTTATTTTACATACAAAGTGGTTCATATCTGACATGTGGAAATGGAGATGGTAGAATTGGATAACTTATCACATTTAAGAAGCATGTAGACTAGGGGGTTCCAAACCTTTTTTATGCCATAGACCAATACTATTAAGCAAGAGATCTGTGGATCACAAGTTGGGAACCCTTAATGTAGTCAGACACTTAAATAGACAAGTTATAGAGGATACAGACTTAATTTGGACAAATAGGATTAATATAGATGGGTAAAAAGTTTGGCACGGTCACAGTGGACTGAATGGCACAATTCTATGCTTTATAATCTTATAATGTCACCCAAACCAATGACTTCTACTTTCAGGGGGCAAGGACAGTAAATGTATGTGAAAATCATCAGGTTCAGGTTTCCAAGCTATTTATTAAATCATGAATGGTGAGCATAGTAACATTTTCATCAAGTCCTAATGTGCATTTAAATTAAATTTACTTTGCTCTTTTAAATATATCTAATCCTTTACTCCTCTCATTTATTTCCAATGCAGCTGCATATATTCAACTTCGGTGGAGTTAGTCCTGAGCATGAGAGGCATGGTATCACAAAGCTTCATGATAGCCAGCCTAACTAGTGAAAATTGGCCAACTATATGCAGCATTTTATTTCCAGCAGTTTGTCTAAAATATCATTGCTAGGTAATGATGAAAAGACCTAGACTGATGATCCTACCTGAAGAAGGAACTTCTGAGAATTATAAAAAAATTGGGAAGGTTTGCAATATTGTCAATTTAAGTATCATACAAACTAGAAAGAGATGATGGGAAAATAGGCAAATAGCAGTGGCAAGTTGAAGGCCACTTAAAAGAAACAGGATAGAACTTAGATCAGTAGAGTTTTTAGATTACAAAGCATAGCTAGCTGGAGCAGAGATAAATGGAGGTTGGAATACAGTTCCAGTCCTGGAGAACTGATCTTGAGATAAGCGGAGTCACAACAGAAGGACAAGACCAAAAATTTAAGTATCATACAAACTAGAAAGAGATGATGGGAAAATAGGCAAATAGCAGTGGCAAGTTAAAGGCCACTTAAAAGAAAGACCATAAAGCACCCAATTCCAGAAAGAATGAAGGAAATGGCTTTCTAGTAAAGAGAGGTAAAATCCCATTTGTCAGGCAGTTGCAGGTTACCCTTGCAGAGGTTGCTGATGAAATTATACAATCCATGAGTACATTGTAAAGCAGCTATTAAAAAAATCCTGGAAATTTATTGGATCAGTGGAATATCTTTGAGTTTCTACTCAAAGTGCATGTGGTAACAGGCCTGAAGAAACCAATGTTTTTGAGAAACTCACCACTGCTGTACACAAGATTTTCTTTGTGTGCTACCCTTGTCTGAGCCATAACAAAGAGCAACTGAGCCCCATGTGAAAACTAGAAACAGGGTGCAGGTTAAACAAACGTTCCCTTAATATTAACAAAAGGCATCATTGTTGGGGATACTTCTCATCTGTTGTTTCATAGCATTTTCATTGAAATCTTCTACTTGCTGCAGCTACAACTTCAATCTCACCACGTAATCAGAGCAACAAATTGTTTGATTCTATCCCCATCTCCATCAGATGCTGCATGCTATCCCACAAGTCAAATCTGTGCAAACAAAGCTGAAATCCATAAACCGTTTCTCACAAAACCCAGCAGCAAGAGGATTCTGAGCAGGTTATTCAACAACAGAGAATTTCAAGGCAGACAAGACTACCTATATTGATAATCTAAGACACCCAAGTTCAAAGTACATTTATTATCTAAGTATGTATACATCATACAACCTTGGGATTCATTTCCTTGCAGGCAGCCACAATAAGAAACCAAAAAGAGTCCTTTAAAAAAAAATCCAACAAACATCCAACGTGCAAAGAGAGAGAAAAATAAGTAAATTATGCAAACAATAAAAGCAAACAAAATGCATTCAGATTGAAGTGAAGCCCGGAGCAGCTGGAACAGGCTCACAGCCTCAGTATAGCGGAGAGTGGAGAAAATGTTGTGAAGCACTGAGGAGAACCTGCCTGATACCTTACCTTTTCAATTCATCCAGCATGGTGTTTAAATCATCCAAACGTTAGGCCATTCCTCATTATAAGACCTGGGCCCTGTTCCATTGATACACTCTGGGCCTGGACCCCGCTGTAATGCTTTGGCTGTACTTGGCCTTTCCAAATCGGCCCTTGCTCTCGGTTAAGGTGGATGGGCTCCAAAACTCCTCTGCTCCGACTTTTCTCCACCCCGCTCATTCCAACTCTGACTCCATCTCAAACATGCCTTGACCTCACTCTAACCACTTCTCAAACATGCCTTGACCTCACTCCTACATGCACACCTCAGTCCTTAAGTCAGCCTCGCCTTTGCTCGCCTCTTCATTATTTGCGGTGATTGTTTACCATCTTGTAGCTTATTATTTACTCTATGGGAGATGCCTTGAGTGAAATGGGAAGTTTATGAACTGCCTCCAACTCACAGAGATTGGACAAGATCTACATGGATGTTATGGTTAGAAGAAGCTTTGTTGCAAGTTAAATGAATCCCACAACCGTACATCTGTCATCCCGTTTTATAAATCATGATGTTCCTCCAACATTCACTACGTCATCATCTTTCTTGTTCATCATTTACATCTTAGAAATCTATGAACTAGAAGTTCATTCAGACAACCCCAACACAAGGAATGTCTCTAAGTAAAAACTGCAGATACTGAGCAGTCACAAAAACAAAATTCTGGAGTCATTCAGTCGATCCGATTTTAGACGGTGCTGCTGAAGCTCGGCAACTACTTGCTAGTTGCTAATAAAACAAAGAAAGCAACTAAATACTTTATTAATCACACTTAATGACACAGAAAAAGATTAAGACAAACGTAGGTCCCTTACATTCAGAAACAGGTGAATTGATCATGGGGAGCAAGGACATGGCAGACCTATTGAATAACTACTTTGGTTCTGGTTTCACTAAGGAGGACATAAATAATCTTCCGGAAATAGTAGGGGACCGAGGGTCTAGTGAGATGGAGAAACTGAGGGAAATACATGTTAGTAGGAAAGTGGTGTTAGGTAAATAGAAGGGATTGAAGGCAGATAAATCCCCAGGGCCAGATTGTCTGCATCCCAGAGTGCTTAAAGAAGTAGCCCAAGAAATAGTGGATTCATTAGTGATAATTTTTCAAAACTCTTTAGATTCTGGACTAGTTCCTGAGGATTGGAGGGTGGCTAATGTAACCCCGCTTTTTAAAAAAAGGGAGAGAGAAACCAGGGAATTATAGACCAGTTAGCCTGACATCGGTGGTGGGGAAAATGATAGAGTCAGTTATCAAAGATGTGATAACAGCATATTTGGAAAGCGGTGAAATCATCGGACAAAGTCAGCATGGATTTGTGAAAGGAAAATCATGTCTGATGAATCTCATAGAATTTCTTGAGGATGTAACTAGCAGAGTGGATAGGGGAGAACCAGTGGATGTAGTATATTTGGATTTTCAAAAGGCTTTTGACAAGGTCCCACACAGGAGATTAGTGTGCAAACTTAAAGCACATGGTATTGGGGGTATGGTATTGAATGGATAGAGAATTGGTTGGCACACAGGAAGCAAAGAGTGGGAATAAACGGGACCTTTTCAGAATGGCAGGCTGACTAGTGGGGTACCGCAAGGCTCAGTGCTGGGACCCCAGTTGTTTACAATATATATTAATGACTTAGATGAGGGAATTAAATGCAGCATTTCCAAGTTTGCGGATGACACGAAGCTGGGCGGCAGTGTTAGCTGTGAGGAGGATGCTAAGAGGATGCAGGGTGACTTGGATAGGTTAGGTGAGTGGGCAAATTCATGGCAGATGCAATTTAATGTGGATAAATGTGAGGTTATCCACTTTGGTGGCAAGAACAGGAAAACAGATTATTATCTGAATGGTGGCTGATTAGGAAAAGGGGAGGTGCAATGAGACCTGGGTGTCATTGTACACCAGTCATTGAAAGTGGGCATGCAGGTACAGCAGGCGGTGAAAAAGGCGGATGGTATGCTGGCATTTATAGCAAGACGATTCAAGTACAGGAGCAGGGAGGTACTACTGCAGTTGTACAAGGCCTTGGTGAGACCACACCTGGAGTATCGTGTGCAGTTTTGGTCCCCTAATCTGAGGAAAGACATTCTTGCCATAGAGAGAGTACAAAAAATGTTCACCAGATTGATTCCTGGGATGGCAGGACTTTCATATGATGAAAGACTGGATCGACTAGGCTTATACTCGCTGGAATTTAGAAGATTAAGGGGGATCTTAATGAAACGTATAAAATTCTAAAGGGATTGGACAGGCTAGATGCAGGAAGATTGTTCCTGATGTTGGGGAAGTCCAGAACGAGGGGTCACAGTTTAAGGATAAAGGGGAAGCCTTTTAGGACTGAGATGAGGAAAAACTTCTTCACACGGAGAGTGGTAAATCTGTGGAATTCTCTGCCACAGGAAACAGTTGAGGCCAGTTCATTGGCTATATTTAAGAGGGAGTTAGATATGGCCCTTGTGTCTAAAGGGATCGGGGGGTATGGAGAGAAGGCAGGTACAGGGTTCTGAGTTCGATGATCAGCCATGATCATACGGAACGGCGGTGCAGGCTCGAAGGGCCCAATGGCCTACTCCTGCAGTTATTTTCTATGTTTCTATGTTTCCTGGTTAATAATCAGTGCAAACAATAGCCAGTAAGTGCCCTGTCGTAGCTGAGCTTTTGAACCGCTTGTACAGCATGCATTTTTTCGGTGAGGACTGAAGTCTCAAAAGCATAGGACAGTTGTGGCAATGCATGTACGGGCTGAATTAGGTCAGCAGACTTGGGATGGAGTCTGGGGAATAAGCCAATGCTTGGCCATTGCTGGAGTGAACTTGGAGGCAATGCGATATGGCAGATTTAAGACAAGGCAAGTGGAGGCGAGGCAAAATTGAGATGGAGCTTGGGCTCGAGAGCAAGAAAAAACCCGAGGTTAGATAATAATTTTAATAATTTTCTGCATGAAAAAATTACCTTCAATTTTCAGTTTGTTATAACAGATCTTTCATAATCAGCATACCATTATGTGGCATGTGTTCACTCGATAGTGATGAATTCATTTTTTGCTTTATGTAGCGTTTTGCTATTTGTCATTAACTTCTCAGAGCTGTCTCTGGTGTGCAAGGATTTGCGTATCGCCTGGGAACCTTTGAGCACTTTGTGGAATGTTCCACTAGTGATGTCGTTTCAGCACTCAAACAATTTTCAGATTTTGAGTGTTTTCAGATGTTGGAGTTTCAGATAAAGGGTACTCAACCTGTATTTTCTCTAGTTAAGACACCTGGAATTATGTAAATTGAGGGTCTGAGATAAATTCACTAAGATTACGCTTCCGAAAGATTTCTGACTTCCCCTTAACAATTTGTTCCATTGTTCCAAATGCATTGGGAACATAAAATTCAAACCAAAAAGAGCCTTTGAGAGAGGAATTATGATAATTGGTAATGGAAAGCATTTGAAAAAAAAACTTAAAGGAAAATTACTCTGATGGGACTTGAATACAGTCAGAAGTAAAAGAATCTACAATGTTGCTGAAAATACTGTATTTTTAATTAATATATATTTAGGAGCTGCATGCAAAGTTACGCTCAGCCACATACTTTGATATTTTAAGAGGCAACAAGCTTTTTGAGACTTCTGCTAGATCTTATCACACTGAAAATTATTTTATAATTTCACTGGAAACTCGGGCTGAGATTCCAGGTAAGATATTTGCAACAGAAAATTGAAAAATCCTTTGAATATATTCTATTTTCTTACCTTACCTAATATTTTCTCTTCAGGGCAGTATCTGGGGCTATATTCTCAGAAAGATGATACACATATATTTTAACAGCAAGTTAATAGTAGTCTCTGTTAAATGAAATAAGACGTAGGGGGAGAATTAGGCTCTTCAGCCTATTGAGTCTGCTCCGCATGGAGACATGGTAGGCTAAGATACAGGCAATGTACATTTTAGTGGTTACAATAAAGATTTTATCTATAAGATACTAGACTGAACTTTCATCTATAGGATGTGATAAATCTCTTCTGATGCGGGAATACATAATTCTGTTCTACATATAGATCAATAACTTCAATCAGTTAGCATCCTACACCCTGTATGCATTATACGTTCATGATTTAACATGGTGTATACTTACTCTTATATTTTCTACTTGTCAGTTTGGCCACTATAGCCAATTCTCAGGAAATATTACTAACATAAGACCATAAGATATAGAAGCAGAAGTAGGTTATTCGGCCCATCGAGTCTGCTCTGCCATTCAATCATGGGCTGATCCAATTCTTCCAGTCATCCCCACTCCCCTGCCTTCACCCCATATCCTTTGATGCCTTGGCTAACCTAGAACCTATCTACTTCTGCCTTAAATACACCCAATGATTTGGCCTCCACAGCTGCTTGTGGCAACAAATTACACAGATTTACCACCCTATGACTAAAGTAATTTCTCCGCATCTCAGTTCTAAATGGACATCCTACAATCCTGAAGTCGTGCCCTCTTGTCCTAGAAACCCTTACCATGAGAAATAACTTTGCCATATCTAATCAGTTCAGGCCTTTTAACATTTGGAATGTTTCTATGAGATTCCCCCCTCATTCTCATGAACTCCATGGAATACAGCCCAAGAGCTGCCAGACATTCCTCATAGAGTAAACCTTTCATTCCTGGAATTATTCTTGTGAATCTTCTCTGAACCCTCTCCAATGTCAGTGAACCCTCTCCAATGTCAGTAAACCCTTTCTAAAATAAGGAGCCCAAAACTGTACACAATACTCCAAGTGTGGTCTCACGAGTGCGTTATGGAGCCTCAACATCACATCCCTGCTCTTATATTTCATGCCTCTAGAAATGAATACCAGCATTGAACTCGCCTTCTTCACAACCGACTCAGCCTGGAGGTTATCTGAATTATCCAAATAAACGAACCAAGTTTCAAATCACAACAGGCCCCTTGTAAAGATAATTAAATTATTAATGAGCAAATTCTGTTCATATCTTGATCTTCCGAACTAGTAAACACAGACCTCTGCAGAAGAAATTAAAATTTGAAACCTTAGCATTATTCTATTATTCTTAATTTGCTAATTTAATTAATAAAGGCATCAAATTCCAAATCATTATCAGATACTGTGCTTAATATTTTTCTTTACATTCATCCTACTAAAATCTTAAATCTTAGCATTATTCTGTTACTCTCAATTTGCTAATTACATTAATATAGCCAAACTCCAAAGTATTATCACATACTTGGCTTAATATTTTTCCTCACATTTGCCCTGCATCATCTAGTCATTTGAATATTTTTAAACCTTAACTATATCTATGATCTTGCACAATTCTAACAAATCTCCACTCACCTTCATTTAACTCAAGTTGAAAACCATATTCTCAATTACAGACTTGGAGGCAGAATCCTGCATCCCTGGAAGAATTCTAGTCAATGTCTTCTAAATTCTAAAGAATCTTCCATAAGCTTCCAAAAGTGTGGTGGACCGAAAGGAATGCAATACTCTAGTTGTGCCTGATTACAGCATTACAAAGGACCAGGTATTTCTTCTTAGCTTCTGTACTCAGTACCTATATGTATAAAGTTCTATATTCCATATGCTATCTTCTCTACACAAATTACCCCCTATATACTGTACAGTCTGGCACTTCTAAAGATTTATACATATGAATTTCCCAGTCTCCTGATTCTGTACTCTTTAAAATATCTGTTGCGTCTTGTCTCTTCACATCCCTTCTTCAAAATCTTACACGTCTGTTTATTTCTTCCACCCCCCCCCCCATATATCCACTGCATTTCCAATGAAGTAATACTAAAATTATACAGGAAATACCAAATAAATGTGCTTTTTTTTTGCTTCAATTACAAGCCCACAAATTACATTTAGAAATCTTCTGGTATCTGGCAGATAAAATTATAAATACAATAACTCTTTTTTTGATAAAGTAGGCAGCAAGGAAATATACAATTTTTATAATATTTAATCAGCATCTTTATTCTAATAAGATTCTGACCATCTTCAACCATCCACACTTTTTAAAGAGTTATATTAGCAGTTTCTGTTGGTGATTTATTACTCACATATTTTAAGTGCAAAAAATTCTGATATAAAATTGCATGTGATTCATGCCATTATCAGAATGTTTCTTCTATAAGTTGTAAATTCTCCCTGATTCAAAAGAGCATTATGGCAAGAACAAATTTCCAAAACAAATCTTATTTTTCAACAGTTTCAACCTGTGTAATATTGTCACATTTAAGGTAAAATGCTCTTATCATATCTTGTATGGTGTCTGTCGTCTGTCTTTTATTTTTACAACAAACTACTGAGATTTCTTTTCAGAGTAAATTCTTGTACTCACCACTCTCACCTACTTGACCATTCAATTATCCATACCTTTGTCCATAACTATGTCTATTTATTTGAACCTATCTTTTTCTCCAATATATACAAGTTCAATCTCTGCTGTGTTTCTAACTAAAATGATCAGTTTGCTCTTTAGAATAAATCATATCGATCAAAGGAATCTTCCAGAAAAAGTATAGAATCCATATTTTTGTTCTTTAAAATTTTCTTTATTTATATTGCATTAATTCTGTTTTCAAGAATTACACACTAGCCAACAGTAGTTTATATTTACATGCAGAAATTTGCTGCAGAAAATTTTAGTCACGAAAATATTCCTTATGGCCCAACTCATTTATAATTAATATATCACATCCCTCAATTAGTTTCTCCTATTTAAACATTAATAATCTTCGAAACAGTGGACATGAAATATTGATATGATGGTGTCCACTTACCTTTTGCGTTTTCTAGCATTGCAAAATGTGCATATTGCAAAGACAGAAAAGGCTACTTTTTTTTAAAAAGTCTTATTGTAAGGCTGAAAACTACTGCAAGAAAAAATAATTTCCCCAATCCCAGCTCAAAAAATCAAAAAGCTTAGTAATAGCTATCTTACTAATTATTCTAACTGAATAAAACAAAACACAAACAGTTAGTTCTTCCATCAAATGTCAATTGTATACTGCCATTAATATTTACATAATTGTTTAAATACTTTACCATGAAGCTGCTTTAGCATTTGCATTACATTAAAATACAAATCAGAAGTTAAAAATGTTAAGAAATCTACTTATATTTACAAGAGTTCATCTTCAAGTGATGATCAGTGATTGAACACTATATACAGTTGGTGAAACAGCTTAAAACATGAATGGTTTCCAATGTGAAGGCTGTATTAAAGGGAAATTTAAGTCTAAAGCCATAAAATGTAGCAATCAAAGGTAGTCAAGAATATTTGCAAGTCACCTTTTGCTGTAATCTAATGGCAGGAAATATTACTGACATCTAAAGAAGTAGTACTATGGTATGCTAATTATGAGATCTATATATGCTGTCATATGTTTGGATAAATGTTCATGGACTATGCCCACTGGTTACCACTGAGTATCTATAGTTGATCTATTTTGCAAATCAATTTGAAGTCTCCTAAGCAGGTCCTTAAAATTTCACTTTCAACAGAGAAGGTAAAAGCTTCAAAATTAATTTAGTGGGATTTAATGCCAACTACAAATTGTAAACGCCTAAAATGAGCATTCTTTGCTATTGGCACTGACAGAATTCCAAAACAGTTATTTTTCAGAAATGTTATTACAATTAACATATTAGAATACTTTGGGCCTGAGATGTGTCAAGCAATTTTCAATTAAAGAACCTCTCATATAATAGCACCCTTTTATTCATTCCTGACTTCTAATTTTTTTTCATATGATTTGTGCAGTTTTGGGATGTTTCTATGCACTGAAGGCCATGATACAAAACCAAAATTGGTGCAGTTTCCTGAGATTTTGTGCAGAAAGTTACATGATTGATCCAGCAGATAAATATAAGTAACTTGTAATATGTTTAATATTGAGAAAAATGGGAAAATGATACTGAAAGGAAAACATAATGTACACGCATAATACCGATGGTAGGAAAGCTGCAGCTTTGAAATCATGTCTTTATATATTTCAGTCTTTAAGTAATATCTTTATACATGTAAGATCTTGTCTTTAGTGACGTAACTAAAAAAGAAAAAAACTAAATAAACTAACTTTGAGGAATGAGGTTTTTCCCTTTAATTTGACCTCCTTCTGTTGGTAGTGGAAGAGGAGGAATTTAATTCTCTCATTCAACGTATGGCACAGGTGTGGCAGTTAAATTGTTTGAGCAATAATCCAGTGTTTTGAACTAATAGTTTAGACCCCAAAACTGAAATCCCATAATGGCTGTTGTAGAACTTAAATTTAGTTATGAATATGGAATTAAAAGAAAAAAAGTCAATTTTTACAGAATTCACCATTTTAAAAAAAAGCATTGCCAAATGTACTTTGGGGAGGTAGTATGCCAACTTGTATTTTTAAGCTCACCATCATGGATAACATTTAATCTCCTTTTGGAATGATACAACAGAAAAAGTATAAACCAGATGTTCCTGGGTACTGAATTTGGCAATGTTGCTCTTTCCCTCACAAAATAAACAGCGAGAAACTGATGTCTAAATTAGGAGAGCTGGCAAGCAATAGCTAGATGTGGTCAGAGAGACAATGTACCAGATTATTCTATCTCAATCTGTGTGTGTGTCCAGTCAAATTGATCCACCTAAGCAAGCAGCACAGCAATATACAGGTGTAAAAGGATATTCTTGCTAATTTCATGCCATCTGAATAAGAAAACTAATTAATACCTACTGTATGAACTCAGCTTCTGAACCAATGCTTGTGATCGATATGTCTTTTTACTGAACAATAATTGAGAGAAACACTGAAAAAGTCAAGGCTACAGAATCTAGGAATGGGAATTCCACACCCATTACCACAGATCAGCTGACTGAGTCTGTAGAAGGTAGTGAGTGAACTGATATGAGAGATAAACTGAACTAGCTTATCCCGATTGATCTACCTGTGAAATAGATAGAAATTGACATTGCACAATTTCTGCTTCATAATGAGATCATTCTTTCATTATTTCATGCCACACACTTCAATTGTGCAGAACAGTTAACTGAACAGATGGGATTGGTCAAAACCTGGCATTGATATGCTGCTGTGAATGAACTATCAAAGAACAACAAATCTACACAGTCACAATCTTCACTTCCAGACAAAGCTTCAACTTTACTATTGTTAACATATCAGGGGATCAGTCCCGATGCAATAATTGTAGAAATATGAGGGAAGAAGCAGCAAGTTTACCTTGAAATGTGATCCCAATCTGGTAACAATAAATACAGAATAACTCATGAGCTAAGTAGAACTGATATGCAATAGATAGATTTACCTGCTTTCCAATCTTGTGGTATCTAGTCATAATAAGTGACAGGTAATTACACAAGCAAACCGCCCCCCCAACCGAAGATAGTTGAATAAACATTTGCCTATTACTAATGGCAAACAACACCATGAGAGTGCTAAAGATATGACTGAAATATTTAAAAATATATTCAACCAGAAATGCTAAGTGGATTATTTATCTCAGCTTCCTCCTGAGATCCCACCATCTCAGAAGCTAGTTTTCAGCCAACGTGATTGACTTTAGGTTGCTGTGAGTACTGGATTCAGCAAAGTCCACATGATCAGACAGCATCTGAACTACAGTACTGAAGACCTGTGGTCCAGAATGAACTGTTGGCCAAACTGTTCCAGTACAGTCACAAGACTACCATCTATAATGACAAAGACAGGACCAAAACCAATGCAGCTAATTACCACTTCTGTCTGTCTACTCTCAATCTGCGACAGAATGAGTGAAAATGTCACTTACAGTGCTATCAAACATTCCTTACTCAGCCATGTGGTTTTGGGTATGATCAGTAACATTTCAGTGCAGCCTTCAAAACAGCCTTGTTCTAAATTTGAACCAAAGAGTAGAATTCCATAGGTGATATGAGAGCAATTACCCATGATATCAAGTCAGGATTTAACCAAGTGTGTGATCAAAGAGCTTTGGTGAGATATGAGCATCAAGACATAAGCACTTCAATAGATGTAGCCTTATATTGCACAAAGTAGCTGTGTTTGGAATAAAATTGTAATAATAGCCAATCATCCCAGCCCCAGGACATTACTGCAAGAAGGGAAGTGCCCCAAAACTAACCATCTCAAGTTCTTAATAAATAACTTTCCTTCTATCATAAAATTAATGAGGACTTTCACTATGTTTGTGCAATGTTACATTCCACTCTTCAGAAAGAGTAGTCCTCAACTGTAGTCAGATAAACGTAGACTTCATTTGCTCTGGAGTAATATCTGACAAGTAGCAGCCATGCACGAGTGTTAGACAACACTCATTTCCAACAAAAGAAAGCCAACAATGTAATTTAATATCCGTTGTCGTCATCGTCGAGGCTATCCCTCGAGGTCGAGGATGATGGTCTTCGTTCTGAAGAAGTGGCCCACAGAGCGAAGACGCCTGGGTGTGTATTTGTTTAACGGGTACTTGATGTTGCACTCCAAGAAGCACACGATACTTCACAAATAACCAACTGATTCCAATGGCAGGGAAACCACGACGATTGAAACTGATGGATTTGTTGCAGCCTTCATCCGCCTTCACAGCCATCGAGTTCGAAGTAACTTCATCCGGCTGTTCCACCGTTGAGGTCTTGGTTGGATTGTTCTTTGTCAGGGACCTCACCCTTGACCTTATCACCATGGGTGACCCTACCATGGGTGGTAATTTAATATTACAATGATACTACACCATTAACTTCCTGGAAGCCACCATTGACCAAAACCTCAAATGTATCTGCTCCCTAAAGATTTCCCATCACCTCGAAAGCAAAATGCTCCATTTTTCTATAGCAGTTCCTATAACAAATAAAACATTCAACACTGTCTTGGGCAAAGTAGCATACTTAATTGGTCCCCATCCAGCAAGCGAAATTTTCATTCCATTGTCTACCAGAGCACAAAAGCTGCAGTATATATCATCTACAAATGACATCTAATCACCTCACTGTAACAGTACTTCTCAAAGCTCCACCTTCTGGCAGATGGAAAGCAAGGTCTTCAGGTGTATGTGAACACCAGCACTTACTCCTTACTGTGTTGCACACCATCCTGACTTGGAAATATATTACAGTTCCTTCAGTATCACTGACTGTAAATCCTGAACATGTTTCCAGAAGGAATACAACAGCTCAAGGCAGTGCCTTTCTCAAGGGAAATTTTGCACGGGGAAGAAGTTTTGGATTTTTTGTTCATGATTCAGAAAAAGATTCAAAATCAGCACTAATCTTTTCCACAGAACACTATTTTTCAAATTATATTTGTTATTTCATCTTTTGTTTTTCTAGCATTTAGTCAAGATAAGCTGCCTCTTGAGCACAGTGCAACAACGAATGTAATGAATAACAGACCTGCCAGTAGACATTGGGTGATATACAATGATTGCATGGGCTAAATGTGAAATCATCTTTGATTAGGAAGAACTCTGATTCAGATATATTATTTACAATATTAGGAGATAGAAAATAAATAAAATGGTCGTAATTTCCTGAAACTAAAGGAAATAGGGAAATATTTCTTGGGGGAAAATATGAAAAGTGCTGAATAATTGAAATTTCTATCAACATTTTCAAGTGTATAAAAAGGATAATTTTTTTTCCAACTCTGTGAAGTACAATTAGGATTAGGAAGAATAAATTCTGGGATCACCATATTTAGCCACATTCTAAGTGTATTAACAAAAATAGTATGCTGTGTGCTACATAAAGTGACCAAACCAATTCTTAACCTCATATCTGACAATAAAAATTAAAGAAAATAAACATTTACCACATTTTAAAATGTTGTGGCAAATATCCAATTAATTTTAAATTTCAATATTTATCTGCTTGTTATTATGAAACATTTGCTGCTACTTACCTTTTTCTTAATGCTAGATCTATTCATCCAATTCAGTTTCTACTATGAAAAGATATCCAAGGTCATGATGATCATTGACTTGTTTAAGGGTGATGATGGATTGGAATTTTCACTAGGTGCCTGTAAAATGATGCAAGTGATGTGAGTTTTCAGTTCCATTTTTATAGAGAATTTAGATACCTTAAATAAGGTCAAAGCCCATGACATCTATTTCCTCTTCCTACCTGATAACTACATACTACAAAATTTTCTGTAAAAATGTTCCATAACCATCCAAAGTCTCGACCAGCCAGTAGTCAAAACTTTAGCAAATGTGATATTGCATCCTTTGATATATATTTTGATGATAATGATGTATTGCTTAGATGATTGTTATTGATAATTTCTATACTAGCTAATACCAGGTGTGCTGCCTGGTGGACAATGCTGAAATGTCTGAATTTCTACTAATTTTAGTAGACAATACAGAAAAGTAATCAAATGTCTCTCAAATAGTAGATAAAGGAATTTTCCACCTTTCACTTCAAGCTATATTAGTTTAATAGATTTGTTCCCCTGATCATGAAAATCAAAATTGCAGATGTTGGGAGTCTGAAATAAGAAACAGAACACAGTAAGTGCTCTGCAAAATCAGGCAGCTTTCATGGATGTTGAATTAGAGTTAATGTTTCTATTTGAAGACTCATTTGACTGACTGAAGGGTTTTTGACCTGAAATATTAGCTTTATTTCTCTTTGCATAGATGCTGGGTGACTTGCTATATATTTCTAGTATTTTCTGTCTCGCTAATATCTTAGTCAATTACTTAGTACATTCAACCTTTCTAACGATATTGCAAATGAACTACGTACAAGCTGTTGCTGTACTGTATTTGGCCATTCCAGTCACAAAAAATAAAACCCATCAATTTCTTAATATAATGCAATAAATATCAGAGATCAATTTCATTTACCTCTACAATCAAAGCAAATTCTGGAAATGCAAGATACTGCTAACAACTGTTGATGCTATTGCCAAACTATATTTCAGTTCCAATTATTTTTAGCGTTGGTTAAAAGGAAAACTAAAAATGGAACATTTTGGCATTATTATTATTATTGTGCCCTGCTGGATTGATTAATTTATGCAGTATTTGTATGAAATTGGTGTTTTGAGTTCTTTACAAATTCAAATTTGTAATGACTGAAGTGGTGTTCCATATAATGTACAGTGCGTGTACCATATATATATATATATGTAATGTAGTTTTTCACATTGGTGCTTGCTTGAAGCATTTTTATTGGTCAATATTAGATGAACAACTTCAGCTGCTGGCTACTTTTATTGTTGCCAAACATCTGGGGGAAAAATCAAATTTGATTTGTAGTCACGACTCCAAAGTACACAGTTTAAGAAAATATTGTAACACACACTAAATCCCTGGATCTCTCTAAGTACCAAAATGCTTCATATTACTTTTTCTTTATAATTCTCTTTATATGATTGAAGATTGTTAAATTAGTTACCATATCCATTCCCTTTATAATGCTGATAATTCCTAAGAAAGATACAAGGCATTGCTTCTGTAAACATTTACAAAGTATTGAAGCCAAATTAATGGGTGAATCTGCAAAATAACTAAAAATATACTACCAGCTCACAAATTTTATATATATATGTATATATAGAGTATATATATATATATATACACACACATATATATATATTTATATATACATACGCACATATATATAGTATACACACACACATATATATATATATATTTACAAGTGCTCTGAAACACACTACAATTGCTGTAATTGTATTAATGTGTTTACAAGCTCTTTTTAAACACGTAACATCCAAATTGCTGGCTTCATGTGGAAAATGGATGCTAATACTAATGAAAACTTTATATGGTCAGATCTATCACTTCATTCTACTGAAAAAAAAATTGGTTCACTTTATGGATTTACTCAAATAAGAAATTTGATAGAATCGCCCCAGACTAATTTCACTGCCTGTAGAAAATTATTAAAACACATATCAATTAAAATTAATCTTTTCACTGCACTGAAACCACACTGAATTACTGAAAGACACAGCTTGTGCTAAGCTACACCACTTGGATGCTCCTGAAATTCAGAAATAGTTAACTTTTCGATTCTAAATTGGGTAATGAAAAATAAAGTGAATGTCTTCATACAATATTCAGGTGCCCACAGCAGCACATATTTTCATTATCTACTTATCTACACCAGATCTTAATTCAGACATAACTGCATTACATAAATCCTTTTGATTGTACAAAATAATTTTAACTATAAAAATAGCTTTTGCACTTGTTAATGTCTCTTGAATACCATTTACCTGTCTAAGTTACAGTGCTGATATGCCCCCATATAACAATGGACCAATGACAATTTTGTTGCTGGTTAACAGATGATGCAATTAACTTTTTGACACAATACAAAATCAATTTTTTTTTATAAAAGCTTACAGGAAACCAACTTTTCTCATATTTACATGAAACAGAACTAAAAGTTCTCCTTACAAATGATCCATGAAAATAGAATTATATTAACTCAAGTAGAATGTATTTAACTCTAAGCACTTAAAATCATTGCACATAGACATTTGTCATAAATATATTTTCTGTATGGCCATAATTTCAACTATGTTTCCCGTTTTTCATGGGACCATGTAGAAGGAAAAGAGAATTGTTCGGCCAGAAACATTGCCTGCAATTTAGTGAAAGAAACAAAACGTTCTAATAAATTAAAAAAAAACATTATATTTTGGCACATCAAAAATTATTAAAACACAAGGCTGATATGATTCTAAGAGTTCGTTGCTTCTGGTATCAATGGAGAACAGTGTTGAACCATTATTGGGTCCCATTGGTAAATTTTCCATTATAGAGTTTAAAGCCAAAATGTGCTTTTTATTTATGGTCATGATGGGTACCTACAGATCAAAATATTTTCAAAAAAATCGCACAGATATGTGTATGAGACAATTCCTTCTCTAATTTCCAGGCTAAAGGTTAGTGAATGAATAGTGGACTTTCCTTGCCATACTGAGTAAAGATAGGAACACCTATTAATTATTGATATATGGGGATTTCTTTATGGTGGGCTAACAGGTAATCAACTAGCTGTAAAATGTCTGCTAATTTTAAAGGTTACTGGTCATCCATCTTTTGAAACTTGGGAATTTACTATTAAATTTTGTCTTTAGTATACATGAGGCATTTATTAGGTTTTCACCTTTTCAATAATGTAAAATATTTCCATGCTAATTCGAATGTGGTAATGATATAATTTTCAAAGGCAATGCAAAAATTCTTTGATACAATCAACATTTTCATTTGAAATGCTCTGTATACAAATATGGTATCTCTTTAGGATTTGGATTTGATGTAATTTTACAAGATCTGTAAGAGGCAAATGTGGCATTACAACTCCTGTTCTACATTATTTTGAAGGTCTACTTTAAACTTTGTATCCTGATATCTTCAGTTTGAACAGTTATTTCTTTTTCAGTTTACATGAATAGCAGCTCTTAATCACCCTGCATGCATCGTTGCCTCTCAGCCATAAGTATGAAGGCTGTTCTGACAAACTAGCACTGTGTGTTGAACATGCTCATAATGATATAAAATATATTTCAAGTTACTGCTGAATCATAACTGAGAATCAAGAGTAGTTTTTACTCTTAAATGAAAAAATTACAGCTCAATCATTAATTGAACCTTTTAAATAAACACATTTTGATGTGATAGCCATGTGGTCAGATCTGAGGCAGATACATTATAAAAAGGAAAATATTACTTAATAATTTCAATGCGATAAACAGAATCACAGACACGGCAAAATGTTTCAATTAACATAACTTAATCAATGAAGAGTTCAATAGAGCCAGCCATTTAGGAGTTAAAGTGCATGCAAGATTTGTTCTGAACAACCTCATATTCAAAACGATGGTTCCAACTTGTTGCAAAACAAATAAAATATGTGAAGATACTGTCTGTGTACATTCTTCAGCTTAATTCACATAATACAGCCAGTAGACTACATTGAAAAATCCAAAAACGAGGGGAAAAATCATCCGTGACCACTTGTCAATGGCATTCACATCAGTCAAATCCGGGATATTAATTTTCAATTGGGAAGCACGTCTCCGTAGCCTGCTCTTCTTTTGGGCTACATGTCTTTCCAAGGCGCTCCTGCCAAAATTATGCCTGGACAGTCCTGCCTTCCTGTACTGAATACCAGAACTATCATATGGCATCATGGTACTTCTGGGATCACCGATACCCATTGAAATCTCAGCAGGACTCATTTCATTCTTAATCTCCAGTGTGCTGAGGAGAATATTTTCATGTGGATCCATCTACAGGAAAAGAAAATAGCAATTTGTAACATCAAGAAACATTTCTTATTAAGCTCATTTTCTTAAAACTTCAATAGTTTATTTGAATTGGCTGAAGACATATCATTACAGCTTTAACTAGATTCTGATTCCCATTTAATATTAAAAAGTACTCTCCCATAGGTAATCTAAGAACTTGAGCTTTTTCCCCCAGATAGTTACGATACACAGAGCTGTAATTTTCTAACTTTATTGGAATGACATAAAAAAATCATGCTTGTTACTGATATAAAACAATATTTCATTGAAATACAAACCAACTTTCATTTGTGGTGTTTTTAAGAAAAAAATACCTAAAGACACTTTATAGGGTGATATTAAGTACAAAATTCATACTAACCACTTAAGAAAGTATGGGGGCAGATGACCAAAAATTTGGTTAAAGACAGACTTTATGGAGTAGTTTAAAGGAAGAAGTGTTTAAACTTAGAAGAGAAAGCTATCAAAAAAACAGCATAACTTTTGGGAATGCCATAATTGAAGGAATACAGACATCTTGGAGGGTTTCTACAGCTTCAAAGATTACAAGGAAAATGGATGGACAGAACTAAGGAAAGATGTGACACGAGGATAGAATTTTTTAAAATTAGTTTTTGTTTAACCAGAAGTCAGTGTTGATCAGAAAGCACAGATAAAATGACTTAGTATAATTTCCAAAACAAAAGCAAGGACATAGTTTACTTCATGCATATAGAGATTAGAAAATGGCCAGCTAGGTGTTGGAATAGTGGTCTAGCTGTAACAAAGTAGGAAATGCAAGCTGCAGAAGACCTACATTTTATTTAGATCATGATATAATTTTCTTCTAACGATAGATTTTAAATATTTGTTGATGATCTGACAATTTAAATTCTTTTAATCATTTACTTGAAGATTTTTAGTTATAAAATCATAGGTTCATATAACAGAGAAGGTCCTATTGCCATATGTGCTGATAATCAAGCATCTAGTACCATTTTATTCTTTCCACATTCCCTCTAACTCCCTCTAGATTTAATGCATAGTGGCCAATTAATCTGCCAGTCTACATACTTCTGGGATGTAGAAGGAAGCTAGAGCAGCTAGAGGAAATCCATGCAATTATGGGGAGAATGTGCACACAGACTTCACTAGAAATCAGGATACAATTCTGGTCACTGGAGTTACAGGGTTGCAGCTTCACCCAAATTTTCTAAATCTATTCTTTCATTTTAAAGTTCTATTTTTAGATACTTGTGTAACATATTACCAGTTTAAAAACATTAAATATGATTGATTTTTAATATTTTGAATAATTTTCAATTTGTGAATAACAGAAATTCACAGATATTCAAAGGATTTTGACAACTGGTAATACTGGGGACATGGCTTAGCAAGCTGCAAAAGCTACTCTGGGAGAAGGCGGAGTTCCTCCAGCATTTTGTGCATGTTGTTTGGGAGGAGGGTTTACGATTATGTGAGGGCATTTCCACTCACAGCAGAAATACTGTGCTTAGAGTTCATAGGATCCAAATTTGGTCATTAATTTACCAGAGAAGTATAGGCAGGAAAGTTTGAGTATAGGCAACTCACCAATCAGAGCCAAGTCAATCTGTGCATCACTGACTTAACTGCTTAGACTCAGCAGCATGTATGCATAATAACGATAAAGGACAGATAGATGCTTTACAATTTACCCACTATTTCTAATTTTAGAATCAGAATTAAGTCTATTATCACTGACATACTTCATGAAATTTGTGGCTTTGTGGCATCAGTACAGTGTAAATCAAAAAAATTACTACAAGAAAAATAAATAAATAAAAGTGCAAAAGTGGGGTCATGTTTATGGGTTCATGGACCTTTCAGAAATCGAATGGCAGAGGAGACGCTGTTCCTAAAACGCTGAGACTGAGTATTTAGGCTGCTGTACCACCTCACTGATGATAGTAATGGCACCAACACAGCTTACCCTGGGGTTATCTGCATTTCTAATGATAAGCAAATAACTATACCAATAGTACTCTTATTCAGCATATTTCACTGAATAGATGATAGCCTAACTAGAACAGTTGATGTTGATGAAAATGTTAATGGCACATAAATGTGCACTTCCACTGTATCTCTTATTTGGTTATGGGGGAACATAAGCAAGAGAAAGCAAAAGACAGTAAATATACTCAGCAGGTCAGGCAGCACCTATGGAAAGAGAAACAAAGTTAATGTTTCAGGTTGAAATTCCTTTTTCATAAGTGAGAAGGATAGGAGAGGAATAAATAGGACAAAGGAAATATTTTTGATAGGTTGAAGACAGGGTTCCCATAGTAATAAGCTGCTAATGAAGCATTTGGCAGATAGGTTCACAAAGCATCAATTCTCTGGCATCCAATGCTCATGATATGGTCTCTTCTTCATTGAAGAAACTAAACTCAGGCTGGGTAACCACTGCACAGAGAACCTGCTTTCATCTTACTTGTATTACCTGGAGCTTCCAGTGGTCTGGTCAGTTTAATTCTGTGCCCTCCACCCATTCTGATTCATTTGTCAGAAGCCTGCTGCACAGTTATAATGAGGCTCAATGCAAACTTGAACAACAGCATCTTTGGAACTGGGTATGTTATGTTGTATATTTCATATTTTAGTAATATTGTAAATATATTGTTTGATTAAGCATTCTTTGTTGTTTACATAATGCATTGCGGGTTATATGTAGAAGTATGTGAACGGTATACGTCATCACACCATCATATCATACTTAAAGTAAAAACAAAGTTTACATGCATCTGACTCCCTTGCTTTTCTTTTAATTAGTTTTTATGCCCTGGAGTTACAAACATAACAATGGTGACAAAGAAGTTTTAAACAAACCCAGGACGATTACCAACCTGTTGAAGAACAGTGAGATGATTGAGTTTAGAAGAAAATTGCAGCACGTTTCTTTTTCCTTTGCAAGAGGAAAAAGATGTTCAAGTTTAAAAAAAGAAAAAAATGGATGAATTTATGGGCTCCAACAGTGAGTACCAGATGATAATAATCATAAATAACAAGCAGAACTGACTGTCTACATCAGAAAGATAGACACATTTGATTGCACAAGAAATAATTAGAATATGTATACTGAGAAAATTGAGCAGTATTGTGAAGCACATGAAGTAGCTAACGAAAAGCAAGTGCCAATTTTGCTGAATGCTTTGTATTAAAAGACATCCAAGTTTGCTTAGAAGTTAAACTGCTCCAATCCAACAAGCCAAAATGATCTTTGCTGATATCATGAACATAATGTGGGAACATTTAGAACCAAAACCATTGTTGATTACAGAACACTTTAGGTTTCATAAATGTAATCAAGAGGAAGGGGGGTGCATTTCAGTATATGTGGCTGAATTGGAGAAACTGTCCGAGCACTGAATTCAGTGATGGGCTTAATGATGCACTCACAGATTGTCTAGTTAGTGGAATCTTACAAGAAAGCATTCAAAGTGGGTCCTAACTGAAGCATAACTTACATTGAAAAGAGAAGTTGAAATAGCTGTATCAATGGAAACAGCAGACAGATACGCAACTGAGTTGCAGTCAGGAATGAAAGTGAATGTGAACAAAATGGCAATGTCTAAACAGAAACCTGCTGGGCTGAACAAATTGTAGTATCATTCTGTCACATATACAGGCCAGTGCTGTAGTGGCATCGGCACTGAACATTGAGGTGAATGGTCCTGAGTTCAAATCCAGCTCCTTGCATGCTTTGCATTCATGCCGGATTGAGCATTGAGCTAGCAACTTTGCCTCGTAAAAAACAGTCAAATGTTACAGAAACAGCAAAAAATTGCTGCCCAATGTACCACAAGGCATGAAAAGTAACAGTGAACTACAGCAACCAACAAGCAGCATTGGATTTTATGGGGCAAAAACAGGAGGGCCAGAATTGTGGAGTAGTGAGTGGCTAAGACAAATTACAATTTGAATGGAGATCCATCCACCATTTACATACCACATCCCCTGTAAAAGAGTTAAATCAAAATGAATTAAGAAAGGTAATGGATAAGTGTTGGCACGTGGCCAAGTGGTTAAGGTGTTGGTCTAGTGATCTGAAGGTCACTAGTTTGAGCCTCAGCTGAGGCAGCGTTTTGTGTCCTTGAGCAAGGCACTTAACCACACATTGCTCTGTGACGACACCAGTGCCAAGCAGTATGGGTCCTAATGCCCTTCCCTTGGACAACATCAGTGGTGTGGAGTGGGGTGACTTGCAGCATGGGCAACTGCCGGTCTTCCATACAACCTTGCCAAGGCCTGCGCCCTGGAAACCTTCCAAGGTGCAAATCCATGGTCTCACGAGACTAACGGATGCCTAAAAAAAAAGTGGATGAGGCCACATCAGTATTCAAGGCATTGGAAAATACAAACATATCAAGGGTAAAATAGTGTTAAATGAAAATGCCACATGATAGAGTAGGCAGTAAACTGGATCGCTCACTTTCCAATGTTGAATGAAGCCCATGGGCAATGCCAGTAGACCTAGTACCCAAGAAGAATGGGTCTGTCAGAATCTGTGATGATTTTAAGGTCACCGCCAATCCTGTACTGAAAGTAGATCACTAACCTCTGCGCAGGATACAGGATATCTTTGCAAATCTTTCTTGAGGGAAACACTTCAGCAAAGTGAACTTAGCTGAGGCCTACCTAAAGATGAAAGAAGAATCTCAAGTGTTTCTCATCATAACACTCATAAAGGGTTTTACTGATATAAGTCTTACTTCCGGAGTAGCATCTGCACCTGCACTCTGGTGGAAAGCTACAGACCAGGTGCTGCAATACTTCCCAGGCATTCAGTGTTACCTGGGTGACATCATTGTTACTGCACAAAAAGGTACATCTCCAAACTGTCAAGACAATGTTAAAAAAAAATTAGAAGATTATGGGCTCAGAGCATGATGCAACAATTTTGAATTCTTTAAACCAAGCATCACTTAATGTGGTCACTCCATTGACGCACAAGTATCATTCAAGTGTGTGGAGAAAATTCAAGCAGTGGTGGATGCCCCAAGGCCAAAGAACATATCATAGTTGTGGTCCTTTTTAGGATTTTTCGATTACTATAGCAGATTCCTACTAATCCAGGCTACTGTGCTCCACTCCTTGAACTGCTTACTACAGGTTGGGAAGAAATGGCAATGTACAAAGCAGTACAAGGTGGCTTTCCAAAAGAGAAAGGAAGTTATAATGTCAGGTGATCTACATCATCCAGTGAAGCTTGCCTGTGATGCCTTGCCTTATGGTATAAGTGCAGTCAGGTCACGTGTTATGAGTGATGAAAGTGAACTCTCCATAGCCTTTGCATTGTGTTCCCTTGCTGCTGCAGAGAAATATTACACATAGATCAACAGAGGCCTCGAGCTGGGTTTGGTGTGCAAGATGTTTTAACCAGTACTTGTATGGGAGAAAGTTTACCATCATTATTGCTCATCAACCATTCGTGTCCATTTTCAATCCACAGAAAGATGTTCTACTAACAGTAGCAGCATGAATACAGAGTTAGGCTCTATTTCTTGATGGACACAATTACAAGATGGAATTCAAGAAGACGACTAATCACGGAAATGCTGATGGATTTCCCGTTTACCCTTGGAAAGTACTCTTGTGGTATTCTCCCTAAGGCAAATTGAAAGTCTCCCTATTGCAACAGAGATGATCCAAAGGGAAATCAGAAAAGACCCCGTTATGTTTTGTAATTTCAAAACATTAAATTAATCCAAAGAAAATATGAAAGTCTGAAGAATGCAGGTGCAACTTCAAATTTACTTTAAGTGAGGCACATATGTAACCCATAATTAATTATTTAAATGAAGAATGCTTAATCAGCCAATATATACAAGATTATTCAAATATTAGTGAAATATTAAATACACAACACTCCTCCCTGCTTAGCTATACACTCCAACTCAATATAGAATGCATCTCAATTATATATATATAGTATACTATATAATGCACTACTATATACAGGCATCCACAGTGGCATAAATTTTAAATTGTCTGATTCAGATTTAATTGCTGTGGAGGTTTCCTTACTTTTTAGGGATAACATATTTCCTGACAAGAGGAATCACTCTGCTCATCAGGTGAGACTTGTGACTGTGAAAACAATCTCAGGTTCTGGGATCTCCTCCATGGTGGTTGTAGAGACAGACTCTGAGACTGCAAGAGATGGTTCTGACAGCTCTGGATATTTTTCTTCACTTTTTCTCTCTCTGAATCTACTTCAATCCCTTTCTTTTTCTTTCTCACATTCCTTCTCTCCACCTCTTCCATCTTTTTGCTTCTTCTAGTTTGTGTATCTTGATCTTGGGAAGTTCCATTTAGTTCACTGGAATATTCTCTTATTTCCTGAATTCTTCTGTTCACAAATTAAAAAAAAAAACTTGTGTCTTTCCTTCCAAGAACAAGTACTGGCTGCTTTTTGCTCAAAGCATGACTGTCTTGCTATATGTGCTGGACAGGATACGTTACTCAATATTCCTCTGCATTTTTATTAGTTTCATCATTTCACTCTACTTTAACAGGTTAGTAGCTGTCTCAGATTCATTTAAACATACCTTGTTGCCAATGTTATGTTTTGTAACTTCAAAACATTAAATTAATTCAAAGAAAACATGGTAGTCTGAAGAATTCAGATGAAACCTTGAATTTACTTCAAGTGAGGTGTGTACGTATCATGTGGTAGCATGATGATGTATACAATTAATGTATTTTTACACATATCACGTGATTAATTACTTAAATGAACAAGAATGCTTAATCAGCCAATATACATACAAGGTTACTCAAATATTATTGAAATATTAGATATATAACAGCCTTCATACAGTCTCAGGTCTACTCAGGCACCCTAAGTGGCAGGAATGTGCAACAGAAATCCCAGATCCCCCATTTTTACCAGTGCTGGAATGAACGTGCCCTTGACAAGAGTTTGTGCTCTGTGGGAATTGAGAGTTGTTGTACCATCCAAGCTGAGAGCTAAAGTGTTGGAGGAGCTACATGTTGTTTTTGTAGGTGTAGTCAAAATGAAAGCATTGGCTCAAAGTCTTGTCCGGTGGCATGGGATAGATCAGCAGATCAACCAGCTGACCATGCACTGTCTGGGATGCCAATACATTCAGAAGAAAGGTGCTCAGAGTAGTCAGAACCACATCCTATAGTCTTAGAGTCAACTTCTCCAATCACCACGGAGGAGACTCCAGAACTTGAGATTGTTTCACAGCTAAGCAGAGGGTGTGTGACACACATACCGTATAGAGAGAAATAGAGAGCAGTCTGTTACATATTTGAGTTGAGTTGCAATCTATGTTGAGTTGGTTTATTATTAAGTAGGCAGGAATGTTGTGTATTTAATATTTTAGTAATATTTGAGTAATATTGTAAACTATATTGTTTGATTAAGCATTCTTTGTTTACAGGTTATTTGTAAAAGTACATACATGAATGGCTTATATCATTATGTCGCCACGTCATATGTGTGTGTCTCATTTAAAGCAAAAATTAAGTTTACACAGAACTCTCAAGCTCCTTTGTTTTTCTTTTAATTAGTTCAATGTTTTGTAGTTACAACATGGTAGTTCTCTGGATTTGATAAAAATTTTTAACAATTTCAGGTAACTTGCTATTATTGTTTCTGAATCTACCAGTTTGGTTCCAAAGTAACTAACTAACTAACACACACACACACACACACACACACACACACACACACAGTGCTGGAGGAAGTCAACTGGACAAGAAGAATCAATGGAAAGGAATAAAGAGTTGACATTTAGGGCTGAAACCTTTCATCCGGACTGAAAAGGAGAGGGGAAGAAACCAGAATAAGGTGGTGACGGGAGGGGAAGGACTACAAGCTTGAAAGTGATAGGTGAAGCCTCACTTCCCAGCTTCTCACTTCATTCCCCCCCCCTTCCCCACCCACCTACCTTACCCTTTACCTGGTTTCATCAATCACTTTCTAGCTTGTACTCCTTCTCCTCCACCCACCTTCTTATTCTGGCTTCCTCGCCCTTCCTGACAAAAGTTCTTAGCCTGAAATCTCAATTTTTTATTCCTTTCCATTGGTGCTGCCTGACCTGTTGAGTTCCTCCAGCATTTTGTATGTGTTACTCTGGATTCTTCACATTCGTAGAGTCTCTTGTGGTTAGTCCTGTTACAAGTAATCCATCTCTAACACCCAACTCCATTTTGCTCTCTCAACTAACCCTGTCTGATCTGTTAAGCATTTCACATGTTTCTTTGTTTCCCTCATTAATTTATCAACCAGATGGCTTCTGTAATAGATGATCACCATTAGCAACTCTGGCCGCAGCTGATCACAGATATCCACTGTCTGATCCATTTTTACCCCACCCCCCACTCTTGTTTCAACTTAAAAGCAATTGTTTTTTTCTGCTTCCCAATTATAATGACCAATCTTCAAACTAAAACATTGTAAGTCAATCTCTTATAGATGCTATTTGACCTGCTGAGTGTTTCCAGTACTTTCTGCAGATTTCCAGCATCTTCAGGTTTTGATTTTCATTAGGGATAGGAAAGTAAAAAAAGATAAATCCTGTCATTTCTGCCCTATGGGTGACAAAAGATTCGGCATTACAATAAACAAACTAGCAAAGGCAGGTGATTACAGACTATTGCACTAGTTTGAAATATATGATCTTTGCTTTCAACAGGTGTGGCAGGCAAACTGCTAGTATATATATGCATTTGTAGCTGAGAGACTGATGGTAGGTGGAAAGGAATGAATACCATTATACAACTCCCTCTTTTTCTTTGCAACAAAAAATGATGAACTTCCTAATGATATATCATTTAAAATAGATGTTCTTAAAGTTTTTCTACAATGATCCAAAAGCAACTTTCAAAATTTTCATTAATAGTAATAATTCCATTGCAGATTAAATTTAATACATCAGAACCCCATCTAAATGAAAACCCATAAATGTTGTAGGCACGGAAGGCTAAAGTGGATAATGCTAGACTGTGAAAATAAAAAAAACAGATTGTAGATCAAGAAAATACTAGTATCAATACACCTGTATACGGCAACAAGCTGATCACACACTATTCTGCAGCATCCCCATCCCTAACCCTTTCATTTCACAGTCAGCCCTGGCCATAACCTGGTCTATCAATCAATTCCCTCATCTCCTAATCTCTATCCACAAATATTCTCCCCATCTCTCTTTCTTACTTCAACCCCTGCTCTCCCAGTCCCTCACAATCTTTCTTCACACTTTAGCCATTCACTCTTTACTGAGCTGAGGCACTCCCTGATTACCACTCTCCCTTAGTCCCTAGTCCCAGCACTATAGCATCCAAGCTCCCTGGTCTACTGTGAACTCCATTCTATCTCCCTTACAAGTTTCCCCAGAAAAGTTTCTTGAAGCTCTGACCGGGATAAAATTTTTCAATTAGTTAGTACTTCTTCTATATGTGTTAAACATACTTTAATACAATTTAAAGTAGTACACGGAGCTCATATGTCCAAAGATAAACTAGCTCGTTTTTATTCCCATATAAACCCTACTTGCGATAGATGTCACTCTGAAGTGGCTTCTAATTAACTCATATGTTTTGGTCCTGTCCACTTTTGGAAAAATATTGGAAAGACATTTTTGATATTATTTCAACAGTTCTATGCTTTGATTTAAAACCCCATCCTATTATGGCAATCTTTGGATTGCCAATGGTAGAACATAGATCTTTGGCTTCTTCAGCCTGTCGAATGATAGCTTTTGTTACTTTAATGGCGAGAAGATCTATTTTGTTGAACTGGAAGGAAACTAATCCTCCAACTACATTCCAATGGTTTTCTCAAACCATATTAGGTTTAAATTTGGAAAAAATTAGAAGTGATATTTTTGACCCTTCAGTTAAATTTGAAGAAACTTGGAAACCTTTTATGCAACATTTTCATATGATGTAATCTGACCTTTCCGAATCTCTTTTCTAAACTTATATCATATGAGGAGAGGAGCGGAGTTAATGACATTGTTGAACATGTCCAATATAAGCTGTTGGTCTAGCCCTGTTTTGTTTTTTTTTCTTGGGGTATTTTTTTCTTTTGTGCTTTTTTTTGTTTATATATATATTTTCTTTTTATTTCTTTTTTTTTAATGTTTAATCTCATTATGAGTTTGGAAGTCTTTTATATCTGTGTTACTTAAAATTCATTTTATATATGTTGATAAACATTTCCAATCTCTGTGTACCAACTTTGTTATTGAGTTTGTAATTTTGAAAAATTAATAAAAAGATTTAAAAAGAAAGAAAGAAGCTCTGACTTTCCATTTAATGCCAAATGCTTTTGGAAGTGCATATTCATTCAATGCATTGCAAATAGCATAGGATATGATGTTCAAGCTGGGGTCAGCCAATGAAGCAAGTGGTGCCTACAGAATGAATCCATCCCCATTCATTAGTACAGCATATAACCCACTGAAGGGTGATTGTGACCTTCACAATCATGGTTGTGTAAAGAGCTACTGATTTTTAAGCATTCACATCCAAAAACACTAATTATAAAGCTCTGGGACATCTTTTAGTCTGACATCCTCTTTCAAGATACTACCTTTGCTTCTGCTCTTATCTTCTCATTGTTCGCTTTTGCTGCTTTCTCTGCAATCTTTTTTTGCCGCTGTGGTCCTCTTCCAAAAAAGATGTAGTTTACCAGTGCATACTCCAGAAGGGCCAAAAACACAAACACAAAGCAGCACATCAGGTACATATCAATAGCTTTAACATAGGGGATCTTTGGAAGAGTCTCCCGGAGATGGGTATTGATTGTAGTCATAGTAAGTACCGTGGTAATACCTGGAAAGTATTATGTAATAAACCTGAATGCGTGATTATCAACATTTATAACTTGCATTTTCCTATCAGATAGTACTGTATATAATACTGAACTAATTAGATCATTGAAGTAGTCTTATAAAGTAGATTTAAGATATTATAAACAATATGTTTGAAGAGACTGAAAATAGTTCAGTAATGTGCAAATAATTCAGTAACAAGAAATAATTTCCACTGGCATTAACTCCATGATGAACTTTACTATAAATTTAAATATAATTTTTCAATTGCTGTTAATGAACCAAAGAACTCACTATGTCTTGTATCTTTTATGCATTTCACATGGATATTATTGTAATTGACTGGTAAATCACACTGTACATATTTCAATGGAAATAGAACTGGGTTTATAAAATATATACATCATATGCATAATTGCTGGAACAGTGCAAAAAAGCACCAAGCACAAATTTTTCCAGAAAGAATATTGAAAATTGTCAGCAAATAATTTCAATTAGACTACTGTTGTATTCTGCATCTTAAGAGCCTGGAATTATTCCTGGTAAAGAAACTTAAACCATAAACTTCAAACACTGCACAAGAACTGCCCAATTTCCCAATTGATTATTTTCAGCATTCTGTACTTCTCTGCAAAATACTACCACCTGTTAATAAAAAGTCCCTCAACAACTAAATCATATGATCCAAAATCTAACTTGCCCATTTTCTTCAAATATATGAATAAGTAATTAAAGAAATAATCTGCATAAGCTCTTTTCTTCTTGTACTGAGTAAATTGATCTGAGGCTGTCATGAAACAGGTACAGTAGCAATCTTGAACAAAGCAATACAAGATGACCTTGGATGGGGACAAGTGTTTGGAATAACTACCCCTAACCCCTTAGAATCAAGGAAGAACACCAGAGCTGTTCGTGGGCCTCCCCTAAAAATTCAACCTTTTCGGCCCTGAAAGACCTCCAGAGAATTCATGCCTGTTGAGTCTCTAAAATCATTAGAGTAGATTAGGTTAATTAGCTTGAAGGAATTTCATGACGTGCTGGTAGATTGGCTCCATTGGGAGGTGCAAATCTTATTAAAATTTTCCTTCTGTTCTCAGTCCTTGAGAGGATTCTGCTTCATTTTAAGAAAGCCAAATATCTGCTGGCGAACAATTATATTTCTTGTCTATTTTTTTCCCAAAATTACATAGAAATAATTGTCCACCCAACAATGACTAAAATGTTATATTGGTCTTTGGTAGTAGGGTTTGCTCTTAAATCATTATGCAGATTTGGAATCTAATGTTAGCCAAAGGCACAGAAAAAAAACCCCAGGAGGCACAGAAATATGGAAGTGTGATTAGTTGACATTTTTGTGCAAGCTTTAGAGTAGTTTGATCAGCAACCTTAGCTTGAAATATCTTTTTTTTTATTTTGCTGCTTGGGTCAAGCAGATGCTATGATAGTTAGTAATAAAGGGAAGACAGGAACTGTGCTATAACAGAGAATTAGGATTATATTTATTGATAGCAAATTGATATAGCAATTCTATATATTGGTATCCAACTCTTCCCAGTTTACAACTCAATTTGCAAATGTGTAGCATTTAGCACGCTGCAGCAAATCTTGAGAACCACTCTCCTGAATACTGGAATAATCTTCCAACCAGTCCAGTTTTCACATGTTTGATCTCTCAAGGGAATCAATCCACGTAACTAAGGTCAAAGAATTTGTAATAACAGAGTTTATAAACATTATATTCTTTGTAAAAATAACACCATGATCCATTGGCTGGATAATGGTTGTTATTGTCAGCAGCAAGTACACAACCTTGACAATTGAATGAAGTGCAGAATGCCCAGAAATATTATCAAGAACTAATAAAATCTTGAATGGTAAATACTTGGAAGCACAGTATCTTTCCAATCGGAGAATAAAATGGTTCATAAACCATAAGACCATATAATAAAGGAGCAAAATTAGGCCATTTTGGCCCATTGAGTATACTCCTCCATTTCATCATGGCTGATCCAATTTTCCTCTCAATCTCATTCTCCTGCCTTCTCCCTGTATCCCTTCATGCCCTATCCAATCAAGAATCTAACAACCTCTGCCTGAAATATTCATAAAGATGCCTATGGCAAAGAATTCCACAGATTCACTACTTTCTGGCTAAAGAAATTCCTCTGCATCTCTAAAAGCCTCTATGTCCTCTGGTCTTAGACTCTCCCATCATAGGAAATGTCCTCTCCATATCCACTGTTTCACCATCTGATAGGTTCCAATTAGGTCACCCTTCATTTCATCTGAATTCTAGTTGATACAGGCCCAGAGCAATCAAATGATAAACCGTTCAATCCTGAACCTCCTTTGAAACCTCTCCAGTTTCAGCACATCCTTTATAAGATAAGGGGCCCAAAGCTGCTCACAATACTCCAAGTGAGGCCTCACCCGTGCTTTAGAGCTTTACAAAGTCTCAATATTACATCCTTCCTTTTATACTCTAGTCCTCTTGACATTAATGCTAATATCACATTTGACTTCCCCACCACAGACGCAACCTGCAAATTAACATTTAGGGAATCCTGCACAAGGACTCCAATGTCCCTTTGTACATTAGTTTGTTTTGTATTTTCTCTCCATTTATAAAATAGTCAACCCTTTAATTTCTTGTACCAAAGTGCACGACCATTCACTTCTTGACAGTGAATTTCATCTGCCATTTCTTTGACCATTTTCCTAATCTATCCAAGTCCTTTTGTAGCCTCTCTGCTTCCTCAAAACTACCTTTCCCTCCAGCTATCTTTATATCATCCACAAACTTGGCCATAAAGCCACCAATTCCGTCAACCAAATCATTGGCATAGGACGTAAAAAGAAGCAGACCCAAAACAGACCCCTGTGGAACACCACTAGTCACCAGCAGCCAATCTGAAAAGGCTCGCTTTATTCCCACTCTTTGTATCCTGCCAATCATTCAGTGTTTTATCCAACCTAGAATCTTTCCTGTAACACCATTAGCTTGTAGTTAGTGAAGCAGCCTCAAATGTGGCACCTTGTCAAAGGCCTTCTGAAAATCCAAGTACACAACATCAACCTCTTCTTCATTGTCTATCCTGCTTGTTATTTCTTCAAAAAATTGCAACAGATTTGTCAAGCAAGATTTTCCCTTGAGGAAACCATGCTGACTATGGTCTATTTTATCATGTGCCTCCAAATACCCTGAGAGCTCTCCTTTAATAATCGACTGCAACATCTTTCCAACCACTGAGGCCAGACTAACTGGCCTATAGTTTCCTTTCTTCTGCCTCTCTCCCTTCTTGAAGAGTGGAGTGATTTTTGTAATTTACCAGTCTTTTGGAATCATTCCAGAATCTAGTGATCTAGCGGTCCAATATCCATTCTTGCCTCTCTTTTATACTTTATGTACCTGAAGACAGTTATGGTATCCTCTTTAATATTATTGGCTAGCTTGCTTTCGTATCCAGTCTTTACCTTCTAAATGACTTTTTTAGTTGCCTTCTGTTGGTATTTAAAAGATTCCTAATCCTCTGACTTCCTACTATATTTTGCTCTATTATATGCCCTCTTTGGCTTTTATGTTGGCTTTGATTTCTCTTGGGATGTATATATCCTGAGCCTTCCAAATTGCTTCCAGAAATTCCAGGCATTCCTGCTGTGCCGTCATCCCTGCCAGTGTTCTATTCCAATCAATTCTGGCCAGCTCCTGTCTCATGCATCTGTAATTCCCTTTACTCTTCTGTAATACTGATACATCTGACTTTAGCTTCTTCTTCTCAAAATTAGGGATGTTCGTTCATATTATGATCACTTTGCCGAGAGTTATTTTACCTTCACCTCTCTAATCAATTCCAGTTCATTGCACAACACCCAATCCAGAATAGCTGATCCCCTAGTGGGCTCAACCATGAGCTGCTCCAAAAAGTCATCTCGTCAGCATTCTAGAAAATCCCCCTCCTGTAATACAGCACCAACCTGATTTTCCCGATCCATTTTCATAATGAAATCCCCCATGACTATTGTAACATTGCCCTTTTGGCATGCATTTTCTATCTCCCGTTGTAATTTATAGATCATATCCTTACTACTCTTTGAGGGTCTGTACACAACTCCCATCAAGGTCTCTTTATCCTTGCAATTTCTTAGCTCGCCCTTCAGACTGTCCAATGTGTATCCTTGGACATTATGCTCCCAGCTATAATCTTCCTTAAGCCATGATATCTATATCATCTGCAAATGTGCTATAAGTTCATCTACCTGATTCCGTATCCTGTGTGCATTCAAATATAACACCTTCAATCCTGTTTTCACCCTTTTTGATTTGTCCACCTTTTACATTGCAATTTATCCTGTTGCCTACAGTTTTGCCCGATCAACAGCCTCTCCTCACTATGCATTGCCTCTGTTGGCCACAGGAGTACCCTGCACCTGCTTTTTAACCTTTTTCTCCTTCCTGACTGTCATCCAGTTGCTTGAGTACTGCATCTTAGGTGTAAATGCCTCTCTATATGTCCTATCTATCACCTCTTCAACCTCCTGAATGATCCAGAGCTCATCCAGTTCCAGCTCCAACTTTGTTGGACTTCCAGGTGACTTCTAAATTCCTTTTTGAGCCTAAGGTTTCTTGGGTAGATAAACAAGTAAAGGCTTAAATTTGTAATCCCGTGGAATATTTCCACCAAGCAACCTCTCTGCTTAATGTCATAAACTAGCAAAAGTCTTTTCTTCTTGAAGTATGTACGTTCAAACATGCTTTCCAATATAACTCAGTCTCATCCATAATATACACTTGTTCAGCACAATAATTTTCCCCCTAATTATCTGAGCTAAAGTATCAGGAAATGCATTTGTTCCAGCATGGTCAGCAATTACTCTTGCAAACCATCCTCTACTTGTATCAAATTCTTCACGCCTGCTTTTTCATCAATTCTTTGAATGTGCTGTATGCTTTTTGTTGAATAAGCATCCAGCCAGCAGGTATTTGGTATTGATTTTGATTTTTATGCCTGATCACCTACAGTTTTTTTTAAATTAATGCCAATCCTGCATTTGGGAGTTATTACAATGGTAAAATACTGTGAGAAGTAGACTGTACAGTATAGTGTTTGTAACAAATCACAAACACTGCTATCCAATACAGAGCTTGAAAGATGACTAGCATTTACGCAGGCGGCTCAAGACATGTTGGCAGTGAGTGTTTTCATTCATCCAAAATTTGAAGAAAACTAGTTCTGCTATTACGAGGAACTAAAATATGTACATATGCTAGACCTTTAGATTTACGGGAATTTGTTCATATGTATGTGTGTCCATAAGTCAGATGTTCATAATCGAGGGACAACCAGTATATTCAGTGATCGGAATCTATTTTGTTTGTGGTTTATCTTGGTGGTATGAAATATGTACAAGTTAAAATGGGAGATTAAAAATGCATGCCAAAAGGGCAATGTTCCAATTGTCATGGGGGAATTCAATATGCAGGTAGATTGGGAAAATCAGGTTGTGCTGGATTCCAAGAGGGGGAATTTCTAGAAGGACGTAGACAGATTAGGAGAATAGGCAAAGAAGTGGCAGATGGAATACAGTGTTGGGAAGTGGATGGTCATGCACTTTGGTAGAAGAAATTAAAGGCTTGACTATTTCCTAAATGCAGAGGAAATACAATACAACTGAGGCACAAAGGGACTTGGGAGTGCCTGTGCAGGATTCTCAAAAGATCAATCTGCAGATTGAGTCCGTGGTGAGGAAGGTAAATGTGATGTTAGCATTCATTTCAAACAGACTAGAATATGATAGCAAGGATAAAGCACTAATGAGGCCTCACTTGGAATATTGAGAGCAGTTTTGGGCCCATTATCTTTCAAAGGGTGTGCTGGAGAGGGTTCAAAGGAGGTTCACGAAAATGATTGCAGGTTTGAACACCTTGTCATATGAACAACGTTTGATGGTTCTGGGCCTGTATTCACTAACATTTTAGAAATTCACTCCTTTTAGAATGGAGATGAGGAGGAATTTCTTTAGCCAGAGAGTCCTGAATCTGTGGAATTCGTTGCCACAGGAAGCTGTGGAGGCCATGTCTGTATGTATATTTAAGGCAGAGCTTGATAGATTCTTGATTGGTCAGGGCATGAAGGAATACAAGGAAAAGGCAGAAGATTGGGGCTGAGAGGGAAAATGGATCAGCCAGGATGAAATGGTGAAGGAGGTTCGGTGGGTCAAATGGCCTAATTCTTCTCCTATGTCGTATGGTCTAATAGGGATGTGATTCAAGGAGTCAATGTGCCATGTACAACTGGCAAACTTATAATCTTAACACAAGATGAACTTTGCTCTCCTGTAAGCTCCTTAATATGCATTGTAAACAGGAAAATATTGCAGATATCTCTTGCAGATTTTGAAGAGAGAAGCATAAATAAATAACCATCTGTATATTTCACAGTTGTGAAGAACCTAGTCCTGCTCAATCTTATTAGTTACAGCTGCCTACATAACATATTTCAGAAAGGATAATAGTGGATGTAGATGTATTCTGATACTCATCACTACATTCTTTCTCTCTCACTCTTAACCATTGTCTTGCAGCTACTCCTTTTCCCTAGCATACTACACATCTGGAAGAAAAAAGGTTTTGTTACAATTTGTATACACAAAATAATTTCTTCAATAACACCACTTTCTGTAAACTTAATAAACTGTAAGAACATCTTTAAGCAGAAATCTGTAACTTATTTCAAGCAACTTTCTATTCTAATGAGCTAGCAGTAAATCCACTTGTAATTTATAATTTCTTTATTCAGAAGAGGGAGTTGACTTTCTTAGTGCTATCTGGCAAATATATGCTGCAACATTTTAAGCTGTGTCTTCAGCTAGCTAAGCCAAAATAGCTTCTTTTTCTAAGGGCCGGTTAAACACCAGTGGCACCAAAACAGCTTTGCACATTGATAGATACTGCAGTCTGCTAAGTATTCAAGAGTCCTGTTCATGAGTAATACATTTCTAGCACTCTACTTAATGTTGTGACAAGAGCAACTTGTAATACTAAACAGGACACCAATCTTTTGTCTAAATACTCTAAAAAGAGTTAACCTGCAGTGTATAAGGATAGTTGTCAAATCAGTTAAGATATAGGACTAATAATCAAGAAGCACAGACAATCTAATTACAGTGGCACGCAGAAGTTTGAGCACCTGTGGTCAAAATTTGTTACTGTGATGGTTAAGGAAGTAAAAGATGAACTGATTTCTAAAAGGCATAAGGTTAAAGATGACACATTTCTTTAATATTTTAAGCAAGAAAACTTTTTTATTTAATGTAATGTTGAAATTGTACAAGGCATTGATAAGCCCAAATTTGGAGTATTGTGTATAGTTCTGGTCACCGAATTATAGGAAAGATGTCAACAAAATTGAGAGAGTACAGAGAAGATTTACTAGAATGTTACCTAGGTTTCATCTCCTAAGTTACAGAGAAAGGTTGAACAAGTTGGGTCTTTATTCTTTGGAGCATAGAAGGTTGAGGGGGGACTTGATAGAGGTATTTAAAATTATGGGGGGGATAGATAGAGTTGACGTGTATAGGCTTTTTCCATTGAAAGTGGGGGGAAATTCAAGCAAAAGCACATGAGTTGAGAGTTAAAGGGCAAAAGCTTAGGGGTAACATGAGGGGGAACTTCTTTACTCAGAGAGTGGTAACTGTGTGGAACGAGCTTCCAGCAGAAGTGGTTGAGGCAGGTTCGATGTTGTCATTTAAAGTTAAATTGGATAACAGGAAAGGAATGGAGGGTTATGGGCTGAGTGATGGTCGGTGGGACTAGGTGAGAGTAAGAGTTCGGCACGGACTAGAAGGGCTGAGATGGCCCGTTTTCGCGCTGTAATTACCCTCTTTGGTAAGTATCACAGCTTGTAAACGCTTTTTGTAGCCAGCTAAGAGTCTTCCAATTCTTGTTTGGGGATTTTCGCCCATTCTTCTTTGCAAACGGCTTCTAGTTCTGTGAGATTCTTGAGCCGTCTTGCATGCACTGCTCTTTTGAGGTCCAGCCACAGATTCTCGATGATGCTTAGGTTGGGGGACTGTGAGGGCCATGGAAAAACCTTCAGCTTGCACCTCTTGAGGTAGTCCATTGTGGATTTTGAGGTGTGTTTAGGTTCATTATCCTGTTGTAGAAGCTATTCTCTTTTCATCTTCGGCTGTTTTACAGACCATGTGATGTTTGCTTCTAGAATTTGCTGGTATTTATCTGAATTCATTCTTCCCTCAACCAGTAAATGTTCCCTGTGCCACTGGCTGCAACACAAGCCCAGAGCATGATCGATCCACCCCCCGTGCTTAACAGTTGGAGAGAGGCTCTTTTCCTGAAATTTTGCACCCTTTTTCCTCCAAACATACCTTTGCTCATTGCGGCCAAAAAGTTCTATTTTAACTTCATCAGTCCACAGGACTTGTTTCCAAGATGCATCAGGCTTGCTTAGATGTTCCTTTGAAATTTTTGAAAAGAAGTTTTTGGCCTCAAGAGGCGCAAGCTGAAGGTTTTGCCATGGCCCTCACAGTCCCCTGACCTAAACATCATCGAGAATCTGTGGATAGACCTCAAAAGAGCAGTGCATGCAAGATGGCTCAAGAATCTCACAGAACTAGAAGCCTTATGTAAGGAAGAATGTGTGAAAATCTCCCAAACAAGAATTGAAAGACTCTCAGCTGGCTACAAAAAGCGTTTACAAGCTGTGATACTTACCAAAGAGGGTGTTACTAAGTATTGCCATGCAGGGTGCCCAAACCTTTGCCTTGGGCCCTTTTCCTGTTTTATTATTTTGAAACTATAAAAGATGGAAATAAAAAAGTTTTCTTGCTTAAAATATTAAAGAAATGTGTCATCTTTAACTTTATGCCTTTTGGAAATCAGTTCATCTTTTACTCTCTTAGCTATTCACAGTAACAGAAATGTTGACCACTCGTAAAGAGAGCTTTTGGTACATTGGCCTTTATTAATCAAAGTATTGAGCATAAGAGCTGGAATGTTATAATGAGGTTGTATAAGGCATTGGTGAGGTCGAATCTGGAGTATTGTGTTCAGTTTTGGTCACCAAATTACAGAAAGGATATTAATAAGGTTGAAAGAGTGCAGAGAAGGTTTACAAGGATGTTGCCCGGACTTGAGAAACTCAGTTACAGAGAAAGGTTGAATAGGTTAGGACTTTATTCCCTGGAGCGTAGAAGAATGAGGGAAGATTTGATAGAGGTATATAAAATTATGATGGGTATAGATAGAGTGAATGCAAGCAGGCTTTTTCCACTGAGGCAAGGGGAGAAAAAAACCAGAGGACATGGGTTAAGGGTGGGGGGGGGGGGAGAAGTTTAAAGGGAACATTGGGGGGGGCTTCTTCACACAGAGAGTGGTGGGAGTATGGAATGAGCTGCCAGACGAGGTGGTAAAAGCGGGTTCTTTTTTAACATTTAAGAATAAATTGGACAGATACATGGATGGGAGGTGTATGGAGGGATATGGTTCGCGTGCAGGTCAGTGGGACTAGGCAGAAAATGGTTCGGCATAGCCAAGAAGGGCCAAAAGGCCTGTTTCTGTGCTGTAGTTTCTATGGTTCTATGGGTGCCCAATCTTTTGCATGCCACTGTATCGAGGCAAGACTAGTCATCCATGTTTGCCTGCAGCAAAACCTAGACAACATACAGTCTTGGAAAATAAATGGCAAACTACGATCATGCTACACAAAAGTCAATTGCATAACCAGCATAAGTCCTCTGCAGACATATATAGGTCATAATAATTTTCGGAGACTCAACTGGGTCAGTTGCACAAATATTGCAGTTACAACTATGTCATACATCAATCACCCTGTGGTGCAGATTTGCCTCCTACATCCTAAGCCTGAACAAGTATTTACACACACCACATGACAAATTACTTTCCACTTTCCTGGGAACGTACAGTTTTAGCAACACTAGTGAAGCTCAGCACCATGCAGTACAAAGTTCCTGATGAACGTACTATTCTCTATATCTCAAATACTCTCTCCCAGTAACTGTGCTGGATTTGTAACTACAAAATATAGTTATATCCCTAGATTAATACAATAAAACTTTCCAAATGCTGAGATGGACACAGGGGATTGGTACATGGGAGTATGGCCATCTCAGGATAGACCAAGGAAAATAACATTAAACCACGTATCGGCAAATTACAACATTATTAGGTAGGACCTTGGAATGTGTAAATCGGAAGCTGAAGCTGTTGTTGGACAAGTTCCTATCTAAAATGTGGGAGTCATTTAAAGACCAGGACACCCCAGCATGGGCATGTCCATTAAAGAGGAAGGACATAAACGTTAATGTAAAGGACCCTTGGATGATGAGAGAGATTGTAAATTTAGTCAAAAATAAAAAGGAAATGCATGCATGGCTTAGGAAGCTGAAATCAGAGAGGGCCTTTGATGTGGTCCCAGTATGCAAGAAGGACCAACCGAAAGTCTTGAATGATTACCGTCCAGTAGCCTAACCTCATTACATCATGAAGACCCTAGAGAGGCTGGTTCTGGCTCATGTCCAATCACTGGACAGATCAGCCCTCGATCCCCTGCAGTTTGTCTACCAGGAGCACACTGAAGTTGACGATGCTGTCTTCTACCTGCTAAACAGAGCCTACTCCCATTTGGCTTGCAAGTTGAGTCAGTGGCGAGGAAGGCAAATGCCATGTTAGCACTCATTTCAAGAGACCTAGAATACAACAGCAAGAATGTGATGCTGAGGCTTTATAAGGCACTGGTGAGGCCCTACCTTGAGTACTGCAAACAGTTTTGGGCATCTCATCTTGGGAAAGATGTGCTGGTATTGGAGAGGATCCAGAGGAGGTTCACAAGGATGATTCCAGGAATGAAAGGGTTATCATATGAGGAACGTTTGATGGCTCCGGGTCTATACTCACCAGAATTCAGAAGGATAAGAGGGGATCTCATTGGAATCTTTCAAATGTTGAAAGGCCTAGACAGAGTCGATGTGGAAAGGCCATTTTGCATGGTGGGAGAGTCTAGGACAAGAGGGCACAGCCTCAGGATAGAGGAGCGCCCTTTCAAAACAGAGATGCAGAAAAATGTCTTCAGCGAAAGGGTGGTGAATTTGTGGAATTTGTTGCCACATGAGCTGGAGAGGCCAGGTCATTGGGTGTATTTAGGCAGAGACTGACAGGTTCTTGATTGGACATGGCATCAAAGGTTACAGGGAGAAGGCCGAGAACTGGGGTTGAGAAGGAGAAAAAAAAGATCAATCATGATTGAATGGTGAAGCAGACACGATGGGGCAGATGGCCTAATTCTTGTCCTGTGTCTTATGGTCTTATAGCTTAGCAGGGCAGCACAGTAACGATTGTGTTTTGTGATTTCTCAAGTGCCTTCAATGCCATACAGGCCTAAATGCTGGGACGAAAGCTTCATTCAATGTAGGCTGGCTTGTCCATTGCATCCTGGATAATGGACTATTTGTCTTGCAGACCACAGTTTGTCTGGCTTCAGAGCTGTGTGTATTGGCTCCCTTCCTGTTTACCCTGTATATCTCGGACTTTAGATACAACTCTGAGTCATGTCACCTGCAGAAATTCTCTAATGATTCAGCAATAGTCGGGGTATAAAGGGATGATGGGAGACGAATACAGGGCCCTGGTGAAGGACTTCATCGCATAGTGCAAATTGAATCATCTACAGTTCAACATCAGTAAGACAAAGGAGATGGTGATAAACTTTTGGAAGACTAAGCCTGCACTACTCCCCTGTTACTATTGATGGTGAAAACCTACAAGTACCTGGGGATGCATCTGGACAACAGACTTAAGTGGAGCGCCAATGCAGAGGCTGTGTACAAGAAGGACCAGAGTCACCTCTACTTCCTGATGAGACGGAGGTCCTTTGGAGTATGTAGGCCTCTCCTTCACATGTTCTACCAGTGTGTTGTTGCCAGTACAATTTTCTATGCAGTGGTGTGTTTGGGGCAATTGCAACAACATGGGTGATGTGAAAGGCTCAATAAACTGATTAGAAAGGCTGGGTCTGTTAGAGGAGTCAAACTGGACATACCGGAAACTGAGGTAGAACAAAGGACTTTCCGGAAAATCCTGGCAATTCTGGGCAATGTTTCTCAACCTCTACACGACACCTTAGCTAAACAGAGGAGCACTTTTAGTGAAAGACTAAGACAACTGCGCTGCTCCAAAGAGCGCTATATAAGGTCATTCTTACTCTCGGCCATTAGGTTCTAAAATGAGTCAACCTATAGCTGCTCCTGTCAGATTGTTATTAACTTTTGTTTACCAGTACTCTATTTAAGCTCTGTTTAGCTCTGTTAACCAAGTATGCAATACTACCATGACTTCTTATCTGGACAGTGTGAATGTGCACCCATTACTGTATAATATTACAGTAAATCTTGCAGTATCATCTTATCAGTAGGAATTTGTAAATCTTGCAGATCTTATTTTTAAGGTAACTTTTTTTTAGTCTTTCTTACTTGTCTTCTAATACTGATATATCTGTGCACTGGTAATGCTACTGTGACACTGTATTTTCCTTTGGGATCAATAAAGTATCCATCTATTTATGAATATAAAAAAGCTGGAAACAACCCAAGTAATCAAATAGGAGAGCCAAAAGTGGAAAAGTGCAGTGAAAGGCAGGCGGAACACCACCAAAGGCGGTGAGTTCCTTCTCCTTGTGTGGGGATTTTTTCTTGTTTTTTAAACCATAGAAGAGAGATAGGGTCCAATGGAGCAGCCATCATTGGAGTGAAGGCTAGAGTCAGAGTGTGAATTTAGTGGCTTTGATTCAAGAGGCTTCCATGAGAAGAGGCTGAAGCCAAAGAAACAGATACGAAGGGTAGGTTTTTCCTTTCGTTATTGCTGACTTGGACTTGGTTGCCCATCACGCTGTGCAGGAAGGGTGGCAGATATGGCAGTGGAATGCTCCTCATGTGGGAATTCATGGAATTTGATGGTCTCCCTGATGACTACAGAGGCCTGATGACTGAAAGGCCTAAACAGAGTGGATATGCACAGAATGCTTCCTATAGTGGGAAGTCTACAACCAGAGGGCATGACCTTTGACTAGAGGGACATTTATTTAAAAGAGAGATGAGGAAGAATTTCATTAGCCAGAGAGTGGGGGATCTGTGTGATTCATTAATACAGACAACTGAGGAGGCCAAGTCATTGGGTATATTTAAGGCAGAGGTTGATCAGTTTTGATTAGTCAGAATGTTCACGGTTATTGGAAGAAGACAGGAGAATGGGGTTAAGAAGGATATATAAATCAGCCATGATGGAATAGAAAAACAGACTTGATGGGCCAAATGGCCCAATTCTGTCTCTCTGTCTTGTAGTCTACCCTTACTGGCACGTGACACAAATTGGAATCCAGAGATTATTACCCTTCATGTCCTGCTTTTCAGCTTCCCACCTGACTCCCGATATTCTCTTTTGAGGACCTCAGCCCTTTTCCTACCTACTGTATGTTGTTGGTAGTAATATATACCTCTCCCTGTTAAGAATGCTGTGGACTGTGTTGGAGACAATTCTAACCCTAGACTTGGGAGGCAGAATACTATCCATGAGTCTCTTTCACATCCACAAAATCTCCTATATGTTCCCTATATGTGTAGAAGATGATGAGGGGCATTCATCGTGTGGATAGTCAGAAGCTTTTTCCCCAGGGCTGAAACGGTTGCCACAAGAGGACACAGGTTTAAGGTGCTGGGGAGTAGGTACAGAGGAGATGTTAGGGGTAAGTTTTTTTAGTCAGAGAGTGGTGAGTGCGTGGAATGGGCTGCCAGCAATGGTGGTGGAGGCGGATACGATAGGGTCTTATAAGAGACTTTTGGATAGGTACATGGAGCTTAGAAAAATAGAGGGCTATGTGTAAGCCCAGTAATTTCTAAGGTAGGGACATCTTCTGCACAACTTTGTGGGCCGAAAGGCCTGTATTGTGCTGTAGGTTTTCTATGTTTCTGTGTTTCCCCTTACTATTAAAATCCCTGTCACCACTGCACTCCTCTCTTCTCCCCTTTTTCCTGAGCCATGGAGCCAGACTCAGTGCCATAATGACCTGGTCGCTGGGGCTTGCACCCTTAATTCTATCTGAAGTGGTATGCCTGTTATGGAGAGGAACAGCCACAGGGTTACTTTGCACTATCCTTCTATTTCTTTACTCTCTCCTGACAGTCACCCAGCTACTACAATATAGGAAGGATGTGGAAGCATTGGAAAGGGTACGGAGGAGATTTACCAGGATGCTGCCTGGTTTAGAGCGTATGCATTATGATCAGAGATTAAGGGAGCTAGGGCTTTACTCCTTGGAGAGAAGGAGGATGAGAGGAGACATGAAAGAGGTGTACAAGATAATAAGAGGAATAGACAGAGTGGATAGCCAGCGCCTCTTCCCCAGGGCACCACTGCTCAATACAAGAGGACATGGCTTTAAGGTAAGGGATGGGAAGTTCAAGGGGGATATTAGAGGAAGGTTTTTTACTCAGAGAGTGGTTGGTGCGTGGAATACACTGCCTGAATCAGTGGTGGAGGCAGATACACTCGTGAAATTTAAGAGACTACTAGACAGGTATATGGAGGAATTCAAGGTGGGGGGGGGTTATGTGGGAGGCAGGGTTTAAGGGTCGGCATAACATTGTGGGACGAGGGGCCTGTACTGTGCTGTATTGTGCTGTGTTCTATGTTTTATGTACTACCTGCCTTCTGCAACTTAGGGGCGACCACCTCCCTGTAGCTTCTATATATCACCTTCTCATTCTCACATATGAGCCGAAGCTCCAAGTCCCTTACACAGTTTGCAAAGAGTTACAGTTTGATGTACTTCTCGCAGATGTAGTTATCAGAGAGACTGGAGGTCTCCCAGATGTCTGAGAAGCACACCACTGACCTGGGATCCCTTCTCATTACTCTAGCTAGGCACTAGTGAAGAAAGTAATGTAAAATTGACAGAAACCTCAATCTAGCCTCTGCCTCTCCTCACTGAAGCCTCTTGAGCCAAAGCCTCAGTTCCCTCTTTTTGTCCCACGTCAACAATGGTTGCTCCCACAATGGACGCTTTACATAAACCTATTTTTTTTTATTAGCCCTGACCAAGTGCCTAATTACCCAAGTAAGCTCAGTCTCCGCTGGAAGTCCCGCTAGGGCCCACTCATTTCAAATCTGGTGCTAAAATCCCCAAGTAACTGTTCCTATCAGTCTCAGTTAAATAATAGAACTTAGTTCCAGCAATCTGGGCTAGGCAGACATCAAGCAGAAATGCAAGGCCTTCTGCGTTAGGTAATGAAATGTTAGAACTGGTACTAGATAATAATTTGTATGATGAGGTATCTTAATTGTCATTTATTAAAATAATTTATTGAATCAGCTGGAATATAGCAGGAAGAAAGGAATAATTATCAGTATGTGTGCTAAGCTGCAAGCATTTAAACAGGTCATACCTAGAGCAACTCTTGCAGCCGATGCATCATAATTAATCCAAAAAGACACCCAAGAGAGGATGGTGATCAAGATGGAGGGCATATATGTTTGCAGAATGAAGTAACCAATGTTTCTTTTAAGCTTGAAGCTGAGGGAAAGCCTGGGGTAAGCACCTGAAAAATACATAAATACTTTCAGCTCCATTTATGAACGAAGCATAGATAATTTTTATTTCCCAACAAGCAAACAAAAGAAAACATTAAAATCCATTATTCATTACCTGTTCCTAAAAATTATGGTTACTTGGATAAAAGGTAGAGAAATAAACCATTAAATTGTTTAGTTATTTGAATATAAGTTGCCTTTCAGATATCATAGCTGATATGTAAACAGATTTTATGAATCTACCTTTTCCTCACATTCCTTACATTTATGGTTAATAAAAATCTATCATCTTCAGACTGAAAATCAATTATGCCACCAGAAATTCAGTATGTGAAATTTCTATCAAATATGCAAGTTCAAAATTCAAGATTCAAGATTATTTATCGTCATTCTTCAGTTCACAAGTGTAAAGGAGAACAAAATGATTTACTGCAGACCCAATGCAACATGAAAAATACACAGTAAGCATAAAAACACAATGACTATAAAAGCAACCCTATAAAACACAATGGATAAGTAAATGTCTTATACAGTCAGATTGTATGTGCATAAAGTAACACTAGGTGATGTGTATGTAGTGGTAGCAGCGGTGGTGGAGTGGGTTGATGGGTGGAGATGTTGATCAGGTTGATGGCAAGGGAGAAGAAACTGTTTTTGAGTCTAGTGGTCCTAGCATGGATGTTGAGTGGCCTCTTCCCTGATAGGAATGGGATAACTAGTTCAGATTCCCCAACCAATATAAAGTTTCTTTAGGTTGATATTATCAGTCACCTTTAATAATAATTAAATTAAAAATAAAATAACACATTAACTCTCTGGATTCCAGTTAAAAATTAACTTAGTTTCTGTATTTTCTGCATGTAACTTAACTTCTGGGGAATCTAAGTACTGTTCTGATAAATCTGCATTACTCTACCTCTAAGGTTTTCCTAAGTGGTGATACCAGGAACTAACTGTTTACTGTACTTCAAGTGTGCTGTAACCAGGACTTAAATATAGCTGCTATCCACTTGTACTTCATAATTCCCTTAGCCTTGCTGATTACATTCTGTACTTATCCATGATATTTTGATGACCTATATACACAACTGCTCAAGTCACTAGAAGTCTTACTTCTTCTAGTTTTAAACAATGAGTAAAACAGGGGCCCATTGCTGTTAATATTCACACTTTTCAGATAGTATTAAAGGAATTGCATTTATTTTGTGGATTCAATGAAGTAACTGCTTTTCAGAAGCATTATCAAGTCAATTTCTCATCAAGCCAAGCAAAAAGATGTTAGGATATTTGACTAAAGCAAGGAAATTTAGTTGTTTTCAAGAAAATAAAGTCCAGTGTATTTCACAATAAGCTGAAGAGACAATTTAAAATGGTTCTGATATTAAAAATACAAAGCGAAACGAGCCCGGGGTGGTAGTTTGATTGAAATTAGAGTGCGAGGGAAGGGTGAATCTATTAGAATATGAAAGAGAATTTTAAAACTTAGGTGTTGCCTGATTGAGAATACAAGAGAAAATGGCATTTGGTTAGCATTACGGTAACAGAAACAATTTCACATGAAATTAAGTTTGTATATGGTGAACATGGTAAAGGAAATCACTGAAAGAGTAATGCCCAAAGTGAAGAAGGCAAGAGTAAGGGTTTCAACAGCAGATGAACTAATATGTCAAAATAGTCAGACATTAATCTTTTTAAATAGGATATAAAATTTTCAACAATGTAATACTAATTTCAACTAACATGATTTTAATAACACATCATAAGCATAGCTATTCCACTGATGGAAACTCCCATTTGAAATAAACATGCATTGTGAACTCGTTATTTAATTTGAAAGAGAGTTTGATTTCCAGGTTACAATCCAACAGCTCATGCAGGGAAATCACTTGGGAAGTGCAGTCATTTCTGTTCCTCAAACTATGTTCTGTTCCTTAAACTTCAAACTATAGTCATTGCATATACTTTCTCCAGAAAGCAATATAAATGAAACCAGGGCTTTAATTATTTTTAGGACATGAATCCCATTACTTATTCTCCCCACAATCTCATCAACTCCCTCCAGATTCTACCATCAACCTACACTCTGAGGGCAATGTACAGGGGCTAACTAACATACCAACCCACATGTTTTTGACATTTTAGAGGAAACAAGAACACCTGGAGGAAACTAATGCTATCAGAAGAAGAATTTTCTATCTACACACAGACTGCACCTAAGGTCAGGAGTAAACCCAGGTCTTTGGCAAGGAGAAGCAGCAGCTCTTCTGGTTATATCACTGTGCCACCCAAATACCTCAGCACATCTCAAGTGTCTCATCAGTATAAGAGTACTGAGTCAGTGTGCAAGTAGATATGAACTAATTATTCCCTTGGTGGAGAACTGCTGAACAATTTCTTGGAGTTGCATTTTATTTGGCATAATTTGGGAAAATTGTAGATTATTGCTTGAAATTGTTTTATAGTGTTGAATCAGAAGCACATCAAAATAAAATTACTCATTTATATGCCTGATTGAATACATTATATATTCATCTAGCCTATAAGGAAAATACAATTGTTATTGCTGCTTGCCCCTAGATATAGTATTCTATTGGAAGCTGATTGCCAGTTCATCAAGGAGGAGAATCTCTAAGCAGAAGTGACAGTTCTGAACTGAGAGCAGTCAGTGACACCCAATCCCTACATTCTGGAAAGATCCTTATGGATTGGAAAACCGAAAATGGAATATACAATTCAAGAAAAGAGAGAGACTGAAGCAAGCGAATGTAGGTCAGCTGGCTCAACATCTGTCACTAGGAAAAAGCTGGCATCTACAATGAAAGGACAAAGGAAATTTAGAAAATTATAGAATTGACTAGAATCAACAATTTTTTATTTAAAGGAACAATATGATAGACAAATATCTAAGAATATCAAGTTCAATTTATTGACATTCTGCTGTACACAAGTACAATGCCAAATGAAACAACGTGGCTCCAGTCCAAATTGCACAACACAGTACCAGTAACTCACACACACAACATAAAGTAATATTATCACAGATAAATAAAAATAAGTAAATAATATTACAAGCAGATACGTAAAGGAAATCAATTCCTGTAGCATATGTGCAATCCCAAAAGGATTTAGATAAGGTATCAAAAAAAATTATGAAATAAGACAGGAGCACACTGAACTTGGATCACTAAGCTGACACAGGTTCAGAGGCACATTTTACATCTTAAAATTGAGAAAGTACAAGCTGATCATCTGGCTTAATGAGAAGTTCACTAGCACATCCCAGGTGTTTGGACTGTACTTTATATTGGCGTCCTTTAGTTATTCAATGTTTTCTTTCTTGTAGCCAATTGGTGGGTGGGTGATTTGTTCATTCTTAGTGTGTGAGTGGGAGGGGGTGTTGAAGAGGGGGACCTTGATGCTATTGACACTGTTCTTTTTTGCGAGTGAGGGGGTCAGGGATTGTTATTGTGGCTATTTTTTCTCTGCAGGGGAGGGGTTGAGGATGTGTTGAAATTGTTGCTGTTATTTTCTGTGGGGGAGGTGAGAGGGGATTTTGAGGTCTGTGAATTTTGTTTCTTTTTCTTTTTCATGCTGTGGGGAGTTGATATATGGTCTTTCTGTATTTCATGGCTATCTGGAGAAGACAAATATTACAGCTGTATTGTACATGCATATTTTGACAATGAAATGAACCTTTGAACCCTTCCTAGGATCTTCACTTAATTGGAGCAAAAAACAACTTTCATTTCAGAACCTTCAGCTTTTACCCAGTAAAATCTGAGTCGATCTGTTGCCTTTTAAGTAAAAGATAAGGCCCTTTACTAAGTATCATTACTAAGAGCAATGAACTAAATGAGTTTGCATCAGTCTTCACTGTGGAAGACACTAGCAGTGTGCAAGGTGCTGAAGGATATGAGGGAAGAGAAGTGAGTGCAGTTACTCTTACAAAGGAGAAGATACTCAAAAAGCTGAAAGTTTTAAGTGTACACAAGTCACCCAGACCAGATGAACTGCACCACTGCACCTTAGGGTTCTGAAAGAGGTAGTGGCAGCATTAGTAATGGAGAGGATGGGAAATGCAATGTTAGCATTTGTTTCAAGAGGTCCAGAATACAAGAGTAGAATTGTGATGTTGAATCTTTATAAGGCAATCACCTTGAGTATCGTGAACAGTTTTGGGCTCCTCGTCTAAGAAAAGATGTGCTGCCATTGGAGAGGGTTCAGAGGAGGTTCACAAAGATGATTCCAGGAATGAAAAGGTTATCATATGAGAAATGTTTGATCGCTCTAGGTCTGTACTTGCTGGAATTTAGAAAGATGAGGAGGGATCTCACTGAAACCTTTTGAATGTTGAAAGGCCTAGACACAGTAGATGTGGAAAGGATGTTTCCCATTGTGCGGGATTCTAGGACAAGAGGGCACAGCGTCAGGATAGCGGGGCATCCATTTAAAACAGAGATGTGAAGAAATTTCTTTAACTAGAGGGTGGAAATTGCTGCTATAGGCAAGTGTGGAGGCCAGGTTGTTGGCTGTATTTAAGGCAGAGCTTGATAGGTTCTTGATTGGACATGGCATCAAAGGTTATGGGGAGAAAGCCGGGGAGTGGGTCTGAGGAGGAGAGAAAAGGATCAGCCATGATTGAATGGCTGGCAGACTCGGTGAGCTAAATGACCTAATTCTACCCCTAAGTCTTATGGTTTTATTTGGATAGTCAGTATGGCTTTGTGCGTGGTAGGTTATCTCCAACTAATTTTATAAGTTTCTCAAGGAAATTGATGAAGACAAGGCATTGGATGTTGTCTACATAGACTTTCACAAGGCTTTTGACAAGGTCCTGTAGAGGTGGTTGGTCAAAGTGGATCAATCGCTTGGCATTCAAGGTGAGGTAGTATATTGGATAAGATATTGGCTTTCTGGGGGAAGATAGACAGTGGTCGTAAATGGTTGCCTCTCTGACTGGAGGCCTGTGATTAGTGGGGTTCTGCAGGGGTTGGTGCTAGGTCTGTTTTTTTTTGTTTTCTATATCGATGATCTGAATAATAATGTAGTTAAATGGATCAGTAAATTTGCGATGACACTAAGATTGTGGGTGTACCGGACAGTAAGGAAGACTATCAGAGCTCGTGGCAGAGTTGGGACATGTTGGAAAAATGGCAAATTAATTTTATGCAAACAAGTGCAAGATGTTGCACTACAATAGGACCAATCAGGGCAAGTCTTACAGAGTGAACAGTAAGGCATTGTGGAGTGCAGTAGAACAAAAGGATCTGGGAATATAGGTCCATAATTCTTTGAAAGTGACATCACAGGTAAATAGGATCATAAAGAAAGCTTTTGGCACATTGGCCTTCACAAATCAAAGTACTGAGTACAGGAGATGGGATGTTATGTTGAAGTTGTACAAGATGATGCACAGGCCAAATTTGGAATATTGTGTGCAGTTTTGGTCCCCTACCTTCAGGGGAGTTGCAAATAAGGTTGAAAGAGTGCAGAAAAAGATTTACATCAATGTTGTTGGGACTAGAGGACATGAGTTATAAGAAAAGATTGAAAAGGATAGGACTTTCTTCCTTGGAACGTAGAAGAATGGGGGGAGATTTGATAGAGGTACATGAAATTATGAGGGGCATAAATAGGGTAAAAGCAAGCATGCATTTTCCACTGAGGTTGGATGGGTACTACAACTAGAGGTCATGGGTTAAGGGTGCAAGGTGAAAAGTTTAAGGGGAACATGAGAGGAAACTTCTTCACTCAGAGGACTGTGAGAGTGTGGAACGAGCTGCCAGTGCGAGGGCTGCATACAAACTCAATTTCAATGTTTATGAGAAGTCTGGATTGTTACATGGACATTAGGGGTACGGAAGGCTATGGACTGGGTGCAGGTCAATGGCAGTAGATAGTTTAATTAATTCCACATGGACTAGATGGGCCAAAGTGCCTGTTTCTCTTCTGTATTTTTCTTTGACTCGAAGTGTAACATGTTCCTTTTGTTCAAGTTAAGACCTGAGACTCCTGGATCCCAATGATGCAGGAACTTGAATCCTCTGCATCAGCTCTTCAGCCACACATTCATCTCGACTATCACTTTTATCCCTAGACTCTCTAGCACATGGCTTTGGGATTACTATAGAAATCATTCCTCTAAGGCGTCTACATTTTAATTTCTTATCCAACTGCCTAAACTCACTCTGTGGAACCTCATCCTTTGTTCCACCTTTGTGACCTTGCACTTCCCACAGATATCATCAGCCAGGAAGACTATAAAGTTCCCTGACTGCCCACATCCAGCAGGACAAGCATACCACCACCCTATCATTCTGCATACAGCAAATCAAAGACTGAGGATAAAACCTTACCTGTGCCTTCTGACTGATACCCTTTTCAAAGAATTGCTCTCACTCATCACACCTGGGCCACTTACTCCAGCTTTTCATGCCACAGCTTCCTCAAGCAAACCCCAGCTCCCTGACCTTCACTGGCACACTTTCACAATATCTATTCCAAAACAGTGACTCCATGTAATTCTAATTTCTTTTTATCAGCTGCTGTTAATTAGCTTAATAGCCAATCAACTATTAACCAACAATTTGAAAATGTGCCTCTTTAGAATCCTGGAAGTTAAACTCACCAGCAAATCCCAGAACTATCTCTTTCAAATTCTCAGTCCAAGTCCCGGCTCCAAACTAGGTATCAAACTTCAAATCATATCACAAATCTTTTCCCCAGTCAAAGTGGTTTATGACATAACATTTTCCATTAGTATTATACTGGTCACACCCACACTATATATTCATTCTTCAATACCTGTAGAGAAAACAACATTCTTGGAAATAAGGTGATAATCAACAATGGAAAACTGTGGTAACTCAATCTTTTCCACTCCAGTCACAGCTCTGTCACCTCCACGCCAGTAGAATTCAATGTCATCTGTGGTGTACCCATCTGAAACAAAATTGGAAAGTGAATTGTTGGGGAGTAAAATAATTCTTGAAATTTAGCAAAGTTAAACTTTGAAACATAATCAAAGTTCAAGCAGCATAACCACTCATGTATCTTTGCATATTTTGTTCTGTACTCTCAACAGCGGAAACATGCAAGAAACGTTGTTTAATTAGCGCAATATGAGGATGCATGCTTTCCTTAAATCCAACAAATAAACTTGCTGTTATCTCTTTTTTCCATATATCTTCCATATCCACCCCCACCAATCTCTCTCCCCAAATCCCACAATTTCTGTTCTATTCTTTGTTTCAGGTCACCTTACAAAAGTCCTTGATCTTTTCATTAGCAGGTCTTCAACTACTGCTCTTCAGCACAACCTTTTCGTTCTAACAATAGCTAATGTTCAGTCTGGTTGACCATCAAATTAAACTAATGATCAAAAATAGCTTTAATGGACAATAAGGCATGTTACTTTAATATAAAGTCAAATATTACCTCAGTTACATTCTTAAATTGATAAACAGCATAACAGTGTCCCTAAATAAAGAAAAGCTCATGTTTTCTGTTGGACATCTTGAAAATCCCCAGTAGGATTGAGGGATTAAACTTCTGGCCCCTTCTCAATACAGAATGGAGCAGATTGTATCACTGGGTCACCAAATTATAGATGTTACAGCTCCAATTCACTTAAAAATTATTTTCTATTGTATTATAAATAACAGAATTTGTACAATTTGTACAATACAATCCATTAATAATGTGCTATGATCCATTACAACCTGTTCATTGTTTAGTTTTCGAAAAACATTTTAGTTTGCAAGTCACAAAAACAGAACATCTCTACCCTGAGCATTCTGACGTAAGATTCTTGAAAAGCTTTACTGCAGTTTAACAGATTTCATCAAAAAATTATAGAGTTTATACACATTTTTCTACTAGGAAGTGTGGAACTGTATTCATTAAGTAACACATTTACAAAAAATAAATGATGTATATCACATAAGCACTGAAGACTCAAATTTACTACTGATCATTTAATTCTTATTTAATATAGACTCAGAATAATAAATAATTGATAGCTATTGTGATTGAAGTAGGGTTATAAGAAGATGATTTGTTCTTAGTAAATATCAGAAAATGAATGTGATGATACCACATTATTACTGGCACCAGGGAGATGGTAAACCTCTCTCGTTCACTATGTTTAACAGTTGCAGTGTTTGGAATCTCTCCTTGTAGCACAGATAAAGCCGCATGACAATCTGGAAACCACCAGATGGTCACAACTTACATTAGACTGTTGTTTCAATAAAAAATTAAGATACTTCAATTGACTATGAACATAACTGTTTAATTTTACTTCATTCAATCCATTTTTCGTAACAGAAATAACAGCTGAATCACCATTAAAATTACCGGAAATTAAACTTCTGTGGTATAACGTTTGTCTGTGCAAATGTCAGAAAATTGTTAGCATTTTACTTAATTTATTTGTCCTGAAATTCAAGATATTATTTCCAGATCTGTCCTTATGAATGGAGTATGATGCACGAGTGCTTGGACATACACAGCACCTGAACATCTGGATGCTTGAACAATTGTCCACATATACCGCGGGCTATTCATATTATAAACAAACCTTCCTTGTGAACGAAGCTTCCTTTGGTATAACTGAAGGGGAATATATCTGAATAGGTCTCAACCTGTATCATCTGGGAACCAAATGTGAGCTGATATCCTTTAAATTAATATCCTACCCCTCACTGCACTAGGATTCCCTGGAACATCAAGCATCCATGTCTCCTTCAACCAAACCTCTGTTATGGCCACAAAATCATAATTCCATGTATTAAGTTAATCACCCTTGCCCTTTGTACTTCTGGCATTAAAATATACAGATTTCAATCTGTCCATCCCATTGTGTTAATTACCTTGCTCCTGCCTGTTCTTGCTGGTCATGACATTTAATTTCCCCTCAATACCTCCATTTTCTGACTATGCTATAGTTCCCACTCACTGGCAAAATTAATTTCAGTCTTCCTCAGTAGCACTGGCATGCCTCTTGGCCAGGATATTGGTTCCCCCAGTTAAGGTATAACCTATCCCTCATGTACAGGTCATCCCTACCCTAGAAGAGGTTCCAGTGATACAAGGACATGAAATCCTGCCCCCCTGCACCAATTTCTCAGGCACTCATTCATTTGTTCTATCTTTCTATTCCTTTTTCAGTCTGACTAGTATGCGGCACAAGGAGTAATCCAGAGACTACCACCTCCAAGATCCTGCTTTTCAGTCTCTTTTCTAACTCCCTATACTCACTGCACAGAATCTCTTCTCCCTTTAGAGCTAAGTCATTGGTACCAATGTATGCAATGATCTCTGGTTGCTCCCCCTCCCTTTTGAAAATGTTCCGCAGCAATTGAGGCACTTGCAACCCTAGCGCTCAAGACGCAACACACCATCGTGGTGTCATTTCACAGACATAAACTCCTGCCTGTCACTTCAACTATTAAGGTTTCTATCACTATTACTCTGCCAGACTTTAACCTTCCCTGCTCAGCTTCAGAACTAATCACAGTACTACTAATCTGAGTGCTGTTGCATCCATTTAGAACTGAGAGAGGGAGGAATTTCTTCAGCCAGTGGGTGGTGAGTCTGTGGAATATGTTGCTGTTCAGTGAATTTAAGGAAGGATGTACATGTTCTTCAAAGTTCAAAGTAAATTTATTTTCAAAGCACATATATGTCACCATATACAACCCTGAGATTAATTTTCTTGTGGGCATCCTCAACAAATCTATAGAATAATAACTATTACAGAATCGATGAACTTGGGTGCTCAACCAGAGTGCAGAAGACAACAATCTGTGCAAATGTAAATATAAATAAATAGCAATAAATATCAAGAACATGAGATGAAGGATCCTTGAAAGTGAGTCCATTGGTTGTGGGAACATTTCAATGATGGGGCAAGTGAAGTCCCCTTTGGTTCAAGAGCCTGGTGGTTGAAGGTAGAAGCTGCTCTTGAACCTGGTGGTGTGAGTCCTGAGGCTCATGTACTTCTTTTTCCGGATGGCAGCAGTGAGAAGAGAGCGTGTCCTGGATGGTGGGGTCCCTGATGATGGATTTTGCTTTCTTGTGACAGCATTTCATGTATATGCGCTCAATGATTGGGAAGGCTTTAACTGTGATGTACAGGGCTTTGCAAGGCTTTACCTGTGATGTACACTACCCTTTGTAGGACTTTCTGTTCAAAGGCCTTGGCGTTTCCATAGCAGGTTGTGATGTAGCCAGTCAATACACTTTACACTACACATCTATAGAAGTATGTCAATTTTTAGATATCATGCCAATCTCTGCAAACTCCCAAGAAAGTAGAGGCACTGTTGTGCTTTCTTCATCATTGCACATACATGCTGGGCCCACGACAGAGAAAAAAACACCCAAGAACTTAAAGTTGGTAACCCTCTCCACTTCCGATCGGACTGGGCCATGGACATCTGTTTTCTTGATTGGAAAGGTGGGGTGGTTAAGAATTATGGGAGAAGGCAGGAGAATGGGGTTGAGAAAATAAAATTAGGCATGATCGAATAGCTGAGCAGACTCAACAGGTCAAATGGCCTCATTCTGCTCCTACATCTTATGGTGTTATGTAATGCAGACAAACAGGATTAATGTTGATCAGCATCACTGTTGGCATGAACAACATGGATCAATAATGCCCATTTCTGTCTTCAGGATTCTTTGAATCTGTCAAGGCGGTGGAGCAGGGATCCAATTACACACAGTGATATTAATTGAGTAACAAATCCCAAGGTGTAAACAAAGTTGGCATCAAAGTTCAGGTAGAGATCAAAACAGCCAGAGAAATCCAAAAACCAGAATCGGGAAAAAGGCAGAGTCAATATTCAGACAGCCAGAGTACAGATACAAATGGTGAAAAGGCTCAGGAAAACTCACAGTCACAATCTGGCAACAAACAGGTGAAAACACAGGACTAAAATACACTGAGCAATTAACAGAGAGGCAGATGATAGGTGGAGCACAATGAGACACAGGTGGCAGCAATACAGGTAATAATGAGAAACAGATGAGAAACGGAGTACTCAGTAATACAGGGGCCGGAGTAGAGCAGGAGCGGGGACAGGAGCACATGGCAATACAAAATCACAGACTGATGGCGAGGGGAAACACACAAAAAGACAGAGGTCAACTAGAGGTACTGACAGAATCTATGAACTGCTGAGGAATATTTGTGCTCATTGTTGTTGGCAGTTTGTTTGTAAGCGCCCTTTTGAAAAGATTTCTTGATGTAAGATGCCACCATAAAGAGATTACATAATGTCAGGACTAGATGTTCAACCATTTGTTACCCAAAAGAAGGCTTGGAGGGATAGGGGTCAAATGCAGGTAAATAGGACTAGTTTGGATGAGCATCTGGTTGGCATAGGCAAGATGGGCAGAAAGGCCCATTTCCACGCTATATTAGTCGAGGACTCCATGATACCAATTGACAAACCTTAAACTATGTGCTTGTTACAAGGCAAAATCTGTAAATGGGCACCTGTATAACATTTATTGAGCTATAAAAGGCCATTGGCATGATTAGCAGGATCGGCATTTACTAATTTGTATTGAAAATTGGCTGTCTTTAAAAGGTGCTATCTATTTTAAGAAGTTTCACAAGGGATAAAGCCAACTGTTCAGTATGAGAATAAGATATGCTCAAAATAAGTCCAAGACTGATTCTAGCATAAGAGAAGGATGTAACTAACCATTCACCTACCTAGGTATCATCATGTATATTTCTTTGAAGTGTATTTTTTCAGATCAATTTAGAATGCTACTAGAAGCTGATTAGGATCCTGTTCAACATCAGATGATTTCAGAGTCAAAGATCTTTCGATGTTAAATAATATTTTGATTCAGAATCTGCTTCTTCCAATGACTCTATATTCATCTCTAACATACCTCACAAATTATCAGGCTAAATAGTTTTCTGCTGTGTACATACATCTATTGATGCTTCTGGACACATCTTCAGTGATGCTCCTGGAATCATCGGGTGTTTCGGGTATTTCAACATCATACAACCTCCTCCGGGTGACCCAGCCGGGGCTGATCAGACCCCAGCTTGTGTCCAGATGGCTAGCTACTTATGACTCCATGGCTCCCCTCTTTTGAGCCACAGCCATCTTGAGGCCCTCTCTGCCGCATTGGTGGTACTGCGGATGGCTCTCCTCTTCCTCTCTCCCTCTATGCCCAAAATGCTGAAGGCTCTAACTAAAGAACGGGCTAGGAATCCCCTACAACCAACCTCCACTGGGAGACACCTTGCTCTCCATCCAGCCTGCTGACAGTTGCTGACCAGTCCTGCGTACTTGGAGAGCTACCTTTCAAAGGCCTCTTCCAAGCTATCTTCACATGGGACTGTCAGCTCCAGCAGCACCACTTGCTTAGTCGACCCAGACACTAGGACAATGTCTGGTCGCAGGGTGGTGGCTGCGATATGGTTGGGGAACTTCAGCAGCCCTTCGAGGTCCACCAACAGCGGCCAGTCCCTTGCAGAGGCCAGAATGCCTGCAGATGTTCTTTCTGAAACATATTCTAAGTTCTGCACGCTCAGAATTATCAAAAAAACAGTTGTTTTGCCACATGGTACCTATTATCCCACTTAGAAACTGTGTCAATAATAAATTTCTGCACATCTTATATGCAGATCAAGTTCTTAACAGCTTCCTTGGACTTGACTAACAACTTGATGCATATTTAACTACAACCACAAGAGATCCTGCAGATGCCGAAAATCCAGAGCAACACACACAGAATTCTGGTTAGGTAGCATCTATGGAAATGAATGAACAGTCAACATTTTGGGCTAAGACTCTTCATCAGGGCAGGAAAGGAAGGGCGAAGATGCCAGAGTAAGAAAGTTGGGGTAAGGAAAGAAGGACAAATTAGAAGGTGATATGTGAAGCCAGGTGGGTCAGGGGTGAATTAAGAAGCTGGGAGGTGATGGTCTCCTCTTATGCCACGAAAAGGCCACTCTCAGGTTGGAAGAACAACACCTCATTTTCCATCTAGGTAGCCCCCAACCTGATGGCATGAACATCGGTTTCTCCAACATCCGATATTCTTTCTTTGCTTCTTTCCTCTTCTTCATTTCCCATCTTTGGCCTCCTATATCTTCTCTACACCAGCCTATCACCTGCCCCGTGCCCTTCCTCCTTCACTTTTTCCCATGATCCACTCTCCTCCTCTAGCAGATTCCACCTTCTATAGCCCTTTGTCTTTTCCACTTATCACTTCCCAGCTTCTTACTTCATTGCCCCTCCCCCACCCACCTGGTTTACCTATCACCTTCTAGCTTGTCTTCCTTTCCCTTCCCCTACCTTCATATTCTGGCATCTTCCCCCTTCCTTTTCAGTCCTAATGAAGAGTCTTAGCCGGAAACTTCGACTGTTTATTCTCTTCCACAGATGCTGTGTGACCAGCATTTTGTGTGTGTTGCATACTTAGCTACCTCATGTGCCTAGATCAACAATATGGCAACCATAAACATAAAGCATTCTATCAGACTTTTACCTTCCATACTTTTCTTTATGATTTTGAAAACTGGATGAAACAGAGATTAAATACCTTCCACATTTTACATCTCAGGGAATTACTAATATTTACTTACAATGAGGTTCTTGAGATAACTTGTTGATTGCCCATGCATATTGTGATATGCACTCATAACCTTTGATGACTGAGAGAGAGAATGCATTTACCTCAAAATGTTAGCTCTATACTATGCTTTCCTGACAACTTAAGCACTGCACATGATGTGAGGGATATCTGCAGTTTCAATCCAATGGTGAAATGATGGAAGGTTACATTATTCCTACTGGGAAGTGCCATAATCACTTGGTTTGGAAAATACTAGCGTATTTACCACAAATTTCCAACCAAAAAGTTCACACAAAGCACTGAATGCTCCAACTTCCACGTGATCTGGTTTGCCACTTGCTTGTTGAGCTCCGCTCGTACAACATTGCTCAAGTAACTTGATCACAGCTGCTCTCATCTGTAAAAAAATAGGTGAACTTCTTTCTGTGAAGGGGAGTGAGATACTTGAAACATTTCATTGGTCAGGCATAGAGCACAAGAGTTGGGACATCGTGTTAGCCTGAGAGACCACATATGGACTATTGTGTATAGTTCTGCTAGCTATAGGAAGTAAGGCATTAAGCAGAAAAGGGCACATATAAGATTCACAATGATATTATCCTACATGAAGCATTTGAATTATAAGGAGAGACCAGATTGGCTGTGGCTTTTCTTCCCTGGGGCTGAGGAGTGACTTTATAGAGGCGTATAAAATTATGAGGCACATAGATAAGGTGAATAATCACAGTCTTTTTTGGTTGGGTGACTTCCAGTGTCATAAGGAAATATATGAAATAAGACCATAAGACAAAAGACCAAAATTATACCATATGGCCTATCAAAACTGCTCTGCCATTACATTGTAGCTGATTTATTATCCCTCGCAATCCCATTCTCCTGCCTTCCACCGTAAGTTTTGATGCCTTGCCTAATCCTGAACCTATTAACATCTGCTTCAAGTATCCGCAGTGACTTAGCTTCCACAGCTGTCAGCGGCATTAAATTCTACAGCTTCACCACTCTCTGGCTATGGAAATTCCCTCTCAACTCTGCTCTAAAGGGATGCCCTTGTAGTCTGAGGCTGTGCCCTCTGGTTGTAAACTCCCCTATTATTGAAAACATCTTCTCCACATCCATTCTGTCTAGGCCTAATATTCAATAGGTTTCAATGAAATCACCACTCATTCTTGACAATTCCTGTGAAAAGAGACCTAGAGCCATCAAACATTCATCATATCTTAACCCTTTCATTCCTGGAATCATTCACATGAACCTTCTTTGGATCCCCTCTAATGCTAGTACTTCTCGTAGACAAGGGTCCCAAAATTGCTCACAATACTCCATGTTCAGTCTGACCAATGCCTTATGAAGCCTCAGAATTACAATCCTTGCTGTTATGTTCTAGTCCTCTTGAAATGAATGCTAATTCTTTTAACTTCCTTGCCACTGACTCAACCTGCAAGTTAATCTTTGAGGAACACTGCACAAGGAATCTCAAGTCACTTTGGGAGTCCATTTGAAATACATAATCAGCAGAATTTTTGCTTTAATTTTAGTTCTAGCATGGCCTCCTTCCATTTGCATTCTGTCACAGTCAGTAGGTCTCCCAAATAGAGTAAGGGGTTATACAGGATGAAAACAGGCTCTAAGACCTAATTCATTCATGCTGATCTGATAGCTACCTGACCAAATCACAGACCTTGGATCTAACATTAAAGGTAAGTGAAGTTTATTATTAATGAGATGGTTAAGACAATGTCAAGCTGCAATGTCCATGAGATCATAACTCAGATACAGTTGAGGTTATGTTTGTATGGTTAGTTTTGGGGACAGCGCGGAGAGTTAGGGATCAGGCTAGGATTTAGGAAAAGGGATGAGGGGAGTTCGAGGTTAGGCCAGAGTCCAGGTTGGAGTGCTCCATATTCAAAGGCCAGCGATCCCCCTGGACAGATAATGGGTTGGTAAACATTGTGCACAAAGACTGGCTGTATCACCATCTGGTGTGGGGGAGCTACAGCAAAAGATCAAAGTACATTGCAGAAAGTTGTAAAATTAGTCAGCTCCATCATGGTTACAAGCCTCCATAGTATCCATGACATCTTCAAGGAATGGTGCTTCAGGATGGCAGCATCCATAAATAAGGATCCCCACCATCCCCACATGCCCTCTTCTCATTGTTACCATCAGGAAGGAGGTACAGAAGCCTGAAGGCATACACTCAGCAATTCAGGAACAGCTTCTTCCTCTGTGTAAAGAGCCAGATTTGATAAGGGAACTCGAGGTGAAGGAGACATTGGGAGGTAGTGACCGTAATATGATAAGTTTTAATCTACAATTTGAGAGGGAGAAGGGAAAAATCGGAAGTGTCAGTATTACAGTTGAACAAAGGGGACTATGGACCCATGAGGGAGGAGCTGGCCAAAGTTGACTGGAAAGAATCCCTAGCAGGGATGACAGCGGAACAACAATGGCAGGTATTTCTGGGAATAATACAGAAGGTGCAGGATCAGTTCATTCCAAAGAGGAAGAAAGATTCTAAGGGAAGTAAGGGGCGACCGGGGATGACAAGGAAAGTCAAGGACAGTATAAAAATAAAAGAGAGGAAGTATAACATAGCAAGGATGAGTGGGAAGCCAGAGGATTGGGAGACTTTTAAGGAGCAACAGAAGATAACTAAAAAGGCAATACGGGGGGAAGAGATGAGGTATGAAGGTAAGCTATTCAAGAATATAAAGGAGGATAGTAAAAGCTTCTTTAGGTATGTGAAGAGGAAAAAATTAGTTAAGACCAAAGTTGGGCCCTTGAAGACAGAAATGGGTGAAATTATTATGGGGAACAAGGAAATGGCAGACGAGCTGAACAGGTACTTTGGATCTGTCTTCGCTAGGGAAGACACAAGCAATATCTCAGATGTAATAGTGGCCAGAGGACCTAGGGTAACAGAGGAACTGAAGGAAATTCGCATCAGGCAGAAAATGGTGTTTGGTAAACTGATGGGACTGAAGGCTGATAAATCCCCAGGGCCTGATGGTCTGCATCCCAGGGTACTTAAGGAGGTGGTTCTAGAAATTGTGGATGCATTGGTAATCATTTTCCAATGTTCTATAAATTCAGGATCAGTTCCTGCGGATTGGAGTGTAGCTAATGTTATCCCACTTTTTAAGAAAGAAGGGAGAGAGAAAACAGGCAGTTATAGACCAGTTAGTCTGACACCAGTGGTGAGGAAGATGCTGGAATCAATTATAAAAGATGAAATAGCGGCATATTTGGATAGTAGTGGCAGGATAGGTCCGAGTCAGCATGGATTTACGAAGGGGAAATCATGCTTGACTAATCTTCTGGAATTTTTTGAGAATGTAGCTATGAAAATGGACATGGGAAAGCCAGTGGATGTAGTGTACATGGACTTTCAGAAAGCCTTTGATAAGGTCCCATATAGGAGGTTAGTGTGCAAAATTAGAGCAAATGGTATTGGGGGTAGGGTACTGACATTGGTAGAAAATTGGTTGGCAGACAGGAAATAAAGAGGAGGGATTAATGGGTCCTTTTCAGAATGGCAGGCAGTGACTAGTGGGGTTCCGCAAGGCTCAGTGCTGGGACCGCAGCTATTTACAATATATATTAATAATTTAGATGAAGGGATTAGAAGTAACATTAGCAAATTTGCAGATGACACAAAGCTGGGTGGCAGTATGAAATGTGAGGAGGATGTTATGAGAATGCAGGATGACTTGGACAGGTTGGGTGAGTGGGCAGATGCATGGCAGATGCAGTTTAATGTGGATAAATGTGAGGTTATCTACTTTGGTGGCAAGAACAGGAAGGCAGATTACTATCTGAATGGTGCCAAGTTCGGAAAAGGGGAAGTACGAGATCTAGGTGTCCTTGTTCATCAGTCACTGAAAGTAAGCATGCAGGTACAGCAGGCAGTGAAGAAAGTTAATGGCATGTTGGCCTTCATAACAAGGGGAGTTGAGTATAGGAGCAAAGAGATCCTTCAGCAGTTGTACAGGGCCCTGGTGAGACCACAGCTGGAGTATTGTGTACAGTTTTGGTCTTCAAATTTGAGGAAGGACATTCTAGCTATTGAGGGAGTGCAGCGTAGCTTCAGAAGGTTATTTCCAGGGATGGAGGGACTGTCATATATTGAAAGATTGGAGCATCTGGGCTTGTATACACTGGAACTTAGAAGGATGAGAGGGGATCTGATTGAAACATATAAGATTATTAAGGGATTGGACACGCTAGAGCCAGGAAACACGTTCCCGATGTTGGGGGAGTCCAGAACCAGGGCCCACAGTTTAAGAATAAGGGGCAGACAATTTAGGATGGGGTTGAGGAAAACCTTTTTCACACAGAAGGTTGTGCTTCTGTGGAATGCTCTGTCTCAGAAGGCAGTGGATGCCAATTCCCTGGATTCTTTCAAGAAAGAATTAGATAGAGCTCTTAAAGATAGCCGAGTGAAGGGATATGGGGAGAAGGCAGGAAAAGGGTACTAATTGTGGATGATCAGCCATGATCACAGTGAATGGTGGTGCTGGCTCGGAGGGCTGCATGGTCTACTCCTGCACCTATTGTCTATTGTGTCTCTGCCATCTGATTTCTAAATGGACATTGAATCCATGAACAGTACCTCACTACTTCTTTTTATTTCTGTTTTTGTACTATTTATTTTAACTTAAACATTTAATATACAAACATATATTTACTATAATTCATTTTTTTCTATATTTATCATGTATTGCATTGTACTGCTGCCACAAAGTTAACAGTGATATTAAACCTGATTCTGATTCTGATCCCCTTGTGACCTCTCCAGGACAGGGCATCCTGCAGGGTCGGCAGGTACCAGGATCGAAGCTCCATACAACAGGAGGCACAAGGACTGATGTCCTTCCCCCTGGTCAGTAAGTCCTGGGGCTGAAGGTCTATGCAAATCCAGAGTACGAGGCCTGGAGTTTGTGATCCTGTGGTCGGTGACACCTGATTAAAGCCGTTAGGTCAAAGTTCAAAGCCAGTGAATCCAGAAGCTGAGTCCTGATGTCTGTGAGCATATGGGGAATTCAGAGGCCCAATGTCTGTGAGTCCGTATGTCCACTAGCGGCACAGAGAAGGCCTGCCCTGGTGTTGGAGTCCTATCTACATGTGTGAGTTGGTAGTTGGGGGTGGGAAGGAGGAAAGCGGCTGGTTCTGATGTTGTTACTTGGTTGCTGTTGTTATGGCTGTTCCTTGTGTTGTTCTGCAGAACATTTTGGGCATGGTATGTTGAAGCCTGAATGTGCTGGTTGTTAATGCAAGTGACAGATTTCACTGTATACTTTGATTTAAATGTGTGTAAGGGATTTCTTCTTTTATGTTACTGCGAAGGCTAACAAAATGGCTTCTTTGTTATGTTATAATTAAAAAGGCTTTTCTGTAATAATAACTGCGATGTAAGGAGTTTTCTCTCTCTCTGCTTGTTTGGGTTATATTATTGATAAGAGAGGGAACGAACCAATTGGGATAGATGTTATTCTTTCTTGTGTGTCTGTAAGCTATTGTTTTTTCGCAAGCTTTGGGGGCAGAAGGCGCGATGGGAACAGGGAGAGGAGACGCGATACTGTAAGCTGGGTGGCGGAACGGACCCCGAGCGGGAGTCCGAGGCCCAGGGTCTTCGACGAGGAGAGGAGACAAAGACAGACTCATGTGGAGCGTCTGGTCAAACACCGTGGTTGGTCCCAGGTGGTGGGTCGAGGGGGTCGGAGGGGATCAAATGGTGGAAAGCAGACTCCGTTAGTTGAACTCCAACGGTTGTGCACAAAGTGGTTGAATTTTGATAAGTTTGGCACCTTTTACTTTCCCTTTTATATTGTATCTCTATTAATTATATAGTTCCAGTAAGATCTATAAAGTGTAATTATTCTATCGCATATGGTGTATTGTGTGTTATTTGGCGGGGTGGGGTACATCACACAGCATCCACACAAACGTGATTACCCAGTTTGATGGGGCCGAAGGCTGCTCTCCCTTGACGGAAGCAAGCTGAGTGAGCCTGAGGCTTACCGGGAGCTACATTTGGGGGCTTCATCCGAGATTTGTGGGATGCTGTCTGATTGATCTGTTTAAATCAGTGCTGCTGTGTTGCTGTGGGATTGCGGTTAGTAATGTGTGTCTCTGTGGGATTGCTGGTTATTACTGCATGTGTGTTGGGTGGAGTGGCTGTTGGTAACCCGGAGGTCTTTGTTCGAGTTCAGACTAGTGCTGACGAGTTGGTGGTGGGACTGCCGGTGTCTATTGGTGCCCCAGGTGAGGCGGGACCTTGGGCTGTCCATACTGTTAGAAGAGAGAGGAGAGAGTGGTCTGATTCGGAGGTAGTGTCTGTGAATAAATGTTCCAGCTGTGGCAGGCTCCGCCTGGCTTTTGGGATATTCTCCACCCCTAAAGGGGCGGAGGCATACGAGATGTGGGTGGAGCAGATCTCTCAGTTGTTAGATGAGTGGCAGTGGTTGGTTGAGGGAGAGCGACAGGGTTAGAATATAGAACATAGAATATTAGAGCACAGTACAGGCCCTTTGGCCCACGATGTTGTGCCGACCCTCAAACCCTGCCTCCCATATAAGCCCCCAACTTAAATTCCTCCATATACCTGTCTAGTAGTCTCTTAAATTTCATTAGTGTATCTGCCTCCACCGACTCAGGCAGTGCATTCCACGCACCAACCACTCTCTGAGTAAAAAACCTTCCTCTAATATCCCCCTTGAACTTCCCACCCCTTACCTTAAAGCCATGTCCTCTTGTATTGAGCAGTGGTGCCCTGGGGAAGAGGGGCTGGCTATCCACTCTATCTATTCTTATTATCTTGTACACCTCTATCATGTCTTCTCTCATCCTTCTCTCCAAAGAGTAAAGCCCTAGCTCCCTTAATCTCTGATCATAATGCATACTCTCTAAACCAGGCAGCATCCTGGTAAATCTCCTCTGTACCCTTTCCAATGCTTCCACATCCTTCTTATAGTGAGGGGACCAGAACTGGACACAGTTCTCCAAGTGTGGCCTAACCAGAGTTTTATAGAGCTGCATCATTACATCGCGACTCTTAAACTCTATCCCTCGACTTATGAAAGCTAACACCCCATAAGCTTTCTTAACTACCCTATCCACCTGTGAGGCAACTTTCAGGGATCTGTGGACATGTAACCCCAGATCCCTCTGCTCCTCCACATTACCAAGTATCCTGCCATTTACTTTGTACTCTGCCTTGGAGTTTGTCCTTCGAAAGTGTACCACCTCACACTTCTCCGGGTTGAACTCCATCTGCCACTTCTCAGCCCACTTCTGCATCCTATCAATGTCTCTCTGCAATCTTCGACAATCCTCTACACTATCTACAACACAAGCAAACTTTGTGTTGTCACAAACTTGCCAACCCACCCTTCTACCCCCACATCCAGGTCGTTAATAAAAATCACGAAAAGTAGAGGTCCCAGAACAGATCCTTGTGGGACACCACTAGTCACAATCCTGCAATCTGAATATACTTTTCCACCACGACCCTCTGCCTTTTGCAGGCAAGCCAATTCTGAATCCACCTGGCCAAACTTCCCTGGATCCCATACCTTTGAAAGTTTGAATAGGCGGGCTGTTGACGGTGTTAGAACTGCCAGGTTCAATTACCCCGTAGTGACAGCTGCCAGTTATCTGAAAACGGGGGGAAATGCGTCTGGTTCAACTGGAAGAAAAATGCAGCACCTGGGGGGCTTTCCATACCTGTGTTTGGAGATTGGGGAAAAGCTTTCAGTGTATTTTCTCTGGCTAGGAGGGCAGCTAAATTGCTTGCAGTGACAGGGGGATCATTTAAGGGGATACGCCCCTCTCTCAGTTGTTCAGCTCATCAGAGAGATGTCGGCAAATTTAGTGGAGGCCCAGTGGGGAAACGGCTTAGGGTCTCTGGGAGAGCACGTTCCCAGTAATGTAACAAGCAACTTCCGAAAGGAAAAGACCCTATCCCTGAAGGCTTAGAGGGACCATACCCCGTGTGTTGTTACAGATAGATGGAAACTATGCTAAAGCCATCCTCGACACCGGGGCGCAGGTCAAGTTGTTGTATAGTTCATTTTATAACTGGTTTCTGAAGCATTTACCCTTGACAACATTAAGGGCACTGGAGATTTGGGGTACCAGTGCCGGTGATTATCCAGAAGACGATTATTGGTCAGTGAAACTGGAGTTCTTGGGGGCATTGTCTGTGCACCCAGTGTTTCGAGCTGCTTGTGAGGATGTGTATAGCAGCCTTGGGCCAGTACTGAATTTAAACGAGAGCCGCTTGTGGTATGGCCTGGGGGAAGTATCTGAGGGTGAGACCCTCTTAGTAGACACTCCGAAATACCACGAGGGAGGGGAGTTGACCGCTGAAGACACCTTGGTGACAGAGAGGTCACGGCGACCGGCCCCTGTAGCTGGGGAAGACGTAGGCAGCGTGTGTGTGGATTATAGGACTCTGAACAGGCGCACTGTCATTGACCAGAATATGGCCTTGAGGGCCAACGACGTTATGGTCTGTTTGTGTGGTGCGATGTGGTTTAATGTGCTGGACCTAAGGAGTGGATGTTGCCAGATCCCGATGAGTGAGGCCGACAAGGTGAAGACGGCCATTATAGGTCCCCTAGGATTCTTCCGGTCCGAAAAGATGCCACAGGGCATATCCGGAGCCTCTGCAACCTTCCCCTGGGGCATGAGGAAGACCATGGGGGATGTGGAGGTGTTTGGAGGTATGGCATATGTGGATGATCACTTAGGGTTTGGATTCGCCTTGGGGGACTATGATGTGAGGCGAGTGCTGGAGCCTGGGACAACCACTGAAGACTTGGAGTTCACGCTCGTCAAAGTGAAGACGAGGAAACGGAATTCTGAGGCTGGCCTATGTAGTGTCTGAGTAAGGTCCACTGTTTGGGGAGCAATGTCACTGTTTGTACCTGAATTGGGTTTTTGTGTCTGCAGGAAGGGTTGCCGAGTTATTTAGAAGTCATGAGGACATGACTTTATTTGGTGGGGGAGAGTGTAAGGGGTTTCTTCTTTTATGTTACTGCAAAGGTTAACAAAATGGCTTCTTTGTTATGTTATAATTAAAATGGCTTTTCTGTAATAATAACTGCGATATAAGGAGTTCTCTTTCTCTCTCTGCTTGTTTGGGTTATACTATTGATGAGAGAGAGAACGAACCAATTGGGATAGATGTTATTCTTTCTTGTGTGTCTGTAAGCTATTGTTTTTTTGCGGGCTTTGGGGGCAGAAGGCGCAATGGGGACAGGGAGAGGAGACGTGATGCTGTAAGCTGGGCAGCGGAACGGACCCTGAGCGGGAGTTTGAGACCCAGGGTCTTTGGCGAGGAGAGGAGATGAAGACAGACTCGTGTAGAGCATCTGGTCGACCACCGTGGTTGGTCCCAGGCGGCGGGTCGAGGGGGTCGTAGGGGATCGAATGGTGGAAAGAAGACTCCGTTAATTGAGCTCCAACTGTTGTGCACAAAGTGGTGGAACTTTGATAAGTTTGGCGCCTTTTATTTTCCTTTTATATTTTATCTCTATTAATTACATAGTTCCAGTAATATCTATAAAGTGTAATCATTTAATCGCATATGGTGTACTGTCTGTTATTTGGCGGGGTGGGGTACATCACACAGCATCCACATAAACTTGATTACCCAGTTTGGCAGGGCCAAAGGCTGCTCCCCCTAGACGGAAGCGAGCTGAGCGAGCCTGAGGCTTACCGGGGGCTACATGTGATAAATAAATGAAACTGAATCTGTTTTAATAATCCAGTAAAATATCCTATCTTTTATCCCATATTTAAGCAAAATTATGTTAAAATTAGTTGACAATTTTAGTTTAGTAATTTTACATCTCTAAAAGTTATAAACTTATTTGAAACAATGATCAACAAAAATACTTCACCCTCATACGCAATAAATCAACAGAGAAAATATGAGGATACATTCCAAAGTCTCATACCTGGCCTGACAAAAATGAAGCTCTAATGAAAGTTACTGATGAGATTTTAAAGCACATCACAATGCTTAAATCAGAGACAGAAATATTTTGAACATTTATTGGCAATATTCATAATTCACAAGAGCAAAAAATTTTGAACTTTTCAATTCATAGAGGAGACACTATTAAAAAGCTTTCATGTTGATTGCTGATTCTGATCCCCTTGTGACCTCTCCAGGACAGCACATCCTACAGGGTTGGCAGGTACCAGGATGCTGAACTATCCTGATAATATTTCTGCCATGTGCAAAGGGAAAATGAAGAAAGCAGCTTGTGGAAAAATGTGTACTCTGACATTAAAATGGACACATTCTTACAAGGTAGAATCATGAGGATAATTCATTTACAGGTGAACATTTCAGTCTGTAATATCCAGCATCTTTGTCACATTTTTTATGCAACTTGAGCTGTAGGGTGAACAAATGAATGAATTTCCACTGACACCATGGCTTCTTAAATAAATGTTCTGTGTTGGACAATCCCTAACATTTCACAATGAAGTCTAACACCCTGCTACATTCACAGTTGTGGGTGTAGCTTGGTTTTCTTTATGGAAAAGTAAACAATAATATTTCCAGCAGTGATATACGATTATGTTTATCACACAAAGGATTGTTTGTGCATTTGCACTAGTTTGACCTTCTGGCATCATGTTGCTACTCATTGTTTGAAGCACTGCATTTTCCAGTAGGTTTTGGTGTCTAGACTATTTTAAGCAATATAAATGCCGCCTTGGGAAGGTTAGTAAGGAAACACATAGTTTGTAACATATTTTTGTGTGTAGGATACAGTTCAGCTAATTTAGCAGTGATAATTGAAATTAGGAATGCCAATCCTGGTGTACAAAGTATGTAGAAAACCTAGTTAAGAAGAAAATAAAAGCTTACGAAAGGTTCAAGAAACTAGGTAATGTTAGAGCTTTAAAAAATTAAAGGTTGCTCGGAAGGAGTTTAAGAATGGAATTAAGAGAGCCAGAAGGGGCCATGAGAAAGCATTAGTGAGCAGGATTAAGGAAAACCCCAAGGCATTCAACAAGTATGTGAAGAGCAAGAGGATGAGCCGTGTGAGAATAGGACCAATCAGGTGTGATAGTGGAAATATATGCATGGAGTTGGAAGAGGTAGTGGTGGTACTTAATGAATACTTTGCTTCAGTATTCACTAGGCGAAAAGACCTTGGCAATTCTGGGGATGACTTACAGTGGACTGAAATACTTGAGCATATAGACATTAAGAAAGAGGATGTGCTGGAAAGAGGAAAAGCATTAAGTTAGACCGGATGAGATATACCTCAGGCAACTGTCAGAAGAGAGGGAGAAGATTGCTGAGCCACTTGCGATGATCTTTGCGTCATCAATAGGGACAGGAGAAGTACTGGAGGATTGGAGGGTTGCAAATGTTGTTCCTTTGGTCAAGAAAGGGAGTAGAGATAACCCAGCAAATTATAGACCAGTGAATCCAACTTCAGTAGTGGGCAAGTTGTTGGAGAAGATCCTGAGAGGCAGGATTTATGCGCATTTGGAGAAACATAATCTGATTAGGGATAGTCAGCATGGCTTTGTCAAGGGCAGATTGTGTTTTACGAGCCTGACTAAATTGTTTGAGGATGTAACAAAACACATTGATGAAGGTAGAGCAGTGGATGTAGTGTATATGGATTTCAGTAGGGCATTTGATAAGGTTCCCCATGCAAGGCTCCTTCAGAAAGTAAGGAAGCATAGGATTCAATGAGACCCTTGGCTTTGTGGATCCAGAATTAGCTTGCCTATTCAAGGCAAAGGTTGGTTGTAGATAGTTTGTATCCTGCTTGGAGGGCAATGACTAGTGGTGTTCCACAGGGATCTGTTCTGGGACCCCTCCTTTTGGTGATTTTTATGAATGACCTGGATGAAGAAGTAGAAGGGTGGGTTAGTATGTTTGCTGATGACACAAAGGTTGGGGGTGTTGTGGATGGTCTGGAGGGTTGTCAGTGGTTACAGTGGGATATCGATAGGATGCAGAACTGGGCTAAGAAGTGGCAGATGGACTTCAACCCAGATGAGTATGAAGTGGTTCATTTTGGTAGGTCCAATTGGAAGACAGAATATATATATATAAATGGTAAGACTCTGTGTGGAGAGTGGAGGATCTGAGAGATCTTGGAGTCCGTGTCGATAGGACACTCAAAGCTGCTGCGCAGGTTGACAGTGTTGTTAAGAAGACGTATGGTGTGTTGGCATTCTTCATCTGTGGGATTGAATTCAAGAGCCGTGACGTAATGTTATAGCTATATTAAATTGGTCAGACCCCACTTGGAGTACTGTTCAGTTCTGATCACCTCACTATAGGAAGGATGCGGATACTATAAAGAAGAGTGCAGAGGAGATTTACAAGGATGTTGCCCGGATTGGAGGGCATACTTTATGAGAATAGGTTTACTTGGCCTTTTCTCCTTGAAGTGATGAAGGATGAGAGGTGACCTGATCAAAATGTATAAGATGATAAGGGGCATTGATCGTGTGGATAGCCAGAGGCTTTTTCCCAGGGTTGAAATGGCTAGCATTTGGGGGCATATTTTAAAGGTGCTTGGAAATAGGAACCAAGGGAATGTCAGGGGTAAGCTTCTCACACAGAGAGCAGTGGGTGTGTGGAAGGCACTGCCGGGCGATGGTGGAAGTGGATACAAGAGGGTCTTTTAAGAGCCTCTTAGATAGGTACATGGAGCTTAGAAAAATAGAGAGCTATGCGCTAGGGAAATTTAGGCAATCTCTAGAGTAGGTTACATGGCCGGCACAACACTGAGGGTCAAAGGGCCTGTAGTGTGGTGTAAAGTTCTACGTTCTACGTTTTATGTTCTTATGTTAAAATATATTGCATTTATTTTAGTTACCATTCTGGAAATAGACAATACCTAACTACCTGTAAATATAGACATAATAGTCATAGGAGCTACAGCACAGAAATGGGTCCTTTAGCTCAATATATCTGCAGTAATATTTATTCTTATCAATACCAATACTAATCCCATTTACCTATATTAGAACCATATTCTTCTATACTTTCCCTACATAACTGCAATAATATCTTATCCACCATCTATTCTGGTAGCACATTCCAAATATCAACTATTTTTTGTACAAAAAGGATACTTGTAACATCACTTAAATCTCCTGTCTCTCATCTTAAACCTAAAATTTCTTGTTTTTGATATCACTAATGTGGGAAAAAGATTTTGACTACCCGTATGCCTCTCATAATCCTATATACTTTACCAGGTCACCCATCAGCATCCTTTGCAACAGAAAAAGCAAGCCTATTCTATAAAATCCTCCCCATAACTGGTCTTCTAATCAAAGCAACATTCTGTTTAATCTCACTTATACTCCCAACAGTATCCAAAGGTGTATACTTGTTGCTGAGGGAAATGGTGACAGGGACTGACTGCCTGTTTGCCTTGCTTCTCCTGGTGATCACCTATCTAAATGAAGCCTGTATTTTGCGTGTGACTACCTCAGTTAAAGTCTCATCTATGAAGCCCTCAGCCTCCTGGATAATACTGACTGAATACATCCAGATCCAGCTCCATTTCCCTGACCCAGTCTGTCAGAAGCTACAGCTGGGTGCACTTCCTGCAAATGTAGTCTTCAGGGAGACCATAATGTTCCCTGACTGCTCACATCTTGCAGCATGAGCACTCCACTGCCTTAGCTAACATCCAGTCTGCACTGAATCAAGGACTAAGGATGAACACTCTCTAGTACAATCACATTCTTCCTATAGTATGGCAGTCAAGGCTGTCACGATACTCAACCACAAACTAAGCATTATTTCGTTACAACATTGCACTTCAAATTTATATTCAATATTGAAGACAAGTATATCATATGCTTTTTAAATCAACCTATCCACCTGTATTGCCACTTTCAATGACTGTGGATTGGACCTCTAGGTTTGTCAGTTCATTAACATTTCTCAGAGCTATATTCTTTATTGTATGTCTGACTCAAAATTAATCACCTTGCATTTGACAGAATTAAGCCCTATTTGGCTATATTCTGTCCAACTTCCCAAACAATTCATATCCTGCTGTAGCCTTTGACAATCATCAATTGTCATGTTATCCACAAACTCACCTGTATAATACAAATACTTATGTCAGGATGCTGTTCAATGACTATAGCTCAGCGTTTAACACCATCATTCCTACAGTCCTGACTGAAAAACTACAGCACCTGGGCTTCTGTACCTCCCACTGCAACTGGATCCATAACTTCCTAACCGGAACCACAATATGTGCATTTCGGTAACAACATCTGTACCTTGCTGACGATCAACAATGGCGCACCTCAGGGATGTGTGCTTAGTCCACTACTCTATTCTCTCTATAGCATAAACACACACAAAATGCTGGAGGAACACAGCAGGCCAGGCAGCATCTATGGAAAAAAGTACAGTAGACTTTTCGGCCCATAGATGCTGCTTGGCCTGCTGCGTTCACCAGCAACTTTGATGTGTGTTGCTTGAATTTCCAGCATCTGCAGAATTCCTGTTGTTTCCTTCAGCATGTTGTGTGTTTTGCTGGATTTTCAGCATCTGCAGATTTTCTCTAGTTTGTCTTGTTTGTTGTCTCCATACCCATGACTGTGTGGCTAAACATAGCTTAGATGCCATCTATAAATTTGCTGTTGATATAACCATTGTTGGAAGAATCTCAGATGGTGATGAGAGGACATATAGCAGCAAGATATACCAGTTAGTTGAGTGGTGTTGCAGCAACAACCTTACACTAAATGTCAGTAAGACTAAAGAGCTGATTGTGGACTTCAGAAAGGGTAAGACGAGGGAACACCAACCAATCCTTATACAGGGATCGGAAGTGGACGGAGTGAACAATTTCAAGTTCCTGGATGTCAAGATCTCTGAGGATCTAACCTGGTCCCAACATGTCAATGCAGCTATAAAGGCGGCAAGACAGTGGCTACATTTCATTAGGAGTTTGAGGAGATTTGGTTATCATGGAAAACATTCAAAAATCCTTACAGATATACTGTGGAGAACATTTTGTCTGGCTGCATCACCATCTGGTGGGTGGGGTCTACTGCATAGGATCGTGGTAAACTGCAGAGAGTGGTAAAATTAGTTCAAAGGCACATTTAGTGTCAGAGAAATGTATACAATATACATCCTGAAATACTTTTTCTTCGCAGCTCCATCATGTGTACTAGCCTCCAGAGTATCCAAAACATCTTCAAGGAGTGGTGTCTCAGAAAGGCAGTGTCCATCTTTAAGGACCCTTACTACCCAGAACATGCCCTGTTCTCATTGTTACTGTCAGGAGGGAGGTACAGAAGCCTGAAGGCACACACTTGGTAATTTAGGAACAGCTTCTTCCCCTCTGCCATCCAATTTCTAAATGGACTTTGAACCCATGAACACTATCTCAGTAGTTTTTTTATTACTATTTAATATACATATATATACTTACTGCAATTCAGTTTTTTTCTATATTTATCATGTATTGCACTGTACTGCTGCCCCAGAGTTAACTAATTACATGACATATGCAGGTGATATTAAACCTGATTGTGATACTGAACACAGCTTTCATATTTAAATCCATGTTGTTAATATACATCTAGAAAACAAATGTTCCAGCACTAACCCCTGTGGCACACCACTGGTTACATACTTCCAATCAAGAAACATAGTTCTATATCACTATTCCCTGCTTCCTATCACCAAGCCAATTTTGGATCCAAGAAAGCAGCTTGCTATGGATCCCAATTGCCTTAATCTTCTATGTAATCAGCCTACTATGTAGTACCTTGTTAAATGCCTTATTAAAGTTACCTACCTTCACCCTTAGTACCAAAACCTGAATAAATTTAGTGAAATCGGGTTTCCCCATCACAAGGCCAATTTGATGATCTAATCTGTCCCTGCTTTCTAAAGGACCATATATCTTGTCTCTCAGTCCTTTTTCTTCAAAACATTTCCTGCCACTACTGCCTTAGCACCACTGCCCTTCTAAAATAAAGGAAAAACATCAGCTAACAATGGTCTTCTGGTACCTCATCTGTATCTAATAGATGAGCAAATGCATCTATCAGGGCACCAGCAATCTCCCCTCTTGCTTCCCATCCCATTTTAGGATAGATCTCATCCATCCTTAAGCTGGGCAGTGTTTATCCACTTTTAAATATTTTGTCTTCTCAATACCTGCAATGCTCCAGACAATCAATATAAAATTCCTGAATTCCCTATACTCTGTCTTTCTGCTTGACCAAATACAGCCAAGTGGTATTCACTAAGGACTTTCCCCATATCCCCTGGCTCTACATATAGATTACCCTCAGGATTCTACTTGATCTAACCTACCAAGAACATTTCATAATCTCTCTCTCTTTCTCTTAATATACTTATTGAATGATTTAGGAGTCTACTTGATCTAACCTACAAAGGATACTTCACAATCTCTTTCTGCTCTCCTTATTTCCTTCTTAAATACCCTCTGACAGCCACATATTTCTCAAGGGATTTGCTTGATTGTAGTTGTCTATATCTTACTAATACTTTATTGTTTATATTGTTCAAACATTCAATAACCTTAGTCATCCAAGATTTCCTAACCTTCTCGTCTTTTTCTTTCATGCATAGCAATATATGCTGTTCTCATAATCTTATTAATTCTCAAAGAATGCCCACTTGCAAGATATTGCTTTACCCACAAGCATCTGCTCCTAATCTATTTTACAGGACCTCTCCTATGCTACTGAGTCAGTCTTTTCCCAATTCAGGATATCAAACTGAAGACTAACATTATCACATTATCTCTTTCCATAATTAGCCCGAAAGTTGAAGAATTGTGGTCACTGTTTCCCAAATGATTCCCTACTGCCACTCTACAACTATCTGATTTTATTTCCCAAGATGAGGTAAAATATAGCCAAGTTAAATTGAAAATATGTGGAGGTAACCTGAAATTTAAAAAATGAAAATAAATTTTATGGTACTGATTTTCAAGCCTATTGCTGGGAAAAATAGGAAATAAGAAGATCAAAATCTTAGAGAAAAATCTGCCATGTTTTTATCGTTGTCTACTGCCATTGTCAATACCTCCATAGTAAGCAACTATACCTTATAGTTCATTCTAAATAAAGACAAAAGAGAAGATAAGGATCCTACATTTTTTTATCTATTGCTTGGATCTATTGGTTTACAAACAGTGAGTTTGATAAACCAATAAAACATCTCCTCCAAAATCTTCATCATTGCAGGAGCACCACAGGGACAGATACTTAGCCCCCTGCTCTACTTGCTTTACACCTATGACAGTGTGGCTTAAGTACAGCTCCAAAACCTTATAAGTTGCTGATGACATCGCTGTTGTGGGCTGTATCAAAAGTGTGATGAATCTGTACACAAGAGGGAGATTGAAAATTTGGCTGAGTGGTGTAATAACAACTCCTCACTGATTGTAGACTTCAGGACAGGGAAACCAGAGGTCCATGAGCCGGTAACTATCGGAGGATCAGAGGTGGAGAGGGTTAGTAACTTTAAATTCCTGATTGCAACTATCTCTGAGTACCTGTCCTGAACCCATCATGTAAATATAATTGCGAAAAAAGTACGATAGCGCCTGTACATCCTCAGGAGTCTGCGGAGAATTGACATACCATGAAAAACCTTGGCAAACTTCTATAGCTGTGTGTTAGAAAGTGTGGTGACAGACTGCATTATGGCCTGGTATGGGAACATCAATACCTTTGAGCAGAAAATCCTATAGAAGGTAGTGGATTTGCCCCAGTACATCATGAATAAAACCCTCCTAACCATTGAGCACATCTATATTGAAAAGCTGCATCCATCATCAAAATCCTCAGCACCCAGGCCCTGCTCTTTTCTTGCTGCTGCCACCAGGTAGAAAGTACAGGTGCATCAGGATTTACACCACCAGGTTCAAGAACAGTTACTACTTCTCAGCCATCAGGCTCTTGAACAAAACAGAATAAGTACATTCATTCTAATTCTGATGTTCCCACAACCAATGAGGTCACTTTAAGGACTTTTTATCTAGTTATTTCATGCACACATTACTTATTGCTATTTATTTATATTTGCATTTGCACAGTTTGTTGTTCATTGATCCTGTTTACAGTTGCTGTTCTATAGATCTGTTAAGTATTTCTGCAGAAAAAGAATCTTGGGGTTGTGTGTGGTGACATGTATGTACTCTGATAATAAACTTTCCTTTGAACTTTTTCCATTTTTAACTAAACAAATATCTATTTCATACTGAAATGATTTGCTAACAGAATTGCCAAGAAGGTAATAATTTAAATGTTGTTAATGAGTTGAATACTTACAGCTCTCTATTTCAAGAGTACAGTTCTGTTCATCAAGAGGGTACCTTCGTAAATCCATCATGCAAGCAGCTGTTGTGGTAATTCTGCAAAGAAAATGAAGATTATAATTCAATAAAGAGTTGCATCATAAATATTTTATTTTGGCAATTTCAAGATTTTTTTTAGTGGGCTATAAATCCTTAAAGTTTTCTCTGCTTTAGACCATTGTATTATGTTACAGGGACAAAAAAAAACATCTGAAGTTCCTTGTGGATTATCATCGAATTAATGAGGCATTATCATGAAAGGAGTATAATACATTTTCAGCTTCAATATCCACTGGTGAAGACCATGAGATACATTTAGTTAAATCTGCACAATGATTTAACACAAGTTCATTTATAGGCTACTCACTTCTGAATTAAAAGATGTTAGCTTTTAATTATAAATCCAGAGACATAAACACACAATTTAGGCTGGCACTTCAGTAGAATAATGGAAGGTTTAACATTATTCCAGGTGTTGATCCATGCCCTGAGTTCATCTGCTTTTCCTATGATATCTCCTGCATTGAAACATACGCAGCTCAGGACATTAGTCGCATCATGCTCAACCTTTTGATTCCTGACTTTGTCTGAAGGCTTAACAACATCTATCTCTCCAGTAACTGTTCTGGCACTCTCTTACCCATTCCCCTGCAACCCTAGTTTAAACCCCACCACCTATGCAGCACTAGCAAACCTTCCCTTTCAGTTCAGGTGCAAACCGTATCTTCTGTACAGGTCCCACCCTCCCTAGAAGAGAGCCCAAAGTTCCAAAAATCTGACGCTGCACCTCCTAAGTCACGTGCTAAACTGTATAATCTTCCTACTTCTGGCCTCAGCAGTACGTGGCAGGGGTAGCGGTCCCAGTCAATATGAGGAAAGTTAAAATCACCTACTATAAAAATCTGTGTTTCCTGCAGCAGGAGGTCCTACCTTTTAACATACCACCTAAATCCCTGAACTCACTTTAGAGAACCTCGTCACTCTTTCTATCTATGTCATTGCTACCTACATGGACCATGATCTCTGGCTGTTCCTCCTCCCACTTAAGAATTCTGAAGACTTGATCCAAGATGTCCCAGACCCTGGCAGGCAACATACTATTCGGGAATCTCATTCTCGTCCACAAAACCTTCTTTTTGTTCTCATATTGAAACCCCTATCACCATAGCTCGCCTCTTGCTCCCCCCACCCCCCACCCAACACTTCCCTTCTGAGCTACAGAGTCAGAGTCAGTTCTAAAGACCTGAGCGCTGTGACTTTCCTCTGCTAGGCCACTCCCTCAGCAGTATTCAAAGTGTTATACCTGTTGTTGAAGAGGATAGCCATAGGTGTACTTCGCATTGGCTGTTTAACCTCTTTACCCTTTCTAACTGTCACCCAGTTTGCTGAATCCTGCACCTCCAGTGTAACTACCTCCCTACATGTCCTATCTATCGTCCCCTGAGGCTTCCGAATGACTTGGAGTTCATCTAGTTCCATCTCCAACACCTTAACTTGGAGTGTTAGAAACTGCAACTAGACACACTTCTTGCAGGTGAAGTTGTCAGAGACATTGAAGGCCTCCCTGCCTTTACACATCTCACAGAAGGAGCATTCCACTAACCTGCCTGGCATCCCTACTGTTCTAATGAGCAAATATGAAGAAGGAAAAAGAATAAACTGTGCAGAAGAAAATTCTTCCTTCAGCTTTTTTGCCTCTTCTGACTAAAGCCACTTCCTTGCTTAAGTCTCGAAGAGCTAAACTCTCAAAATCCCCACTCTAACTCTGACCACACCAACAATAGCCACTACGACTGTGGCCTATTACAGGGGTCCCCAACCTTTTTCGCACTGCGGTCTGGTTTAATATTGACAATATTCTTGCGGACCGGCCGACCGGGGGGTGGGGGGGGTAGGGTTGCCAACGGACAAGAGTACCAGACAAATACATTGAGTTTACCCCTTAAAGACTACAATGACCACCAGTGCGCATGCATGACCTACCGATTTTTTTCCCCTCCTCCTACAAATCGTTTTCGGCCATTCTGTTCAGGGGTGGGGGTGGGTGTCAATCATGACCGGAATATAGGTGATAAATGGCTAATACACTCAATTTCGTTTCTAAAAGAGTTTATCTAACGAATTTAATATTAAACACACAGCGCATATTTTCCACGCATGAATATAGTGATAAGTCAATTATCAGGGGAGGACAGGGGAGCTTCAAGTAAGTGTTGAACGAACTTCCAGTGGAAGTGGCAGAAGCAGGTTCGATATTATCATTTAAAGAAAAATTGGATAGGTATATGGACAGGAAAGGAATGAAGGGTTATGGGCTGAGTGCAGGTCGGTGGGACTAGGTGAGAGTAGTGTTCGGCACGGACTAGAAGGGCAGAGATGGCCTGTTTCCGTGCTGTAATTATTATATGGTTATATAAGTAAGTCAATAGCATCACAACATTTTAAGTAACGTTTGGATATTAAACACACAGCACATATTTTCTCCGTATGAACAGATAAAATCATTGCAACACACCAATATTACTGAATCAGTGGGAGCCCTGGGCTTGTTTCCCTGCAACAAGACGGTCCTATCGAGGGGTGATGGGAGACAGCGATACTGAAGGGGGCTTCTTATTTTCAGTCTATTCCGCAATTTAGTTTTCGTTGCATTCAATGCAGAAAACTCCGCTTCGCAGAAAAATGTTGGAAATGAAAGCAATGTTTTCAGAGCTTTCATGGTTATCTCAGGATATTTAGCCTTGACTTTGATCCAGAATGCCGGCAGAGATGTTATGTCAAACATACTTCCCAGCCGGCCGTCATTTGCAAGCTCGAGGAGTTGATCTTCTTCCCGCGCTGACATGGATGACGCATGCGTAATGACCTCACGTGCGTTCAATCTCAATAGGGCATGACAGGGAATGAAGAAAGGTGCAGCTGAGTCATATCACCAAATCATATTGTTTCCTCGCAGCCCAGTAGCACATGTTTTGTGGCGCGGCACCGGTCCACGGCCCGGTGGTTGGGGACCATTGGCCTATTATATTAACTAAATGCATGCAGATTGACAGAGGATTAATGCAATTAAATTATAAATGAAAAGGAGTGGCTCAAAGCTTGGTGTTGGAAAAATGAGTTACTGTTCGTGGGCACTGGCACAAATACTGGGGAAGGGGTGATGGTCCATTGGGACTGACATTCATTTGAAGCATTGAGGGGTCAGTGACCTAGAGATTTACTTAAATAGGTTGTAAACAGGGCTTTAACATATTGAGGGAAGGGTCAAGGATTCTAATAACTGGAACTTTGACAAGTTAAGAAGAAATGAGAGAGCAATTGTACAGAATAGTGAGGGGTTGAATGATAATCATAGTGTAACAGGAAGGTGAAAAAGATTAACTAAAGTGTGCTGCAGAAAATTAATTGAAAGTATAAATTGTAAAAAAGTCAAAGCTGAAGACTATCTGAATAGATGTACATTTGCTACAAGGTAGATAAGTTGACAGCCCAAATATTTTAAATAGCATGATCTAATAGGAATTACAAAGATGTGGTTGCAGAGTGATCTGGACTAGGGATTCAATACTTCAAGAAATTCTGCAGATGCTGGCTTCAATATCTCAAGTTTTTCAGTGCCAAAAGAATAGGCAATAAGGAGGCTAAGTAATGTTGTTAATCAAGACAGGCATCAGAGCAGCATCGAATAGCAATATAAACAAAGTGTAAAGTTTTGTGGATTCAGCTTGAACATAGAACAGTACAACACAGTTCAGGCCCTTCGACCCACAATGTTGTGAGATCTCTCTTATATGTACTTTTCTCCAATCATCTTGAAATTATGCCCGACTCGTATTAGTCATTTCAGGCCTAGGAAAAAGTCTGTACTCAACCTATGCATCTTATCATCTTGTAGACCTCTGTCAAGTCACTTCCCATCATCCACTACTCCAAGGAGACTAGCTCTAGCTTGCAAAACATATACTCATAAGACATGCTCTCTAATCCAGGTACCATCTTGGTAAATCTCTTCTGCACCATCCCTAAAGCTTCTGCATTCTTCCTATAACAAGAATTGAGCACAATATTCCAAGTGTAGTCTAACCAGGGTTTATAGTGCTGCAACATTATCTCATGGCTCTTGAACTGAATCCGCAGACTAATGAAGGCTAACACACAATATGTCTTCTTAACCAAGAGCTGTGAGGTAATGTTGCAGCTTCATAAAACTGGTTAAACTACATTTGGAGTACATATATAGTATTAAGTTCTTTTCACCTCAATATAGGAAAGATGTGGAATCTTTAAAGAGAGTGCAGAGGAGATTTACCATGATTCTGCCTAGATTAGAGAGCATGTCTTATGAGGATGGTTGAGTAAGCTAGGGTTTTCCTCTTTGGAGTGAAGGAAGATGAAAGACAACTTGATAGATGTATGCAAGATGATATGAGGTATAGACAAAATGGACAGCCAAAGACTTTTCCCAGGGCGGAAAAGGTTAATACGGGAGGCATAACTGAAGGTGTATGGAGAAAAATATCAGGGCAATTTCACAGGTAGTCTTTTTACACAAAGTGGTAAGTGTATGGAATGTGCTGCCAGGGCAGTGGTAGAGGCAGATACATTAGGGACATTTAAGAAACTCTTAGATAGGCACATGGATGAAATAAAATGGAGGGGTATGTGGCAGAGAAAGGTTAAATTGATCTTAGAGTAGGTTAAAGGTTCATCACAACATCATAGGCTGAAGAGCCTGCACTGTGCTGTGCATGTTTAATGTACATAGTAAACCTTTCAGTATTTGTATTAACATGATTAATCAAAAAGTTAATTGTTAAGCAATTCACTTTTTAAATCATGCACTGTATTTAACTGTCAACAATGGTAATGTCCAAAGACAGCAAGAACTTTGCATTCAGTTTAAGAAAGTGTATTATACATTTCATTTATTAACACTGTGATATGTGCAACATTAATCATCACTACACCAGTGAATTTTAGTAATGTGCTAAAACAGCTTAATTAAAGCTTGCCTACTATGGTAATTTGCCATGTGATATGAAGGGAGTTAACAGGTGTCAGGATGTTGATCAATCATGTATATAAAAGTAGATGTTGTTATTGATGGAGGGAATTAGGGCTAGGTGGGAAGACAGTAAGAAGATATGCCTACAATTGTGTCACCAGGCCTATAGGACAGTAGAAGAGATGTAAGAACATCAATTGTTTTTTTTCCCTCCCATCTTGTTTTGCTTCCTGGATTCTTTGAACCAACTATGTCTCAAACTGTATTTGTGGTTAAGTGGTAACAAGAGGAATTTGAGGACTCAGACATTTGCTGTTGACAGGAATAGCAAAATGTGATGGGGTACATCATTCCTTTGAATTGCATAAACTATTTGTTCTTGTTACTAACTCTGTAATGAAACAATTTTTTAAAACATATTGACTAGACCAGTCACATATTGCAATAAGTTACTGCTTTGCAACATCATGGTATCGATACACTCTATCATTTGCCCGATTATTTCCTCCCAACTTGGGCATGGTGTCTATAGAGTGCATTTTTCAGGTGAAACTCCAGGCAGCAAGGTGTACCCTAACACCACATCAGAGGGACTGTATCTTCTATCTCCATTCTGTTCCCAGGTGAAAACCAGATGCTAGCAGGACCTCCAGTTAGTGAGGCTGTGGATAAACCTGAAAGTGTAACCTTCTCAGTAATGCATTACAGATTGACCCTGGGACAGGGTGGATATGTGCCTTTGTGAAACAAATGATATACTCCAACAAATTTCTGGTAATTTGCAATTATTATAAAAGCATTCTGCTGCACTAGCTGAAGTACAGGCAAAAGTCAGAAGCCAAGGAGGGAGATAACCCTCAGCATCCAAGGTCAAGTGCTAAATTTGAGTGGAGAAATACTCAAGACATAGCGATCAACACAAGCTGCCCAATAGTACCCCCTAGATATTTTCATTGAATGAAAGTATTTCTCTCTCACTATAAAAGGCCCCTTGTACATTCATAGTATAATCAATTAGGATTTATGTAGAAGTCCATGTTCTCAAACAGAGTTCAATGCACCACCTAATCTGTACACTCGTGTGTCTGAACCTGTAATATTTCTCTTGCTCAGGAAGTCAAGAACAGGGAAGTATGATTAATGCATTAAGGATTAGTTCCCTAAGACCAAGATGCGGAAAATATTCTTCTGCCAGAGATTATTGCCTTTGGAATAATTTACTTTAAAGAGTCCAGGGAAATAGTTGTTAAGGAGATTGAGAAAATGGAATTGGAAACCAGAGATCAAACCAGTTGTAATCTTAATGAATAGTAGAATTACCACTACACTTCTTTCTTATCTTCTTATTATTAAAGTTCTTTTTCCTGAATTGGATGGTATTACACTTCTACTATGGTGAGCAGCAAACCAGACATATTGTGTAGATCCGTCTCTGACAACTTTAATTTGAATGCTAGAAAGTTCAAGGTGAGAGTAAATTTAATGTCTTTAGGTGGAGCAGTTTGGAGCTAAATCTCCTTCTGCAGTAGGTTGCAAATTTTTTAACAAATGAAAACCTTAATCACCAGATACATCACCTTTTGGAAAGCTGGGTGCATACAGACGCTTGCAGGATGGGGTCAACATCTTCTTCCTCTCATACCATGAGGATCCCTGACACTTTTACCTTTCTCCTTTAGAGATCCCAAGCATTTCTGCTCAGTCCATGATATCTAGCTAGTAACTCCAGATTATGGTGTTAACTGAGAAGGGCACCATACAAACATAATATGCAGAAATGGCAATACACCCTCAACCAACACACTGAGACATTTTGCATTCATTTCCCAATTTCCCTGGCAACGTCTTGAACTGCAGTGCAACAAGGGTTTATTGTGTATCTTGAGTGGACAGCCTTTAAATTATGCACCTAAAATAAATGGAAATAATAAAAAAAACTGTAAATGATGGGAGATTGAAACATACTTTGAAAATGCTGGAAGTACTCAGTAGGCAGGCATTCATGAAAAGAGAAACAGAGTTAATGCTTCAGTCAAAGAATGATCAGCTGAAACCCCTCTGGATCTATCCAATGCTAATAGCCAATGGAAAAACGACCTAACTTTTTTTAAATATCTATCTCTCTCTATCTCTCTCTCTCTCTCTCTCTCTCTCTCTCTCTCTCTCTCTCTCTCTCTCTCTCTCTCTCTCTCTCTCTCTCTCTCTCTCTCTCTCTCTCTCCCCCTCTCCCTCTCCCTCTCCCTCTCCCTCTCCCTCTCTCCCTCTCTCTCTCTCCCTCCCTCCCCATCAGGATTTATGGCTCTCTTCACAATCCATCCAGAATCTCAAGTACAGTATATTCATATTATCCAAGACTTCCTGAAGCACTTTCCTCTTTGGCAATTGAATATCATTGATTTCTTTCCACAACAATGATGCAGTTTGCCTCAAAGTTCTGATGGAGTCATACAGAATAGCAATTAGTCCATCCCAACTGTGATGTCCAGTCAGCTAGTGCCCTCCATCCATGTTTAGCCCACAGCCCTCTAAACCTCTCATCCATTACTTATCTACTTCAAAGATCATTTCTGGCAAGTCTTTTAAAATATGATGGTCCTCGATTCTGTATTATTCTTACCTGCTTACAGTGTGGCAACAGATAACTTTTCCCTCCATTCTGACTGCAAATCTGTAAACTTTAACAGATTTTTAATTGCAATAGCACACTTGATTTTTCTCCTCCTCCTCTTTCCTCTGACCCAACTCCCTTCCTCATCTCACCCCTACTGCATTTTCATCATACTTTTCGATCTTCCTCCGTCTGATCTAGAATAATCAGTCCTTAACTATAGCTTTAGTTTTATCCTACAACCTCCCCATATTAATGAACTCTGATCCAGATGTGACATTGAACTCATTTCTTTGGTCAGTTGCCTTCACCACAATTAATGAATATCTACTCTATAGAGTTTTGGATCCACTTGGGCACCTTCCTCTGGCCTCTTAGCCTTTCAAGATCTGTCCTTCGATAAATGTCAATGCAAAAGTAACTTTATTTTTTTACTCTTCCAGACTAGATGGTGTGAGCTGCTATGTCCTTTGATGTTGTAATTCAGACTTAGTTGTTTTTTTTTAGGTTCGTAGGAATGGTTTGTGGGACAGTGTGGGGAGGTAGGGAGTCAGTTTAGGGTTTAGGGACAAGGATGAGAGAAAATGAAGTGTTAGGGGAAGGAGCCTGTGTTCAGAGTCCAGGTTCGAATGTTCCACACTCGAAGCTCAGTGATCCTGAGATTGGATCCAGTCTGCAGGTGCTGAAGAGACCAGCGATCCTTGAGTTAGAGGTCCATAAAGGGCAGGAGTCTCGAGGGCCGGAAAGCCCCCAGGGAACAAGATTGGAAGTCCATGTGAGTCCAGAAGTCGAGGCCCGAGATACTCCATAGTTGAAGGTCAATGATCCCAGAGGTTGGGTTGGTCAAGGCCTGAAGGTTAAACCTATGATTTATGAGTCTTGGGGTTGAGACCCAAAGGTCAAACCGATGACCAGCGATTGCTGGGATCAATACAGGGGTCGGCAAAGTGCAAAGGACAAGCCAAAGGTTGAAGTCCAGAGCTCAGTGAGTCCAGAGGTGAAAAACACACATCAAAGTTGCTAGTGAACGCAGCAGGCCAGGCAGCATCTCCAGGAAGTACAGTCGACGTTTCGGGCTGAGACCCTTCATCAGGACTAACTGAAAGAAGAGCTAGTAACAGATTTGAAAGTGGGAGGGGGAGGGGGAGATCCAAAATGATAGGAGAAGACAGGAGGGGGAGGGATGGAGCCAAGAGCTGGACTGTTGATTGGCAAAAGGGATATGAGAGGATCATAGGACAGGAGGCCCAGGGAGAAAGAAAAAGGCGGGGGGGGACCCAGAGGATGGGCAAGGGGTATAGTGAGAGGGACAGAGGGAGAAAAAGGAGAGAGAGAGAAAAAGAGTGTGTGTATATTAATAAATAACGGATGGGGTACGAGGGGAAGGTGGGGCATTGGAGGAAGTTAGTCAATATTCATGCCATTAGGTTGGAGGCCTGAAAGGTTGAAGCTTGAAGTCTGTGAGTACAGATGTAGACATGGCCCAAACACCGTTGAAACAAGACTAGGAATCCGGGTCAGAAACTGGAGGTTGGAGGCCTGATGGATGAGAATTTGAGAATCCGGAGCCAAGGGCTGGAGGCCCAAAGGTAGCCTGCTTGAGGTTGAAGGCCAGTGTGTGTGAGGGGGCGGAAGGTGGGAAGGGAGCTTCCTTTGTTGTTGTTCTGCTGCTGCTTGTGTTGTTCTGTGTTGTATGTTGTGATGTGTTGTTGCATTGAATATTGTAGGCATGCTACGTTGGCACTGGAATGTGTGACGATACTTGTGGTCTGCGCCCAGTACATCCTTGGGCTGTGGGTTGATAACATAAACAACAATTTTCACTATGTTTCAATGAACATGTGATAAATAAATCTGAATCTGAATCTTCTCTTTCACTCTAACCTGCATTCTTCTGAAATTATAGCACTCCATTCATTAAGGCTCAATCCTCAAAATTTGCCTCTTTGTATCATTAAAAATGGTCTATAATTTGACCTAATTTCAGCTATGGATGCCCCTAATTTCAAATAGATAACATCATCTATGCTCATTACATGTACCAACGTCTTAACATATGCAAGCCATTTTTTAAAAAAATCTGTGATTCATGAAGAATGACCGTTATACAGTATTTAAAAATTGCACTTAAAATTCAATGTTCGAATGTGAAAGCACAACAGCACAACAAAAGCACAATCACCTGTCCATACGTTTCTTTTCTAATCACAAATGATTTGCATGACAACTGCTTCAAGCCAGGATGAGTATCTTTTGTGCATGTTTTCCTCTAATTGAATAACTGGAGTGGCTAGATGGAACTAAAACAATGATTGACTTGCTTACTGGCCCTTAAAATTAGTTATATAAGCAGATAGTTAAAAGCTAAAAACTCACAGGTGAAGTAAAGAAACAATTGTTGCTAGTTACATTGACCAGGATGTTCTCCAAAATCTATTATATCTGGTAAACTATTTCACTTGTTAAAGGTCAGGCATCCATTCTGTTTAACTATAAGTAACTTGTTACCTTTCAATCCTTTGGGAAATCTGTGATCCTTGCAAAATATCAAAATCTTACAAGCTAATGGCCTACATATGCATTCCCCATGTTATCTGCCAACTTACTATCTACAAACATGTGTACTCACAAGTCACTGAACAACTACTATGGTGTCTGACAAATCCCTTTTATTATAAGATAGATTGCACGCAATGCCTCGTGTTGACAAATTTTGAGATAACAATAGTTGATGCGCTACGGGCACTGGGGTCCACAATACTTCTATGGTTCAGCTTGTTATATTCATTTAAGGATAGACTGCTTTATGTCATTAATCTCATTACTAGCACCTCTAGTGATATACAAGATTTTTTGTTAAGCAAATTATTCATCGATAATGAAAACCTGGTTTATAAATATATTCTTGAGGTTAAATTAACATTCATGAGTGTAGTATCTTTAACATATACAGCAACTACTGTATGTGAACATTCCTTCCCTCCTAGTCAAACCTGAATTTATTCATTTAAAAATTAGAGCTTAAAATAAGCATATCATATCAATTTTCATACAGTGTCTATAAAAACTATTAACCAACCCCCTTGAAAATTTTCATATTTTATTGTTTTACAACATTGAATCACAGAGGACTTAATTTGCTTGTTTTTGACGCTGATCAACAGAAAAAGACTCCTTTGTGTCAAAGTGAAAACAGATCTCTACAAAGTAATCTAAATTAATTGCAAACATAAAACAGAAAATGATTGATTGCGTAAGTATTCACCCCCTACAAATAAGTACCTAGTAGATGAACCTTTACAATTACAGCCTTGAGTCAGTGTGGATAGTTCTCTATCAGCTCTGCACATCTGAACACTGCAATTTTTCTCCATCTTTCTTTACAAAACTGCTGAAGCTCGATGGATTGGGTGGGGATCGTGAGTGAACAGCCCTTTTGAAGTCCAGCCACAAATGCTCAATTGGATTAAGCTCTGGACTCAGACTTGGCCACTCCAGGACACTAACTTTGTTGGTTTTAATTCATTCTTATGTAGCTTTGGCTTTATGCTTGGGGTCACTGTCTTGCAGGAAAACAAATCTTCTCCCAAGTCACAGTTCTCTTGCAGACTGCAACAGATTTTCTTCCAACATTTTCCTATATTTTGGCGTCTTTATTTTACCCTCTACCTTCCCAAACCTTGCAGGGCCTGCTGCAATGAAGCATCCCCACAACATGATGCAGCCACTACCGTGCCTCACGATAAGGATGGTATGTTTCTGGTGTGTTTAAACGCCGAACATTACATTTAATCTGATTGACAAAAAGCTCAATTTGGTTTCGTCAGACCATTGAACATTCTTCCAACTAACTTCAGAGTCTCCCACATGCATTCAGTGGGCTTTCTCTTTGTCACTCTCCCATAAAGCTATGACTGGGGAAGCACCCAGCCAACAGTTGTATGCGCAGTCTCTCCCATCTTAGCCACTGAAGCTTGAAACTCCTCCAGAGTTGTCATAGGTCTCTTGGTAGCCTCCCTCACTAGTCCCCTTCTTGCACAGTCACTCAGTTTTTGAGGACTGCTGTAGGCAGATTTAGAGCTGTGCCATATTCTTTCCATTTCTTGATAATTGACTTTACTGTACTTCAAGGGATATTCAGTGACTTGGAAATTTTCTTGTATCCATTTCCTGACTTATGCTTTTCAATAACCTTTTTGCTGAGTTGCTTGGAGTGTTCTTTTGTCTTCATGGTGTAGAATTTGCCAGGATACCAACTCACAAGCAGTTGGACCTTCCACATACAGGTGTATTTTTATTGCAATTAATTGAAACACCTTGACTACACATGGTGATCTCCACTTAACTAATTATATGACTTCTAAAACCAACTGGCTGCATGATATAAAAGTTGCTGGTGAACGCAGCAGGCCAGGCAGCACCTCTTCCTAGAGATGCTGCCTGGCCTGCTGCGATCACCAGCAACTTTTATGTGTGTTACTTGAATTTCCAGCATCTGCAGAATTCCTGTTGTTGGCTGCATGATAGCTGATTTGGTGTGTCATATAAAGGGGGTGAATACTTGTGCAGTCAATTATTTTGTGTTTCATATTTGTAATTAATTTAGATTGCCTTGTGGAGACCTGGTTTAACTTTGACATGAAAGAGTCTTTTTCTGTTAATCTGTGTCAAAAAAAGCCAAATTAAATCCATTGTAACTCAATGTTGTGAAACAATAAAACGTGAAAACTTCCAAGGGTGGTGAATACTTTTTATAGGCACTCTACAGCCCATTTGTTTGTGTTTCAAAGATTCAATTTACAGTTACCAAAGAATGTATAAATTATACACTTTGAGATTTGTTTGCTTACAGATACCCACAAAACAAGAAACTCAAAGAACCCAATTAAAACAAAAAACCACAACTACTGTGCTGAGAAAGAGTTAAAAAAACACATATCATGCAAATAATATGAAGAAATGGCAGCATTCCGAACCAGATTGAGTCTTTAGATCCATTTCCCGAAGTGGCAGAATTAGGCCCAAGTCTCGATCTCAGTTCATCATATTAGTGGGCCAAAAATGCTGCGAAACTCAGAGATGACAGCCACTAAAGCAGTTCACAACCTTGGTGCCACAGAGAGAGGGATGAACATCGCGGGAGAGTGAGCAAAATCAGCCCAACCCTCGCTCCAGTCCTGACACTCAGACTCCCCAGTCTATCTGTCCAAGCACTGGGTAGTGCCTCACTTTAGAACCCAGATCCCCATGCAGCAACACACCCCAAAACTATTCTCAATTCACCAAATTGGTTTGGCATTTGGATCTATCCAAACTCGCACCCGGGTTTAGGTAGACAGGCATCAAAACTCTTCTGCATTGACTGCGACCGTGTCTTGAACACGTTGCAGCTCAACTTTGTGATGCACCCACACGGCCCATCTTTTGAATCAGCTTCACTTTTGTTTGCATCTTCATTGTTTGTGGTGATAGTTTACCACAATTTACTTCAGAAAAGATGTTAGTAATCTTTTTAGTCGAATTTCTTGCCTTTTTAACTACCAGTGAGTTGTTGCATGTCCAGTAGCGCCATCTTAAACTGGAAATTTGCACCCTTCATGACAGAGCTTTGTTTAATATTGTGGTCATCAGGAAATCTGCAGATGCTGGAATTTCAAGCAAAACACATAAAAGTTGCTGGTGAACACAGCAGGCCAGGCAGCATCTCAGGAAGAGGTACAGTTGACGTTTCAGGCCAAGACCCTTCGTCAGGACTAACTGAAAGAAGAGCTAGTAAGAGATTTGAAAGTGGGGGGGGGGAGATCTGAAATGATAGGAGAAGACAGGAGGGGGAGGGACGGAGCCAAGAGCTGGACAGTTGACTGGCAAAAGGGATATGAGAGGATCATGGGACAGGAGGTCGAGGGAGAAAGAAAAGGTGGGGGGGGGAACCCAGAGGATGGGCAAGGGGTATAGTGAGAGGTTTTGGGTCTTCTGAGTTTACTAGTTTATACTGCCTAGCATTTATTATCTTGTACCAAAATAAAAAAACAGTGCAAAAGTTCTCAGGTCCCATGATTTCATGTATCCCAAAAGAAAATAATCATGCCAGAAGCAGATATCTATTACCAGCATCAAACTACTACTACTACTATGTCGACTCAGGCCTAGGGGGCCGGCATCAGGCACGGTGCCGGACTCTCCACTTCTCCCTCTCCTTCATCAGTGTGTTCAGTTCATCTACATGAGCCGCGCCGCTGTCTTCTAGGAGCGTGTTGACCATAGTCTTGGGACGGCGCCCAGGATTCATCCTCCTGTGCTTGGGCTCCCATATGATGACTAGGCTGGCAGGTAGCTCAGGGTGGCGTAGACAGTGCACCGCTAGTTGCAGCCTCCTCGCCTCGATTTTAGTGGTGAGCATCGGTAGGTTGTTATAGAGCTCGACATTCGTCATGTGCTGTTGCCAACACACGTCAAAAGCCATCCAGAGCATTCGTGTATAGCAACCATCTAGAGACTTTCGCATAGTCTTGGTGAGTGTCCACGTCTCACATCTGTACGTGGGAATGGACTCTATGACCAGCATCAAAGGAGGATTGAGATAGCAATCTTGTAGACTTCAAAAGGACATTGTCAGAGTTAGGAAGGGGTTTTAATGTTTGCTTTGTGATTATGTTTTGAAAGGGTTTGATATACCACAGGAGTGGTAAGATTGTCAAACCCTTAGCACAAAGTCGACGTAACTCTCCGAGGAATTAATTACAGGTAAACATAGAACATGGAACGGTTTTGCACAGGAACAGGAACTTTCACCCACAATATTGTGCTGAACCAATTAAATTAACTTAGTAATCAATTTGCAAACTAATCTCTTCTGCCTACACAATATCCATATCCTTCCATTTTCCTCACATTTATGTGCCTAACTAAATGTCTCTCAAAAATCTCTAATATTTTTGCCTCTATCACCACCCCAGGCAATGGATTCTAGGTACCCACCAGTCCGCCCCTCACATCTCCTTTGAAATTACCCCCGCTCACCTTAAATGCATGCCTTCTGGTATTAGATACTTCAACCTTTGGATAAAAATATCTGTCGACTCTGTCTATGCCTCTCATAATCTTATAAATCTCTTGCAGATCTCCCCTCAGCTTCCATTGCTCCAGGGAAAACAACCCAAATTTGTCCAAACTGTCATTATAGCACATGCCCTCTGATCCAGATAATATCCTGGTAAATTCCATTGTTTGTAAATTTTAATATAAGAATAAAATCAATACAGGGTAAGTAGCACATAGAGGTGATGCACTCAACAGCATGCTATTCCTTGAAGGAATTTTGCAGTCCCAGGAAAATCTTGATACAATTGTGCTTCAACAAAGCAGACTTAGGTGTTTTGTGGCTGCTTTTATAATCAAGAATATCAGAGTGGTCGGCTTTGCCTGAGGCTTTGAAAATTATCTCCATGCTTATCTTTTATTCTGCAGTCATTTCACTAAGCACCTGTTCGATATTACACAAGGTGTTTATGGGAACACCAATGCCCTTGAGTGGAAAATCCTACAAAAGCTAGTGGATTCAGCTCAGTACATCATGTATAAAACCCTCGCAATCATTGAGCACATCTATATGAAATGGTGCAGTAGACCAACCAGAAATAACTCCTCTGGACCAATCAATCATAGGGCCATGCTGAGAAAACCATGGATACCCAAGAATTAGAGGGATCTCTGTAGAATGGATTAAGTGGAACTTTAATGTTTCATGGTGATTCCCTATCTGAAAGCCTAATGGTCCTGAGATGTAACAAACCTTACCTGGCTCAAGAGGCCTATCATCCAGGGCAGTGGAGTAAGAGGATGATCAAGCTTAGAGACAGGAGGCCCCTATTTGTCATGCCACCCCTAAATCTAAAATGTTACCTGCTGAACCTGAGTCAACAAATGCCCAAATGGGAAAGCCCTTTTGATTCCATAGCAAACAAGAGGATATGTATAACCCGGAGGAAGTACTTATTGGAGAAGCCCAAGGGAACATCACAGATCTCCCCTCACTGGGCATCTCCTTGGAGTTTTCCAACCTCCTGGGGCACATGGCCAGATAATGTCCCAGTCCCCCACAGTACATTCAACATCTCTCTTTACAGCTTCTGTCACGTTCAGCAACTGAGGAGTATGCCCTGCCCAACTGCATGGGTTCCACAGCATCTAAAGAGTAGATCGGTGAAGGATCTGTAGGAGAAAATGGTAAGGTTGGAGAAGGGTGAGGGTAGTTAGGATATAAACTGGGGTACTGCTGACGCCGCTCTTGCCACTCTTCTGACAAATGGCTAAATCGATTAGTCCATTAATGTCCGGTACAGGATCGCAAACTACCAATTTATCTTTAACGTTGCTAAGCCCTTTGTAGAACATGGCCACCAGCATCCTGGCATACTCTGTAATGAGACTCTGTATGTCTTCCCCGTGGAATGCGGGGGTTTTCCCTAAGTCTTCTGGTTTCCGCCCACAGTCCAAGATGTACTGGATAGGTCAATTGGCCATTGTAAATTGTGCTGCGATTAGGTTACGGTTAAATCTGGGTTATTGGGTGTTGCTGGATCGTGCGGCTCAAAGGGACGGGAGAGCCTAGTCTGCAATGTATTACTCAACAAGATTTTTAAAAATGATGGCAGCTAAGGAAATGGGAGAAATAAGTGGTGTTGTCTTGGACCCACTTAACAGGAAGGAGGTTTCAGAGGTGTTAAGGTGCATTAATTTGAAAAAGAAGTCCCCTGGGCTAACCTAGTGCATTCTCAGACCTTGTGGGAAGCGAGAGAATAAATTGTGGAGGCCTTAGGAGAGGATTTTGCTTCATCTCCAACCACAGGTGAGGTTCCAAAAGACTGAAGAATGGCTAAGGTGGTATCTTTGTTTAAAAAACAGTAGTAAAAACAAGCCAGGAAACTGTAGGCCAGTGAGTCTGACATCCGTGGTGGGAAAATTGCTGGGATAGAATACTGAAGGAACAGGATCTATCAATATTTAGAGACAGAGTCTCATTGGGACAGTCAACACTGTTTTGTGCATGTGAAGTCGTGTCTGACAAATCTCTTGGAGATCTTCAAGGAGGAAACCAAGAGGGTAGAAGAGTGAAGGTCATTTAGATGGACTTCAGCAAGGCCTTTGACACAAAGTAAAAGTGGCAGGCCGACAAATCCAGGGCAAGCATTAAAAAGGGCCACTTTTCAACATAATTGTATAAGGGCTAAGAGAGTTGTAAAAGAGCGCCTGAAGGCTTTGTGTGTCAGTGCAAGGAGCATTCGTAATAAGATGGATGAATTGAAAGTGCAGATTGTTATTAATGATTGTGATATAGTTGGGATCACAGAGACGTGGCTCCAGGGTGACCAGGGATGGGAACTCAACGTTCAGGGATATTCAATATTCAGGAGGGATAGACATGAAGGAAGGGGAGGTGGGGTGGCGTTGCTGGTTAAAGAAGAGATTAACGCAATAGAAAGGAAGGACATAAGCCGGGAAGATGTGGAATCGATATGGGTAGAGCTGCGTAACACTAAGGGGCAGAAGACGCCGGTGGGAGTTGTGTACAGGCCACCTAACAGTAGTAGTGAGGTCGGAGATGGAATTAAACAGGAAATTAGAAATGTGTGCAATAAAGGAACAGCAGTTATAATGGGTGACTTCAATCTACATGTAGATTGGGTGAACCAAATTGGTAAAGGTGCTGAGGAAGAGGATTTCTTGGAATGTATGCGGGATGGTTTTTTGAACCAACATGTCGAGGAACCAACTAGAGAGCAGGCTATTCTGGACTGGGTTTTGAGCAATGAGGAAGGGTTAATTAGCAATCTTGTCGTGAGAGGCCCCTTGGGTAAGAGTGACCATAATATGGTGGAATTCTTCATTAAGATGGAGAGTGACATAGTTAATTCAGAAACAAAGGTTCTGAACTTAAAGAGGGGTAACTTTGAAGGTATGAGACGTGAATTAGCTAAGTTAGACTGGCAAATGACACTTAAAGGATTGACGGTGGATATGCAATGGCAAGCATTTAAAGGTTGCATGGATGAACTACAACGATTGTTCATCCCAGTTTGGCAAAAGAATAAATCAAGGAAGGTAGTGCACCCGTGGCTGACAAGAGAAATTAGGGATAGTATCAATTCCAAAGAAGAAGCATACAAATTAGCCAGAGAAAGTGGCTCACCTGAGGACTGGGAGAAATTCAGAGTTCAGCAGAGGAGGACAAAGGGCTTAATTAGGAAGGGGAAAAAAGATTATGAGAGAAAACTGGCAGGGAACATAAAAACGGACTGTAATAGCTTTTATAGATATGTAAAAAGGAAAAGACTGGTAAAGACAAATGTAGGTCCCCTGCAGACAGAAACAGGTGAATTGATTATGGGGAGCAAGGACATGGCAGACCAATTGAATAATTACTTTGGTTCTGTCTTCACTAAGGAGGACATAAATAATCTTCCAGAAATAGTAGGGGACAGAGGGTCCAGTGAGATTGAGGAACTGAGCAAAATACATGTTAGTAGGGAAGGGGTGTTAGGTAAATTGAAGGGATTGAAGGCAGATAAATCCCCAGGGCCAGATGGTCTGCATCCTAGAGTGCTTAAGGAAGTAGCCCAAGAAATAGTGGATGCATTAGTGATAATTTTTCAAAACTCGTTAGATTCTGGACTATTTCCTGAGGATTGGAGGGTGGCTAATGTAACTCCACTTTTTAAAAAAGGAGGGAGAGAGAAACCGGGGAATTATAGACCGGTTAGCCTAACGTCGGTGGTGGGGAAACTGCTGGAGTCAGTTATCAAGGATGTGATAACAGCACATTTGGAAAGCGGTGAAATGATCGGACAACGTCAGCATGGATTTGTGAAAGGAAAATCATGTCTGACGAATCTCATAGAATCTTTTGAGGATGTAACTAGTAGAGTGGATAGGGGAGAACCAGTGGATGTGGTATATTTGGATTTTCAAAAGGCTTTTGACAAGGTCCCACACAGGAGATTAGTGTGCAAACTTAAAGCACACGGTATTGGGGGTAAGGTATTGGTGTGGGTGGAGAATTGCTTAGCAGACAGGAAGCAAAGAGTGGGAATAAACGGGACCTTTTCAGAATGGCAGGCGGTGACTAGTGGGGTACCGCAAGGCTCAGTGCTGGGACCCCAGTTGTTTACAATATATATTAATGACTTGGATGAGGGAATTAAATGCAGCATCTCCAAGTTTGCGGATGACACGAAGCTGGGTGGCAGTGTTAGCTGTGAGGAGGATGCTAAGAGGATTCGGGGTGACTTGGATAGGTTGGGTGAGTGGGAAAATTCATGGCAAATGCAATTTAATGTGGATAAATGTGAAGTTATCCACTTTGGTGGCAAAGATAGGAAAACAGATTATTATCTGAATGGTGGCCGATTAGGAAAAGGGGAGGTGCAACGAGACCTGGGTGTCATTATACACCAGTCATTGAAAGTGGGCATGCAGGTACAGCAGGCGGTGAAAAAGGCGAATGGTATGCTGGCATTTATAGCGAGAGGATTCAAGTACAGGAGCAGGGAGGTACTACTGCAGTTGTACAAGGCCTTGGTGAGACCACACCTGGAGTATTGTGTGCAGTTTTGGTCCCCTAATCTGAGGAAAGACATCTTTGCCATAGAGGGAGTACAAAGAAGGTTCACCAGATTGATTCCTGGGATGGCAGGACTTTCATATGAAGAAAGACTGGATGAACTGGGCTTGTACTCGTTGGAATTTAGAAGATTGAGGGGGGATCTGATTGAAACGTATAAGATCCTAAAGGGATTGGACAGGCTAGATGCAGGAAGATTGCTCCCGATGTTGGGGAAGTCCAGAACGAGGGGCCACAGTTTGAGGATAGAGGGGAAGCCTTTTAGGACCGAGATTAGGAAAAACTTCTTCACACAGAGAGTGGTGAATCTGTGGAATTCTCTGCCACAGGAAACAGTTGAGGCCAGTTCATTGGCTATATTTAAGAGGGAGTTAGATATGGCCCTTGTGGCTACAGGGGTCAGGGGGTATGGAGGGAAGGCTGGGGCGGGGTTCTGAGTTGGATGATCAGCCATGATCATAATAAATAGCGGTGCAGGCTCGAAGGGCCGAATGGCCTACTCCTGCACCTATTTTCTATGTTTCTATGTTTCTATGTAACCCCCTACAGAATGTTAGTCCAGAAAAGTTGGATCACATGGGATCCGGGAAAGACAGCTGGTAGGATTCAGGATTGGTGCAGTGATAGGAAGGATGTATCTCAGACTGAAGGCCTGTGTAAATTGGTGTGCCATTGTTGTTCTTTATGTATGCAAACAATTTGGATGAGGACAGACAAGGCACAGTTAGTTAGTTTGCAGATGATACTAGAATAGGTAGTCCTGCAAATTGAGTAGGTTATAAAAAGTTGCATGAGCAGTTTAATCGGCTAGGTATGCAGGTTGAGAATTGGCAAATAGTTTCAATCCAGATAAATATGAGGTACTGCATTTTGGGAGATCAAGCCTAGGTAAAACTTGCACAGTGAATGGAAGGAATCTGGGAGTGTCATGGAACAGAGGGACCTGGGATCGCAAGTACATACTGTAGTTCACTACAGTGTGTTGTCTCAGGTAAACAGCATAATGAAGAAGGTGTTTGGGATGTTAGTCTTCATCAGTAAGGGTATGAAGTGTAGAAGTTGGGAAGTTATGTTCCAGTTATATGAAATTCGTGAGGCTATGTAAGATTTGGAGTACACCCTATCCTCGTTATATGCGTCTTCAGACTATGCGGATTCACAGTTATGCAAGGAACCTATTTCTACCAACGTCCCGTTATATGCGCCCAAAATTCACAGTTATGCGAAGTGCACTGCCTTCCCGCAAATACAAGTCACGTGTGCACGCTTCACAGTCTCACTGTTGGGACGAGAAGCATCGCTTTCCTGCCAATACAAGTCAGGTGCGCGCGCCTCACAATCTCTCTCCCGCCACTCTCGCATTGGTTTTGGCAAGGTGTGGATGCGCTTTCTTAAACTTCTGTTGGTTTTACCTACGGTGCAGTGACTTTGCGCTTGAAACATTTAACCATGCCTCCTAAGCGTCCGATGTCATGTCTTGGGCTGTCAGCTGAGCGGCAGAGAACCGCTTTAACACTTGAAAAAAAGTTGGAAATTATAAACAGCGCAGCATCAGCTGAAGGTAACACAGCTCTGGGACGCCACTGCCGGGAACAGGATCTTGACTTTAAAGTTCTTTTGTTGCTTGACAATGTGCCAGCCCATCCTAAACATTTGGACAGCATTCATCCTAACATAACACTGCATTTCTCGCCGCCGAACACAACATTGCTGATTCAACCACTCGACCAAGGTGTGATCCACATTCAAGGCGTATTTTTTTTTAAACGGCAAACTATGTCTCAGACGCTGCAAGCAACAGACGATTTTGAAAATCCCGGGAGTTTACCAACGGTGAGTGAATGGTGGAAGTCGGAACACTTGGCACAAATGGCGATAGACATGGACCCAAGTTTAGAATGGAGACAGCATTTCAGTTGTTCCCTGCCATCAACCCTTCTTCCCTACAAGCAAATTTAAAACAAAATGCTGCCAAGCAAACAACTCTCACCATTTTATGCAAATCTCTGCAATCTTCTGCTGCCGGCAGTTCTAAGAGTTCTGTGAGTCTTCCTTCACCCCTTGCTGTGCTTGATATTATCCTGACGATCACAACCACCTACCTTATCCGTGTAAAGATGCCCAACACCACAACAACCACTTATTTCCCGGAGCGAACACACCTGCCACTGTTGGTGAGTACCGTACACCCTAGGATGTTAACTTTCTATGATTTATTACATTGAATATTACCTTAAATTGATTAAATATAATATAAATGTTGTCTTGTAGTACTGCTTTTGTGTCATATTGGTATAAAAATGTGAATAAATTACAGATAAAACATATTTAGGAAGCCCTCTGGAACGCATCCCTATTTTCTCCATTTAAATAATTATTGACATTATGCGATTTCACATTATGCGTCAACTTCGAGGAACGTATCCCTCGCATATAACGAGGATAGGGTGTATTATATACAGTTTTGGTCATCCCGTAAGACGAAAGATGTAATTAAATTACACAGAATGCAGGGAGTATTTTCCAGGGTGTTGTCTGACTTGGAGGCCTGAGCTTCAAGGAGAAGTTGCAAGGACTAGGACTTTATTCCTCAGAATGTTGATTAAGCGGTAACCTGACAGAGGTATTTAACATCATGAAGGGCAGAGACAGGGTGAATGCAGTCTTATTCTCAGGGAGGGGTACTAAATACAAGAGAGCATCATGGTCTCAGATTAGAGGTGAGAGATTTGAAAGGGATATCAGGGGAAATCTCTTCATGCAAAGTGTGTTTTGCATCTGGAATGAGTTGACAGAAATAGTGGTTGAGGCAGACGCACTGGCACATTTAAAAGCCATCGCGATAAGTGCATGGATAAGAGGGGATTAGAGGGCTATGGGCTAAATGCAGGCAGATGGGACTAGCTCCCTGGGCATAGCACAGTTGGCATGGACAAGGAGACTGAAGGCTCTGTTTCCATGATGAATAACTCCATAAAATGCACTGTCTCAGCAATGAGACTAATCGTGCAGAAATGACCTGCCCACAGAGGATAAATACATTGTTTAATTTCCATCTCAATATCAAATTAATACGAAGTACTGTTAACATGCTATTAAACTATACTTGTTTGGCAATAAGCTGCTCACATTGTGTAGTTTTCATTTCAACAAACTCAATTAGCTCTCAACCTTAGTGATACCATATTTAAAGCATGGACCAAGAAGCTGAGTTCCAGAAATGAGGCATTGGAACTGCTTTAACAGAATTCAGTGAATGAGGAATCTCAGAGCCATGGTGAAACTGAAGTCAAAGGGCATCAAGAGGAATACACTCAGAACAGCTGGAGTCATACTTTGTACAAAAAATTATTAATGTTAAGAATGCATTGTTGGAGGCCAGTCGCCTCAGTCACAGGACATCACCATAGAGATTCCTCAGCACAATGAAATAGCCTATGCCCCTATGCAAAAGATCTAGAAGACAAATCAAGTTTTTGCTGATATTGACAACAACATTCATGCTACAAAACCACCAAATAATCATCTCCAGCAAGAGATGCTAATCATCTCTGCTTAACATTCAATGGTATTACTGGTACTGAACAACTCTGCCAGATGCAAGAAAATGAATCTCAAGGTAGCATATGGTGACATATACAGTATGCACTTAGATAATGAAATTACTTTGAAGTTAGAACTGCTGTCAACATTTTACAGAACACCTCACCACGAATGCAATAAGTCCAGCCAACTACAAAAATGTGGTGGATATAAGAGTATATCGGTGGATGGAGATCCTTCAAAGAATGGTTCATTTCCTGACATCTCAAAATCTTCTATTTATTTATTTGTTTCTTTGTTTTATATAATATATATATATCTACATGGCACAGACTAGGAATTTGATGAAATTTTCTCAATTTGCTTAAACAGGTACAGCGCTAACACCCTAGAAGCTAAGCACTGTCCAGGATTAAGCAGCCAACATGATTAGAACTGCATCCACCACTCCAAAGATGCACTCTCTCTGCCACTTACTGAGAACTGGCATAAATTCAATGTGGTGTGTACATCCAACTCGACGAAGCAACTCTGAGAACAATTCTTTTATTCCTGAGGGGTGTAGGCTTTACAGGCTGAGCCAGCATTTAATTGCCCTAGTTACTTTTGACAAAATAGTAGTGAGATTGCTAGTGAGATTGTTAAATTGCTGTGGTCCTTGAGCTGTGTGTATATCTACACTACCAATAGGGGTGGATTTGCAGGATTTTGACCCAACATATGTTTCCACGTCAGGATGGTGAATGGCTTGGACAGCTACTTCCAGGTGGTGTTTTTGATGCTTTTGCTGCCTTTGTCCTTCTCGCTGGTACAGGAAATAGGTTTGAAAAGTGTTTCTAACATTGAGAAGCGCTAGGAAAGCAGATTCATGGCACCACCAAAACCAGCAGATTCCTTATAGCATTGCTCATATTTGCATAAACCCCTTCTTTTTAATTCTCCCTACCTTCTCTTCAAGTTCTCCCAGATTCTCACCATCACCTGTGCGGTATGAGACACTTACAACAGTCAATTTAGCTACCAAGCTGCACCTTTGTAATAACGGAGCATCTCGAAAAAGACCACAAGGTCACAGTGCTTTTGCTCCTATTTCTTATATTCTTGTATTCCCTGTAAGTTCCCTTTGTAAGTTCTTCTCCAGCCTGAGATGAGATATCTGAAACCCGAGCATCAGTCAAAAATATAGTCTTCCAGACACTTTTTGCCTCAGGGATCAGCATCAGTCTCCTTCATATTTTCCACCCACTAGAAATGGTTCTTCTGCAATGGAGCCATGCTCGGCAAGTTCATCTGCACAAACGTCGGTGGTGAGGAAGTTATTGGGGGTGGGGGGGACAGTTGAGAAACAAGATTAATCTGCACTTGGAAAGGCTCACATTAAACAAGGATGCTTAGTATGTTTTGTTTTCTTCAGAGGAGATCCTGTCTGCCCTGGGTAATTCTTTTCTAAGAGGTAATAAAATGTATTCATGTGGGCATTACAGTTCATGTCATTTACATGGACTTTATTGAAGCCCGTGGCAAAGTTCCACATGGTAGACTGGTCTAAAAGGTCAGAGACGATGAAATTCAAAGCAAGCTGGCAGATCTACTCTAAAATTAGTTTGGTAATAGGAGTCAACAGTGCAATGGTGGATGGCTATTTTTGTGATTGGAAGCCTAATACTGGTGGTGTACCACAGGGATCCATGGCAGAACACTTACTACTTGTTAGCAGTATTAATTTGGACATGAATTTAGGAGGAGTGATCAGTAGATTTGCATATGATATAAAAGTTGTTAATGTTGTTGATAGGGAAATAGTCATAGGCTTTTGGATGATAATGATCAATTGTTATGAAAGGCAAAGCAACTGAAGATTAATCCTGATAAGTGCACAGTGATGTACTTTGAGCAGATTTTTAAGGCTAGGACATATACAATGAATAGTAGGACAAAAAGGAATTCTGGGCAACAGGAAGACTGAGGGGTAAAGTCCCAGGATTTCCAAAATGGCAGCACAGATAGATGAGGTGCTGAAGAGGGAATATAGGACACTAGACTTCTTTAGTTAGGACATAAAATATGAGGGGGAGATAGTATTTTACAAAACTCACTTTTAAATACCCTAACTTTTATATAACATTGGTTCGGTTATAGCTGGGGTACTAAATACAATATTCATCACCACCCTATAGGAAGGCTGCTATTGCTTTGGAGAGGGTATAGAGGAGATTCACAAGCATGTTCTCTGAGATGATGGATTTTAGTCTCAATAGAATGGGTTTGTATTTCTTGCAGCAGAGGAGGCTGAGTGGGAAAACTGATCATGGTATAAATTATGAGGGTATAATTACCAGGGTGGTTAGCAGGAGCCTTTTCCCAGAACGAAGATATCTAAAATGAGAAGGCATAATTTTAAGACAAAGTTAAGAGATTTTATGTGGATCTGAGATAGAACTACTCCAACAGAGCAGAACTACGTTTACTCAAGATGTTTAGAATCTGAAATGCATTGAATAAGTGTGTTCCAAAGGCAGATACTCGCACAACATTTTAGTAGTATCTAGTTGAGCACTTGAATTGCCAACATATAGCAGCTATAAAGCAAATGCTAATGAACGGGATTAACAAAGTCAGGTACTTGGTCAGCATGGACATGATGGGTCAAATACCTGAAAGTCTATGAATCTGCAGGCCCCACGCTCAACAATCAAACAGAAAGAACCTCAAACAATTAGACAACTGCAAAAGCTGAGAGTCCTACACTCAGACCATCTTGGTCTCTAGTTGCTTCACCAGAAATCACATTCAATTGGCCACATTCCACATGGTTGGATGGTCCAGAATGGGTTTTTTGATACAAAATTGGTTTGTTGGTAAGAGGCAGGGAGTGATGAATACAGGGATTGGTTCTACCCTCTGTCGCTTTTCAATATACAGTGGATTTCGGTTAATCGGGACACATTGAGACCAGTACATTTTGGCCCAATTAAGTGGCTGCGCCAATTAGCCGAAGTTTCATGGAAATACTTAAAAAGTCATAAAAAAAAACAAATTGCTGCACTATCAATACTATTATAATACTAGAAAACTGTATTGATGTGAGTTTCCGGGAAAAATAAGGAAGATGCAGGATAGACGTATTCCAAAAAACAAAGAAGTACTCAAAAGGCAAAATAGTACAACTGTAGTTGACAAGGGAAGTCAAAGTTAATGTAAAAGCAAAACAGAGGGCATACAACAAAGTAAAAAATAGTGGGAAGACAGATGATTGGGAAGCTTTTAAAACCCTACACAGAGCAACTAAAAGAATCATGAGGAGGGAAAAATGAAAATTGAAAGCCAGCTGGCAAACAATATCAAAATGGATAGTAAAAGCTTTTTCAAGTATGTAAAAATAAAAGAGATGAGAGTGAATATAGGACCGCTAGAAAATGAGGCTGGAGAAACAATAACAAGGACTAAGGATACGGCAGATGAACCAAATGAGTACTTTACATCAATCTTCACTGTGGAAAACACTAGCACTGTGCCAGACATTAGAGGGCGTGAGGGAAGAGAAGTGAGTGCAGTTACTATTACAAGGGAGAAGGTGCTCAAAAAGTTGAAGGACCAAAGGGTACATAAGTCACCCAGACCAGATGAACTACACACTAGGGTTCTGAAAGAGGCAGTGGTAAAGATTGTGGAGGCAGTTTCAAGTTCCTGGGTGTCAAGATCTCTGAGGATCTAACCTGGTCCCAACATATTGATGTAGTTATAAAGAAGGCAAGACAGCGATTACACTTCGTTAGGAGTTTGAAGAGATTTGGCTTGTCAACAAATACACTCAAAAACTTCTATACATGTACCGTGGAGAGCATTCTGACAGGCTGCATCACTGTCTGGTAATGGGGGGGGGGGAGGGGAAGGGGGCTACTGCACAAAACGGAAAGAAGCTGCAGAGGGTTGTAAATCTAGTCAGCTCCATCTTGGGTACTAGCCTGCAAAGTACCCAGGACATCTTCAGGGATCACTGTCTCAGAAAGGCAGCACCCATTATTAAGGACCTCCAGCATCCAGGGCATGCCCTTTTCTCACTGTTACCATCAGGTAGGAGGTCCAGAAGCCTGAAGGCACACACTCAGTGATTCAGGAACAGCTTCTTCCCCTCTGCCACCCGATTCCTAAATGGATATTGAACGCTTGGACAGTACCCCACTTTTTAAAATATACAGTATTGCATTCCTGTTTTTTGCACTTTTTTAAAATCTATTCAATATACATATACAGTAATTGATTGATTTATTTATTTATTTATTTATTTTCTCTTCTGTATTATGTATTGCATTGAACTGCTGCTGCTAAGTTAGCAAACTTCACATCACATGCCAATGATAATAAACTTGATTCTGATTTTGATTAGTAATGATCTTTTAAAAATCATTGGACTCTGGCATGGTGCTAGAGGACTGGAAAAATGCAAATGTCACTCCACTCTTTAAGAAAGGTGGAGGGCAACAGAAAGGAAATTATAGACCAGTTAGTCTGACCTCAGTGGTAGGGAAGATGTTGGAGTCAATAGTTATGGAATACTTGGTGACACAGGACAAGACATGACAAAGTCAGCATGATCTCCTTTAGGGAAAATCTTGCCTGATGAACCTGTTGGAATTCTTTGAAGAGGTTACACATAGGATAGATAAAGAGAATGCAGTGGATGTTGTTATATATTTGGATTTTCAGAAGGCCTTTCACAAGGTGCCACACATGAGGATGCTTACCAAGTTAAGAGCCCATTGTATTACAGGAAAGTTACTTGCATAATTATAGCATTGGCTGACAAGCAGCTACAAAAATAAAAGGATACTTTTCCAGTTGGCTGCCAGTGACTAGTGGTGTTCCGCAGGGCTCAGTGTTGGGACTGCCTCTTTTTATGCTGTACATCAATGATTTAGATGATGGAATAGAAGTTTTTGTTGCCAAGTTTGCAGATGATACAAAGATTGGTGGAGGGGCAGGTAGTGTTGAGGAAATAGGTTGGCTGCAGAAGGACTTAGACAGATTAGGACAATGGGCAAGAGAGTGGCAGATGAAATACAATGTTGGAAAATGCATGGCCATGCAGTTTGGTGGTAGAAGTAAATGTGCAGATTATTTTTTAAATGGGGAGAAAATCCAAAAATCTAAGATGCAAAGGGACTTGGGAGTCCCTGTGCAGAATAACTTAAAGGTTAACTCGAAGCAGAGTGGATACTGAAGAAGGTAAATGCAACGATAGCATTCATTTCAAGAGGTCTAGAATACAAGAGCAGGGATGTGATGTTGAGCCTTTATAAGGCACTGGTGAGGCCTCACCTTTAGTATTGTGAACAGTTTTGGGCTGCTCATCAAAGAAAAGATGTGCTGGCATTGGAGTGAGTTCAGAGGAGGTTCACAAGGATGATTCCAGGAATGAAAGGGTTATCATATGAGGAACATTTGATAGCTATGGATCTGTATTCACTGGAATTTAGAAGGATGAGAGGGTTTTCATTGAAACCTTTTGAACGTTGAAAGGCCTAGACAAAGTAGATGTGGAAAGGATGTTTCCCATGGTAGGGGAGCCTAGAAGAAGACAGCACTGCCTCAGGATAGAGGGCCATCCATTTAAAACAGGGATGCAGAGAAATTTCTTTCGCCAGAGGGTGGTGAATTTGCGGAATTTATTTCCACAGGCAGCTGTGGAGGCCAGATCACTGAGTGTACTTAAAGCAGAACTTGATAAGTTCTTGATTGGACACGGCATCAAAGGTTACGGGGAGAAGGCTGGGGATTGGGGCTGAGCAGGGGAAAAAAGGATCAGCCATAATTGAATGGGGGTGCAGACTCGATGGCCAAATGTCTTATGGTTTTATGTATTACTTCCTGATAGTCGTTGACGGAGGAATTCATCCATCGCATTATTTTGATTGGCTGTAAATAAACAAAATCACCGCAGAGGCCTAGTGCAGATAATGGACTGCCTTCGTACAATGCTATCAATGATTCCATCTTCTAATTCTTTATTTTAATTGAAACACTGGAGATGATTATTGATACCCTCAAATTCTTTGTAGTGCCTAACTTGTTGAATCAGTGAAGTCATTTCATTTTCACTCACTGCCATTTCTCGTATCTCCAAACCAGAATGCTTGAAACCACAGTGAGCAAAAAGTTCTGAATTATCTGACTGCGTACTTCTTTCCTACTATCAGTGACAAAATCACTGCTTTTTGAACACAAGCACATACAAGTGATGCTATTTTAAAACTGTTTGCTCCAAGCATGGTGTAGTGTGTAACAGCTACACAAGTGCACGTGTCTGTTCGGCAACAGTCTCCTGCCCCAATTAAGCAGCACAGCATCCCAAATAAACAAAGGAAATCCTGGCTATTTTTTGGATTCGTTTTTGTTCTTTGAGTTGTCTCAAATAAACAGCTGTCCTGATTAACCAATAGCCCAATTAACTGGAATCTGTTGCATATTAATTACTTGGATAGAAATGTAGGTGCCATGATAATTAAATTTTTGGATGGCACTAAAATTGTTGGTATTGTGGACTTTGATGTACTGTCAGTTGGTTGATGATGTTACAACTCAGGGAACTGTGAAGTAGATTTTGGGAAGATAATACACAATGAATGGCAGAGTTGCTTAACAAAGAGACATAGAGGGTGCAACTATGTAGTTCCCCAAAAGTAGCAACACAGGTAATAAGAGTGGTGTAGGTGTATAGCAGATTTGCCTTCATTGACTATGGCAAGAGTTAGGACATCATGTTACATTATAAAAATCCTTTGTGAAACCAGACTTGCAGAACTATGTACAACTCTATTCAGCATGTTGTAGGAAACATATGATTAAATTAGAAGAGGATGCAGAAAAGATTCACAAGAATGTTGCCTGGACTGGACGGCTTGAATTAGAAGGAGCAATTGAACTGTTATTCCTGCAGTGAAAGAAGCAGAGAGGTGACCTTGTAGAGGTTTTATAAAATCATGAGGGGCAGAAATGTGGTCAAATAACACAATGTTTTTCTCAAATTAGAGGAGTCTAAACTGACAGGCATACAGTAGGTTTAAAGTGAGTGGCAAAGATTTAAATGGTTTCCATTGGGCTAGTTCTCAAAAAGAGTGGTGGGTAAATGAAACTAGCTGCCAAAGAAAGTGGTAGAGCAAGTACAATTACAAAATTTAAAAGAAATTTAGAAAGGTAGACAGAAAAAAAGATTTAGAGGGAAATGGGCAAAATGTAGGCAAATGGGACTGATAAAGTGCAGCCTCAGCAGTGACTTATACAATTGCAATTTAATGTCCGCACACCTAAACTTATTGTCCTGACTGATAAAAGTGATTATGCTAAATGCCTTTTACACCTTGCTGTCAACCTGTGCAGCTGCTTTTAGCAAACTGTGTGCTTATACTAGGTTGCTCTATTTCACAACATTCATCAGTGCCCTGCCATTCACTGTACAGGCCCCACCATGGTTTGATTATACAAAATACATTACCTTCCTACTTTTGTTGAAATTTGCCATTGCTCAGCCTATCTTCCTAACTGATCAAGGTTTATTTACAATTCACTGCAACCTGCTTTAATATCAGCAAGACCCCTAATTTATTATCATCAAATTTGCTAATCATGCCCTGTACATTCATACCCAGATCATTTACGTAACTAACAAATAGCAGAGCTCAAAACACTGAACCTTGAGGCACCCCACTAGTCACAGGCCTCCAGTCAGAGAATTAACCTGTCATGGAGAGACCACGATCGCCCACGTCATACAACACCACACAAAACTGAATCATTAGATGACAGATTCATAAAAATATATATTGGCAGTGAATGGAAAAACAAGCCCACTGGACACCAACCACACTGTGCAGTAACGTCATGAAGAATCCCATTCACCCTGCTCATGGATTGTTGTCCCAATCCCATCAGGGATGAGGCTATGTAGCATTGACACCAGGACCACCAGACTCAAAAACAGTTACCTTCCCCAAGCAGTAAGGCTAATTAATACAATTTATCTTATTATTTATATTTCTTGCATTTTTAAATTATTATATTCTTTATCTTATTGTGTTTTTTTGGATGCAGATTATCAATTATTTAGTTCTCCTTTGTGTACTGGAAATGACATTAAACAATCATGCATGGCAAAAACTACACGATGAAGACAAAAGAGCACTCTAAGCAACTCCGCGAAAAGGTTATTGGAAAGCACAAGTCCGGAGATAGATACAAGAAAATTTCCGAGTCTCTATATATCCTTTGGAGTACAGTTAAGTCAATCATCAATGGAAAAAATATGACACAGCTGTAAAACTGACTAGAGCAGCTCGTCTTCAAAAACTGAGTGACCATGTAAGAAGGGGACTAATGAGGGAGGCCACCGAGAGATCTAGAACAAGCTTCAGTGGCTGAGATGGGAGAGTCTCTGCATACAACTATTTCCTGGATGCTTCATCAGTTACAGCTTTATGGGAGAGTGGCAAAGAGAAAGCCACTGTTCGGAAAAAAAAATCTCAGCTAGAGTTTGCCAGAAGGTATGTGGGAGACTCTGAAGTCAGCTGGGAGAAGTTTCTATGGTCTGATGAAACCAAAATTGAGCTTTTTGGCCATCAGACTAAATGCTATGTTTGGTATAAGTCAAAAACAGCACATCATTAAAAACACACCATTCCTACCATCAAGCTTGGTGGTGGCTGCATCATGCTGTGGGGATGCTTCACTGCAGCAGGCCCTGGAAGGCTTGTGAAGGTACAGGGCAAAATAAAAGAAGCAAAATACAGGGAAACTCTGGAGGAAAACCTGATGCAGTCTGCAGGAGAACTGTGACTTGGGAGAAGATTTCTTTTCCAGCAAGACAACAGCCCCAAGCATGAAGCCAAAGCTACACAGGAATGGCTTAAAACCAACAAAGTTAATGTCCTGGAGTGAGAATCCAATTGAGAATTTGTGGCTGGACTTGAAAAGGGCTATTCACTCTCCATCCCCATGAAATCTGACATAGCTTCAACAGTCTTGCAAAGAAGAATGGGGAAAAAAACTGCAGAATCCAGATATGCAAAGCTGATAGAGACCTATCCACACAGACTGAAGGCTATAATTGCTGCCAAAGGTGCATTTACTAAATACTGACTTGAAGGGAATGAATACTTGTGCAATCAATTATTCTGTGTTTTTTTTGTTTTGGGAATTAATTTAGATCACTTTGTAGAGATCAGTTTTCACCTTGACACGAAAGATTCTTTTTCTGTTGATCAGCGTCAAAAAAAAGCCAAATTAAATCCACTGTGGTTCGATGTTGTAAAACAATAAAACATGAAAATTTCCAAGGGGAGTGAATACTTTTTATAGGCACTGTAAGTACAGAGGCATGAGAGAGGTGCTAGCCAAAGTTGTCTGGAAGGGGGCATTAGCAGAGTAGGAATGTCTGGTGTTTATTGGACCACTGGAAAATGACACTATAGAAGTAGTGATAGCAGACAAGGAAATGCTGAATGAACTGGATTAGTTTTTGCATCATTCTTCACTGTGGAAGATACTAGAAGTCTGCCATAAATTTGAGAGTGTCAGGAGCAGAAGTGAGTGTAGATGCTGTAAGGAGAAGATGCTTGGGAAGCTAAAAGTCTGAAGGTAGATAAGTCAATTGGACCAGATGGACTACACCCCAGGGTTTTGAAGAGATTGTAGAGGCATTAGTAATGATCTTTCAAGAATCACTAGATTGTGGAATGGTCCCAGAGGACTGGAAAATGGCAAACGTCATTCCACTCTTCAAGAAGGGAGATAGGCAAAAGAAGGGAAATTATACGCCAGTTAACCTGATCTCAGTGGTTAAAATTAATTGCTAAGGAGGTGGTTTTGGGGTACTTGGAGGCACATGATGAAGCAGGCCATCATCATCATGTATTCCTTAAGGGAAAATCTTACCTGACAAATCTATTGAAATTCCTTGAAATAATAAGCAGGATAGACAAAGGAGAATCGGTGGAGATCGTGTACTTGGATTTTTAGAAGGGCTTTGTCAACATGCCACACTTGAAGCTACTTAACAAAATATGAGAAAAGATTACAGAAAAGATACTAGCATGGATAGAGCAATGGCTGATTAGCAGGGGGAAGAGTGGGAATAAAGTAAGCCTTTTCTGATTGACTGCCAGTAACTAGTGGTGTCCACAGGGGATAGTATTGGGATCACTTCTTTTTACAATGTATGTCAATGATTTGGATGACAGCTTTGTGGCTAAGTTTGTGGATGATATGAAGAAAGGTGGAGGGGCAGATTGTGTTGAAGAAGCAGGGAGGCTGCAGAACGACTTGGACGGATTAGGAGAATGGGCAAAGAAGTAGCAAATGCAAGTGTCGGAAAGTGCATGGTCATGCACATTGGTAGAAGGAATAAAAGCATAGACTATTTTCTAAGCAGGGAGAAAATTCTAAAATCTGAGGTGAAAAGGACTTGAGAGCCCTTTGCAATATTCCCTAAAGGTTAATTTGCAGGTTGAGTCCGCAGTAAGGATGGCAATTGCAATGTTAACATTCACTTCTAGAGGGTTAGAGTATAAAAGCAAAGATATTAATGCTGAAGCTTTATAAAGCACTGGAATATTGTCAGCAGTTTTGAACCCCTTACTTAAGAAAGGATGTGCTGACATTGGACAAGGTTCAGAGGAGGTTCACTAGAATGATTCCGGGAATGAAAGGCTTATCGTATGAGGAGCGGTTAGTAGCTCTGGGCTTTTACTTGCTGGAATTTAGAAGAATGAAGGGAGATCTCATTGAAACCCACTGAATGTTAAAAGGCCTAGATAGAGTGGAGGTGGAGAGGATGTTTTCTATGGTGGGGGAGTCTTGGACCAGAGGGTACACCCTCAGAATAGAAGGACATCTATTTAAAACAGAGATGAGGAGGAACTTCTTTAGCCAGAGGGTGGTGAATCTGTGGAATTTGTTGCCAAAGGTGGGTGTAAAAGCCAGGACATTTAAGGGTGTATTTAAGTGGAAAGTTGATAGGTTTTTGATTAGTCGGGGTGTCAAAGGTTACAGGGGAAAGACAGAAGAATGGGTTTGAAAGGGAAATGGATCAGCCATGATGAAATAGCAGAAGAAATTTAATGGGCCAAATGGCCTAATTCTGCTCCAATGTCTTATTGTCTTGTTTTCCTATATGAGGCATGCACATGATCAGCATTTGAAAAATGGACAGGACCTGTACATTAGATTATCAAAACTTTATATAGATGCAGTCCAAAGAAAAATACAATGCACCATCAACATGAAGTTGCTAGTAGAGCGGCATAGGATCTCAAAATTGTGTTACTCTACAGTATACCCTTGACCTCACTTTGGTTTACCGATGGCCTCTCTGGGTGGTTTCAGATATGGTCAAGGTTAGGGAAGCTAAGTCTCAGTCAGGCATAATAGCTTCTAAAGAGACTATGAAAATTTCAATTTAGCTGTCAAATACCCTTGATATCCCATCATTTGATTGTTAGCATGACCCAACAAAACTAGAACTCGTTAGTCTTTTCTTTAACCAATAAGTATTTTTAAATTACTTTTCTTGAATTTTGGAAAATGTCAGAAATATCCATGCTGTAATGCTCTATGAGTCTCCATGACAATCATAACAAAAAGTTGAACACGTTCCAAAACAGGCATTGTGTGTCAATGACAAACAATCCTAACTCAGCTATAGCAGGTTTGGTATATATTATATCTACTTGAGATGATACATAATTAGTACTTACGTACCCATTCAAGGAAGGAGGAAGAATATTTCATGCGAGTTCCTTTAATTGTCATGGTCCCTTCACAATGTTTTAAAATGGATTAACTTCACATCTTAACAACACTGCATTCCATTGTCATTTTAATCATCCTGATATAACCAAGACAGACAATTTAACACCAACTAGTTCCAAAAATATGAACAGTTCTGATCTATGTCTCTTCCTTCATTGAGACTTTGAATGAAACTGATTCCCTCCCTGGGGGCATATGCAGCAGAGGAGACTTTCATACTATCACATTAATATGAATTCCAGCCTCAGGTACTGGATGAAATTAGTGTTTTGAATAAAGCAACCTTAAAGGGATTTGAACAGAGCTGGATTGTACTGTATACATTGGTAATATTCCAGAAAAATGTATATGAACTTTTACTGGAGAATACAATGCACCACAACAAAAGTATCATGTTATATTGTCCCTTCTGGTGACTTAGCATATGTTGGAAGTGTATTAAAGTGAAAACCATAGCTGTGTTGATTGGCTTACAATCTGAAATCCAGGGCAATAAGTGCTACATCATCAAGAAATACAGTATTCACCATCTTAAAAGTATTTACTCAGCAAGCTATCTAATACTGTAACTGCATTTGAGAGAGAGCTGGATTGTACTGTATACATTGCTAATATTCCAGAAAAATGTATATGAACATTTATTGGAGAACACAATGCACCTCAACAGAAGTATCATGTCATACTGTCCCTTCTCGTGAGTAAGCATACGTTGGAAGTGTATTAAAGTGAAGACCAAAGCTACAGGTATGTTGATTGGCTTACAGTCTGAAATCCAGGGAACTAAGTGCTATATCATCAAGAAATACAATATTCACCATCTTAAAAATATTTATTCAGCAAGCTATCTAATACTGTAATTGCATGTGAAGAAAGGAACATTATCCCAATGCTGTTTAGTTCCATAAAACAGAAAAACTGGTACTAACCTGAGACCATATAAAACTGTGCCATCTGGGTGCAAACGTATCATTCGGTTCTTTACAGTGACACCATGCACAAAAGACTTTTTATCATTAAGAAAATAAGTGTCAGGAACCCAGAGTTGATCAGCCACTCTGTTGTCCAATGTGAGATTCAAGGGTATTTCTGAATAGGAAAGCCGTTTGTCCCGCCAAGCCTGTTGGAAGTACATCGTCAAAGTATAATCCTAAAAAAAAATGAAAAATGAAAATTATGTTTGGTTAGTCAAACCCCTTTTATTGGACCCCAATATTTGTTCCAAAATATCAAACTATTACTTGTGCTACTTAATCAATCAGAAAGTATTGCCGCTCATTCTTAATAATTTTGATTAATATTGCCATATGTCAAAAGAGATTTAAGTAAAAATGTTTAGATAAACAATGACACATTATCATTCCTTTTATCTGATGGTTACATGTCTTCTATGAAATAAATGTTGTATTTAATTATTTCATTTGCTGTTATTTTATCAAAATATAACGTTGAGTTGTGTTTTGACACTCTGGATTTTCCTTCAACCAATCTTTTAACTTGTGTAAGATGAGAGATCGGTATCATAAAATAGTTGAAATCTCACTGTTGTATCTTAAGTTCTTGAAGAAGATGGAACCACAAATACATAAATGTAATACATTCAAACAGAATGTAATAATTATTTTATTTACTTGTAGACAGTGATCCAGAACTCTACAGTAAGTTCAGATATGACCTATAGAAGGCTATTTTAAGAGAAAGCAATTTCTATTGAAATTAGAAATGGAGTTGGATGCACATCTGCTCCAGCAGGTTTGCGGGCCATGACTCGCTACAAGGCAAAGTCTAACATCATATAGAGCTGCGATGCTTCACTCCCAGATGAGCTTAATGTCTCTTATGCAAGCTTTGAAAGGGAGAATAAAATTACATCTGTGCGAATCCCTGAAGCATCTGGTGACCTTGCAATCTCTGTCTCAGAGGTTGTCATTGAAACATCTTTCAAGAGGGCTAACCCTCATAAGGCGTCAGGCCCTGATGGTGTACCTGATGGGGCACTGAAAAACCGTGCCTACCATCTGGGTATGTTCAAGGACATCTTCAATCTCTCACTGCTACAGTCAGAGGTTCCCACCTGCTTCAAAAGGGCAACAATCATACAAGTGCCCAAGAAAAACGGGATGAGCTGCTTCAATGACTATCACCCAGATGCACTCACACCTACTGTGATGAAGTGCTTTGCGATGTTGGTCATGGCTAGAATTAACTCCTACCTAAGCAAGGACCTGGACTCACTGCAATTTGCTTGACTTATCCACAATAAGTCAAGCAGATGCAATCTCACTGGCTCCCCACTCAACATTGGATGATCAGGATAACAGCAATACCTACCTTAGGCTGCTGTTAATTGATTACAGCACAGCACTCAACAGTATCATCTCCTCAGTACCAATCAACAAGCTCCAAAACAAAGGCCTCTGCAACTGGATCCTTGACTCCGTCATCGGGAGATCAGTCTGTGTGGATCAGAAATAACATCTCCTTCTTGCTGACAATCAACTCTGGTGCACATCAAATATGCCTGCTTAGCCCGCAGCTTTACTCTGTCTACACCCATGACTGTGGCTAGGCAGGGCTCCAGCATCTATAAATTTGCAGATAACAACTGTTATTAAACAGAATCTCAGATGGTGATGAGGAGGGGTACAGGAGTGAAATAGATCTGCTGATTGAGTGGTGTTGAAACAACAACCTTGCACTCAATGTCAGTAAGACCAAGGAACTGATTGTGGACTTCAGTAAGGGGAAGTCGAGGAAACACACACTAGTTCTCATCAAGGGATCAGCAATTTCAAATTCCTGGGTGTCAACATCTCTGAAGATCTATGAAGACCCAATATATTGATGCAATTACAAAGCAACTATATTTCATTAGGAGTTTGATGAGATTTTGTATGTCACTAAAGGTTCTATAGCAAATTTCCACAAAAGTACTGTGGAGTCATTCTAAATGGTTGCAGACAAGATGCTGAGCGATCAACAGCCAGAGATCCACTAATAGGATTTGACGACCAATATACAGTGCCTATAAAAAGTATTCACTCCCCTTGGAAGTTTTCGTGTTTTATTGTTTTACAACATCAAATCACAGTGGATTTAATTTGGCTTTTTTTTTGACGCAGATCAATAGAAAAAGACTCTTTCATGTCAAAGTGAAAACAGATCTCTACAAAGTGATCTAAATTAATTACAAATAAAAACACAAAATAATTGATCACATAAGTATTCATCCCCTTCAGATAACTATTTAGTAGATGCACCTTTGGCAGCAATTACAGCCTTCAGTCTGTGTGGATAGTTCTCTATCAGCTCTGCACATCTGGACACTGCAATTTTTCCCCATTCTTCTTTACAAACTGCTCAGCTCTGTTAGATTGCATGAGGGATTATGAGTGAACAGCCCTTTTCTAGACCAGCCACAAATTCTCCATTGGACTGAGGTCTGGACTCTGATTTGGCCACTCCAGGACATTAACTTTGTTGTTTTTAAGCTATTCCACTTCACTGCTTCATGGTAAGAATGGTGTATTTTTGATGATGTGCTGTGTTTGGCTTGTGCCTGGGCTTGGCTTTTTCTTTGCTGCTCTCTCATAAAGCTGCAACTGGTGAAGCACCCAGGCAACAGTTGTATGCACAGTCTCTCCTATCTCAGCTACTGAAGCTTGTAACTTCTCTGGAGTTGTCATAGGTCTCTTGCTGTCCTCCCTCACTAGTCCCCTTCTTGCACGGTCACTCAGCTTTTGAGGATGGCCAGCTCTAGTCAGATTTATGGCTATTCCATATTTTTTCCATTTCTTGATGATTGACTTAACTGTACTCCAAAGGATATTCAAGGACTTGGAAATTTTTGGTATTCATCTTCTGACTTGTGCTTTTCAATAACCTTTTTGCTGAGTTGCTTGAAGTATTCTTTTGTCTTCATGGTGTAGTTTTGCCAGGATACTGACTCACCAGCAGTTGGAGTTTCCAGATTCAGGTGTATTTTTACCACAATCAGTTAAAACACCTTGACTGAATACAGGTCTCCAAAAACAGATCTCCATTTAACTAATTATGTGACTTCTAGAACCAATTGGCTGCACCAGTGATGATTTGGTGTGATATATTAAAGGGGAGGGGGGTGAGTGAGAATACTTATGCAATCGATTATTTTGTGTTTTATATTTGTAATTAATTTAGATCACTTTGTAGAGATCTGTTTTCACTTTGACATGAAAGAGTCTATTTCTGTTGATCAGTGTCAAAAAAAAAGCCAAATTAAATCCACTGCGATTCAATGTTGTAAAACAATATAACACAAAACTTTCCAAGGGTGGTGAATACCTTTAATAAGCACTAATTCTAAATATATCTCTAGTCTCTCTATAGCTTGCAAGCAAAACCAAAGTTTGTAACAAAAACAAAAAGATGTTCACTCATTTCCCATCTGCTGCACATTTAATCTGCTTTTCTGGAACTCAAGGAACTTGGAGGCCACATATAAATGACCTTCTTGGCAAAAAAGTTTGCAGTTATTCAAATGCAAGTGTACTATTTATTATAAGAACTTCAGTACACTTCAGGATGACTAAACTTACAAAGTCAATGATGCAAAAATGGCTGTGTGCTTACACTATGTCCATATGTCGGCATTGAGAATAGTGAATGGTAAAAATATACCCACTTCACTAGCACTTCTCGCAACATTCACTACAAATCACTGACCACTTAGAGATGCTGATTTGTCCTCCAATCTCACTTTGCCATCTTGCTTTACCTCTTTATTTGTTAGTTATTTATTTATTTTAACCTAGTTTCACTTTGCTTTTGGTCATAAATAGTTATTAAAAGAATTAAAACACCATCCTACCTTGCCAAAGTTCTTATTAAATTGCAGATCATGCTTTCCAAAATTCCTAAATTTTCAGCTGTAGCAATTTTAATAAAAATTGGTTGCAAGCAGTATGTTTGAATTTATCTATAATACACTTCAGGTGATCTGTTTTAAATCCATACCAGTAACAAAACCTAGAATGTTGAATTCATGAAGCAAGTCACATTTTGTCCATATGCAAAAAGGAGGAAAACAGTATTAGATGGCAAATCACCCATAGGACTCATCTTGTGTGCTTTTAAGGAGGACCTCAACAATAACATCAGAAAATTCACAATGGTTTGTTGTCATGAGGCAGTATCTACCCAGAAATATTTAATTCTTAAAAGAAGGGAAAAATGGATTTAACAATTTGAAGTGGTCAATGGTATTGCAGAATAACCACAACATACTGAGCTAGGAAAAACAGGTTTAAATTAGTGAAATTAATCAAAAGTTCACAATGAGAGATACATAAGAATTTTCACCATTCATATTGTGTGTATTATTGATTGTAATTGAACCATTTCAGAACCACAAAACATGTTGTTTCAAGAGTACAGAAATAACTGGTGTCTCAGCCTGTTTATTCCTCTCCATGGATGCTGCCTGACCTGCTGAGTTGCTCCACCAATTTTTTTTGTGTGTTACACAGATATAACAAATGCTTGTATATAGTATAATCTTGTTTCATAGTGGATATAGTAACATCATTTTCATTCAATTTCTCTTAAAGAAAAATTAATAGAAAACTATTACAATATCCACAATATCTGTTGAAGCAAAAAATGATAAGATCTTTGCAGACAAGATCATAGAAACAGTAGATTGCAGTTCATTGGGCCATTGGTTAATTGGGGCATCTGTTTATTTAGGACAACTCTTAAAGAATAAAAACTGATTGAGAAAATAGCTGGCCTCCCTTCATTTACTTGGAACAATATGATGCTTAATTGGGCAGGAAACTGCTGCTGAACAGTTTCTAATAAGTATCAGTCATGTGCATTTGCATGACCGTTAGACACTACACCAGGCTTAAGGCTGATTTATACTTGTGCATACGGGCTACGCTGTAGCCTATGCCATAGGCCTGATTTATACTTTTGCGTAGCCCCACGCCATAGCAAGCATGCGTGGTTGTGTCTGCGTCGCTCTGCAATTCACCGCCAAAACGCTAGTTGGCGGTGGGGTTCTATGCCACTGTTTTGAGTTTCTTTGTGAGAGAAGTGAACGAGGAGATGCATTTCAAATATTTTCAGATGTCGGCAGGTAGATTTGACGATTTGGTTCATCGTCTCCAACCATTTATTTCGCATCTGTGTGCAGACGCGAAATAGAAAAGCAACCGGAAATGCGTAGGAGGAATGCGATGCTACCAAGCAGACCAATCATAGTTGTTGCGGTCTGCATCGCCACGACGTGTGAGTTACTTTTTTGGGGAGGTACACGTCACTCTATGGCGTAGGGTACAGGGTACCTACGGCATACATTTGATGCAGAAGTATAAATTGGGCTTTAGAGTGAACAGCTTTTAAATAGCATCAGTCGTGTATTTGTGTTCAAAAGACAGTGATCTTTGTCACTGATCGTTGGCGACTAATAAACAGTAAGACAATTCAGACCCGTTTTACTCACTGTTGTTTTAAGCATTCAGGCTTGGAGATGCCAGAAATTGTGGGAAGTGAAAAATGAAAAAATTGCAACTACTTCAATAAGTTAGGATTTATGAAGGTATCAACAATCATCTTGAATGTTGGAATGAAAATAAAGATTTGGAAGAATCAATTATCTGAAGCATTCTATGAAGATAGTCCATTATCTGCACTAGATGTCGGCACTGATATTGTTCATTTACAGTCAATAAAAAGAACACGGCAGATGCATTCCTCAGTCGATAACTATTACGAACCAACACACAGTTTTATAGTACTGTAGAGGTATTGGTGGTGTTCTAATCTTTTCTGTATTCCATTTAAATACAAAAATCGTTACTCAGTTAATTCGGCCGAAATTTACGAGTCCCGATGTGTCCTAATGAACTGGAATCCACTGTATATGTTACATGTTGCACTTCCAGATGTGCACTAAGACATATAGAAGGTTAAACTGGATGACATCTTAAAAAGTTACAGTGATCTCATTAATGCAGGCAGCACATCAAATAAGGGCTGCTTGTTGTTTCGACTGATGACAGAATATAGGTAGCAGTTCCCACACTGTTCAATATCCACACTTAACATAAATAGTTCAGCATTTTATTTTTAAAAGACAACCTGCATCTCATTCTAGCATGTGGCTATGTGGCTAGAATGAGTGCTATGAATTATTTTGCTTAATATGTTCTGTTGAAGAATAAATAATTTATAATGGCACATAGCATGTGCTGAAGATTTCTAATAACATGCTGCTGGAAAAGAAATGTTCTGAATTCAGAGCACATGAAGGTCTTTGACCTAACTTTTTCTTTTCTCATATTCTGCCTGACCAGCTGAGTTTCTATTATTTTCTCTTTTTATTTCAGATTTACAGCTTTTCAAGTATTTTGAGTTTCAAACACTGCTCAATGCATTACATATCCTTCAATTATTGACCAATAATCAACCAATTCTCAACTACACCACTTATTTGTTTTTGTTTCACTATTACTAAGTACAGCTATAAGCCTCACCAGTATGAAAATACTGGCAATAGTTCATCTATCACAACTACATTACCTAAATATATTTCTTTCAAGAGTAGGTGGCACATAATGGAATTGGAGCATATCTCTGTGTAATAACCTTCTTATAGGACACAGCACTGCATATTATGCAAAGGGACATCATTAGGGCTGCTGCTTCTATCACACCTGAAACAATTGATATCTGCATTCCTCCTCCTCATTCGTAAGTAGCTGCAAAAGGTAAAAATACTTCATATATATTTTATCTTCTCTCACATCTCAAAACCAAAGTCATTTCTTTTTTATTTCTGATCCCTAAAAAACCTGAGGAAAGTGAAAAAAGAAAGGTAAATACAATCTACCACTTTAAGTCACACCTACAAGCACCAGTTCCAGGACTGACACAGTATCTTAGAGGAAATGCAAGAAAAAGAATATACATTCAGTGTGATACTGGTGGTCATGAATGCAGAGATTAGGTCAGGGTAAAGAAAGCATGAGTGTTAATTCACGGAACAGGAAGACCACATAACTAGATCTGAAGACTTTGAACATGCAAAAGAGAAAAATCTAATGGGGATACATGTCTTAAAAAGTGAAAAACTGGAAAGTAATGAACAGCGCACGCGGACACTCCGGTGATGAATATCTGTTATCTGTCAAGCAGGGGACCGTGCACAATTCTGATTTGATGGAGACAGACATGAGTGCACAGCAGAACATCTGGAAAACTTCTGAAACGTCTGCTTTGCTACCGCTGCTACTGTGTGGTAACCGGAATCTCTGGAGTGGGAGGCCTCGAAATCCTCCGCTTTGCGTGTTTCAGCGGCCGGGGAGAGGTCAAAGGCGCTCAGCAGAGGATGGTGCTCGGGAGGCTGTATCCGAGAGGCTGCTCGGAAGCTCGGAGTTTTCGGATGGATGGACTCAGGGTCGGCTGCTTCCAAGGTATCGGCAAGTTGACGGTGCCTGGAGGTTTATGGCAGGGAGTTTCTCCCTTTTGCCGCCGCTATCTGGGACTTGGGAGTCGATCAACTTGGGACTTTGAGACTATCTTTTTTACTGTGCCTATGGACTGTTCTTCATCAAATTATGGTATTGCTTTGCACTGCTGTATCTATATGTTATAATTATGTGGTTTTGTCAGTGTTAGTCTTTCGTCTGTCTTGTTTCCTGTGATATCACGCCGGAGAAACATTGCATCATTTCTTAATGTATGTATGCATTTCTAAATGACAATAAAAGAGGACTGAGTGTTCTCATAATCTAAAAAATATGGAGGGTCTGGTAAACCATGTATATATGTTGTAACTCGGTTACCTGTCTGGACACACACCTCTGCTGACTGCCCCTGAGGCTCCTCCCACAGAGTGCTGTATAAAGGTGTTCTCCTTGCCCCTCCCCCTCAGTCCGGGGGCAGACACTCACTGTGGAGGTCGTATTGTACAGCGAATAAAAGCCTTTCAGTATTTTACCAAACCTCAGTCTTTTGGAGTAATTCAAGGTGCTTCAATTTTATTCGCTGTACATTTTAAAACATGGAACAGTCCCTGAGACCAGACAAATTAGACCTCGATCCGCAAATGCCTGACGCTGGAAACGCTTTCGAACTCTGGCTGGCCTGCTTCGAAGCATATCTAGAGGAGATTAAAGCGACCGACCCCATAGCGAAGCGCAGAGTTCTACTCTCCAGGGTCAATCCACGGGTTTATTCGCTGATCAGAGACCAGCCGAACTACGACAGCACGATGAATGCACTCAAAAGTCAATACTTGTGGCCGATAAACAGCGTCTATGCTCGGCATCGCTTAGCGACACGGCAACAATGGTCCGGGGAATCGAGTGCTGAGTTTGTCTGGGCCCTACAGACACTCGTGCGGGCCTGCAATTGCCAGGAGCTGACGGCGGCGCAGCATGCAGAACTCCTAGTGAAAGACGCCTTCGCTACGGGGACCAGGTGAGTGTACGTGCGCCAGCGGCTGCTGGAAAAAGCCGATCTTACCCTAAGTTCGGCGATCGAGCTGGTTGATACGTTGGAGGCCGCTCTGCATAACTCCCTCTTCCTAATACCCTCAGAGCCCTCAAAAGGTGCCTGGGCTTCTTTTCATATTATGCCCAATGGGTCTCTAACTATGCAGACAAGGCCCGCCCCCTGGTCAAGTCCACCACATTCCCCCTCTCTGCCGAGGCCCACATGGCCTTCAACCGCATAAAAGGGGACATTGCCAAAGCAGCAATGCATGCGGTGGATGAGGCCATTCCCTTCCAAGTAGAGAATGACACCTCCGACTTTGCGCTGGCTGCTACCCTCAACCAGGCAGGAAGACCAGTGACATTCTTCTCCCGTACCCTTCAAGGCCCTGAAATTCGGCACTCTGCGGTAGAGAAAGAGGCCCAGGCCATAGTGGAAGCTATAAGGCACTGGAGGCACTATCTTGCCGGCAAAAGGTTCACTTACTTCATGCGAACCCCCAGTATGTCTACGTGGTTTTACCTGATGGGCGGGAGGACACGGTCTCGATCCGTGACCTGGCACCCGCAGGAGCTCCGGGCCCCTACCCTGAACACTCCGTGGTGACTATTGACCCTGTACCCACCAATGTATGTACCTACAAGACACCGTGCACCCCAAACCCTATACAGACACCACACGACACTCTCATACCGGGCGCGATGCACACGCAGGAGGGATTACCGACGCCTAACGTGCTGGCACCTGAAGTCAGGCCAGAGCCAGCACAACCGCCATCGCCAGTGCGATCACCGCCGCTGCTACGTAGATCACAGCGACGGACTCGACCGCCTGAAGGACTTAACCTGTAAATATACTTCTTGTAGATATTGTCAGTCACTTCACCCCGCGGGACTCTTTTTAAAAAAAGGAGGGGTGAATGTGGTAAACCATGTATATATGTTGTAACTCGGTTACCTGTCTGGACACACACCTCTGCTGACTGCCCCTGTGGCTCCTCCCACAGAATCCTGTATAAAGGTGTTCTCCTTGCCCCTCCCCCTCAGTCCGGGGGCAGACACTCACCGTGGAGGTCATATTGTACAGCGAATAAAAGCCTTTTAGTATTTTACCAAACCTCAGTCTTTTGGAGTTATTGAAGGTGCTTCAGAGGGATTCAGCATTAACTTGTTAAGGCACTTCAGGTGGAGTTTGAAGTTCATTCTTTTCAATATGAAATGCATAATTAACATGCAATAACAATTGATGCCTCATCTTTCATTGTAGCACAAGCATCTTCCAAAAGGTTCAAATGACGCACAGACTTCATCTATAGTGTTCTTTGTTGCAACGAGGCTTTGATTATAAACCTGCTATACTTAAGGGTACCCAGAATGGACTCAATAGCCAGTACTAAAAATGATAAGTTTTCAACTTTATGGTTGTATTCCTTCAGATTTTAATTATTGTATGTAAAATCAGTAGATTAACAAATGGATAGCCCTTGCAATCCAGTAGATAACCCCTGACTTCATCTGCTGAATAAAAATGCAGCTGGGACAGGAGAATGCCAGTAAAAAATTATTACGGCATTAGACTGCTGGTATAACAGTAATAGGGCCTGTGGTCACACAACAATTACAATTTCAATAAGTAGAATCACTTTTATAGAACTGTATTGGACAAGTATCATAGAAACAGGCCAAAATGCCAAACCAGTCCTAGCCAATGTTCATTTTACAGTCAAACTTCTTCCGCTCTTGCCACATCTAAATATCTTATTCCCTTTTTCCTGAAGTGTTTGTTTAGCCTGTTCTTAGATGCAGCTATATTATTCATTTCAATAACAAACTGCAGCAGGTGAGTTATACGTTCTCACAATTAAAGAAGTTTCTTCTGAATTCCCATAACAATAGCAGGCACAAGACAATGTGTGAGCGATCAATAGAACCCCATGGAAACCTGGAATCCAAATAAACACCTCTGTTTGATTTAGTCGTTTATCATTCACAACAGAAAATGTGATGAGCCAGACTCTTGCACAAAGTGCATCACCCTCAAGCAATACATCCACCTTCTCGACCATAGTGGAGAGCTCTTGTATACAACAATTACAATCTGAAGAAATTAAACTCTACAAATAAGAACTTAATATTCTCTGTGACAGCAAGTGTAGTGGTAATAAATCTTACAATGTAAACTGGAGCACAGGTAAACTTCAAGTATTTTAGAAAGGAGTGAAAAAGAAGTGGGATATGGGAGTAGAGCCAAACATCTCTGCAGTATTTGTCCGATAGAACTAGGCATAATAGAATTCATCCTTAACAGAGGCAATGAAATTGTAAATCATAAAAGGTCGGGTTTGGGCCAAATTGAGGCGGTGGGTCCTGGGCCTGAGAGCATATTGAAGTGGTATGGCTTAAATTTGAAAATGAGGAACAACCTGAGGTTTGACCTATATGAGCATTGGGCCAGATTGAAAAATTGGGGTGTTGGGGCTAGAGGCAAGGGATGGGTCGGTGTTCAGCTCACTGCTCTGTGAAGTTTACTTGTCTCTGCACTGAAATGAGGTTGCAGCATGCAACTAACAGGCTCCTAGAATGGCTGCAATGATGAATGGCTTTGTGACTGAGGACTGACTTTCATGAATTTCAGTTCGGAATGTTATTTGCTTAGTTTTATTGTTCATACAATGTTTTTTCTACACATTGTGTGCTTGATGTTGCCTTTTTTTAATGAGTCCTTGAAAGTGAATCGAAAGGTTATGTTCAATGATCAGTTCAGTATTGTTGTGAGTGAAGATCTCGATGCTGGTTGAAGAGCTTGATGGCCAAATGGTAATAAATGATCCTGAACCTGGTGGTATGGGACCAAAGGGTCCTGTACCTCCTTCCAAATGGCAGGAGTGAAAAGAGAGCATGGCCTGAATGGTGAGGGCCCCTATGATGGATGCTGCTTTCTTATGGCAGCACTCTTTATAGATGTGCTCAATGGTGGGGAGGGATTTTACTGTGATGAACTAGGCTGTATCCAACACTTTTTGTAGGCTTTTCCATTCTTGGGTACTGGTGTTTCTTTACTGGACCATAATGCAACTAGTCAGGATATTCTGCACTGTGCAATGATAGAAGTTTGTCAGAGTTTTAGATGACATACCAAATCTGCACAAACTTATTAGAAAGTAAAGGTTCTGCCATATTTTCTTTGAAATGGCATCTACGTGCTCGTCCCAAGACAGATCTTCTGATATGATAACGCCCAGGAATTTACAGTTACTGACCCGCTCCACCTCTGATCCTAATGGCTCATGGACCCCAGTTGCTTCCTCCTATGGTCAATGATCAGTTTTTTGATTTTGCTGATGTTGAGTGAGAGGCTGCTGAGGCACCACTCAAACAGATTTTCAATCTCCCTGCTATATGCCAATTCATCACTACTTTTGATTTGGCCAACAGTGGTGTCATCAGCAAACTTGGAAGTCCCCAAATAAACAAGGAATGAGATAGGAAAAGTAATATTGTTATATTGCAGATTAAGTAATAGTAATTCAGCCTGAAGTACATCCACTGTAGCTCCTTGAAGGTCATGTTAGGGATCTGGAACATCAGCTGGATGTCCTTCAGCTTGTACGGGAGAGTGAGACCATCGATCAGAGTTACAGGAGGTGGATAGCTTGGTGACTGTCAGAAAAAGGAATGGGAAGGTGAATAGGCAGTTAGTGCCAAGCACTCCTGCGGGCATTCCCCTCAAAAATAAGTACAGTATACCATTTTGAATACTGTTGTGGAGAGTGATTTCCCTAGGGAACGCCACAGAGAACAAGTTGCTGGCGCTGAGACCGGGTCCATGGAGCAGAAGAGAAAGATGGGGAAGAGGGGAATCATAGTGATGGGGACTTAATAATCAGAGGAACAGACAGGAGATGCTGTGGTGGTGAACGGGACACCCGGATGGTATGTTGCCTCAGGGTCAGGGTCAGGGACATCTCGGATCGCTTCCCCAGCACTTTGGAGGGGGAGGGAAAACAGCCAGATGTCGTGGTACATATTGGTACTAATGACATAGGAAGGAAAAGCAAAGAGGTCCTGAAGAGAGAATTTAGAGAGCTAGGCAGAAAGCTGAGAAGCAGGACCTCCAGGGTGGTAATTTCCGGATTGCTACCTATGCCACATGCCAGTGAGGGTAGAAACAGGATGATCTGGCAGATAAATGTGTAACTGAGAAGCTGATGCAGGGGGCAGGGCATCAGTTTCTTGGATCATTGGGATCTCTTCTGGGGGAGGTATGACCTGTACAAAAGGGACAGGTTGCAACTGAACCTAAGGGGGATAAATATCCTTGCGAGCAGCTTTATTAGAGCTCCTGGGGAGGGGTTTAAACTAATTTGGCAGGGGGGTGGGAACCGGAGCGAAGGGACTCATAATAGGACAGATAGCAAAAAGGCAAAGATAGCATGCAATCAGACGGTCAGGAAGGGCAGACAGATGATAGGACAAAATTGCAGCCAGCAGGGTGAGTATTAGTGTAATAGGGATGCAGAATCAAAAAGGGTAGCAAAAACAGTACTCAAAGTGTCATATCTTAATGCAAGGATAACACTTGAGAAATAAGGTAGATGATCTTAGTGCACTTTTACGGACTATTGGGTATGGTGTTGTGGCCATCACTTAATCGTGGCTGAAGAATCGTTGCAGTTCGGAGCTGAATATTCAAGGTTACATGTTGTATCAGAGGGATAGGAAGGCAGGCAGAGGGGTTGGTGTGGCTCTGCTGCTAAACAATAGCATCAACTCATTAGAAAGATGTGACATAGGATCGGAAGATGTTGAATCCTTATGGGTTGAGTTAAGAAGCTGCAAGGGTAAAAAGACCCTAATGGCAGTTATATACAGGCCTCCAAACAGCAGCTGGGATATGGACTACAGATTACAATGGGAAGTAGAAAAGACACGTCAAAATGGTAATGTTATGATAGTCATGGGAGATTTTAACATGCAGGTAGATTGGGAAAATCAGGTTGGTAATGGATCTCAAGAAAGTGAATTTGTTGAATGACTACGAGATGGCCTTTTAGAGCAGTTTGTCATTGAGCTTACTAGGTGATCAGCTATACTGCATTGAATGTTATGTAATGAAAAGGAGATGACCTGGGTGCTTAAGGTAAAGGAAGTCTAAGGAGGGAGAGGTCACAACATGATTGAGTTTAACTTGAAATTTGATAGGATGAAAGAACAAACTGACTTAGCAGTATTTCAGGGGAGTAAAATAAATTACAGTGGTAAGAGAGAGCAGTTGGCCAAAGTAAATTGGAAGGAGATGCTGGCAGGGATGACAGCAGAGCAGCAATGGTTTGAGTTACAGGGAAAAATGAGGAAGGTGCAGGATAGATGCATTCCAATAACAAAGAAAATGCTCAAATGACAAAATAGTATAACTGTGGCTGACAAGGGAAGTCAAAGCTAATGTAAAAGCAATATACAACTAAGCAAAATTTAGTGGGAAGATAGAAGACTGGGAACTTTTAAAAACGTACGGAAAGCAACTAAAAGAATCATTAGGAGGGAAAAGATGAAATATGAAAGCAAACTAGCAAACAATATCAAGGTGGATAGAAGAAAGCTTTTTCAAGTACATAAAAATAAAAGAGAGATGAGGGTGGGTATAGAACCGCAAGAAAATGAGGCTGGAGAAATAAAAACGGGGACAAGGAAATGTCAGATAAACAAAATGAGTATTTTGCATCAGTCTTCACTGTGGAAGACACTAACAGTTGCCAGGTGTTGAAGGGTGTGAGGAAAGAGAAGTGAGTGCAGTTACTAATACAATGAGAAGGTACTCAAAAAGCAGAAAGACCTAAAGATGCACAAGTCTCTTGGACCAGATGAAATACACTCTCGGGTTCTGAAAGAGGTAGTGGTAGAGATTGTCAAGGCATTAGTAATGATTTTTCAAGAATCATTACACTCTGGCATGACTCGAGAATTGGAAAATTGCAAATGTCACTCCAGTCTTTAAGAAAGGAGGGAGGCAGCAGAAAGGAAATTATAGACCAGTTATCCTGACCTCAGTGTTTTGGAAGATGTTAGAGTCAATTGATGAGGTTATGCAGTACTTAGTGACACAGGACAAGATAGGACAAAGTCAGCATGGTTTCCTTGCCTGATGAACCCGCTGGAATTATTTGAGGAGATTACAAGTAAGAAAGAAAAAACGAATGTAGTGGATGTTGCATATTTGGATTTTCAGAAAGCCTTTGACAAGGTGCCACACATGAGGCTGCTTACTAATGTTAAGAGCTCATGGTATTACAAGAAAGTTACCAGCATGGTTAGAGCACTGGCTGATTGGTAGGAGGCAGTGAGTGGGAATAAAAGGATACTTTTCTGGTTGGCTGCCAGTGACTAGTAGCATTCTGCAGAGCTCTGTGTTAGGACCACTTCTTTTTATGCTGTATGTCAATGATTTAGATGATGAAATAGATGGCTTTGTTGCCAGGTTTGCAGATGATACGAATATTGTTGGAGGGGCAGGTAGTGTTGAGGAAACAGGTAGGCTGCAGAAGGACTTAGAGAGATTAGGACAATGGGCAAGAAAGTAGCAAATGAAATTCAATGTTGGAAAATGCATGGTCATGCACTTTGGTAGAGGAAATAACTGTGCAGACTATTTTCTAAACGGGGAGAAAATCCAAAAATCTGAGATGCAAGGGTACTTGGGAGTGGTGAGAAAGGCAAATACAATGTTCGCATTCATTTCAAGAGGTCTAGAACACAACAGCAGGGATATGATGCTGAGGCTTCATAAAGCACTGGTGAGGCATCGCCTTGAGTATTGTGAACAGTTTTGGGCTCTTCATCTAAGAAAAGGTGTGCTGGCATTGGAGAAGGTTTAGAGGAGGTTCACAAGGATGATTCTGGGAATGATATGATTATCATATGAGAAACATTTGATGGCTCTAGGCCTGTACTTGCTGGAATTTGGAAGGATGAGTCGGGATCTCATTGAAACCTTTCAAATGTTGAAAGGCCTAGAAAGAGTAGATGTAGAAAGAATGTTTCCCCTGGTGGGGGGGTCACAGCCTCAGGATAAAGGGGCATCTATTTAAAAGACAGATGCAGAGAAATTTCTTTAGCCAGAGGGTGGTAAATTTGTGGAATTTGTTATCACAGGCAGCTGTGGAGGCCATGTTGTTGGGTATATTTAAAATGGAGAGTGATCAGTTCTTGATTGACCATGGCATCAAAGGTTACAGGGAGAAGGCCCGAGAGTAGGGGTGAGGAGTGGAAAAAAAGGATCAGCCATGATTGAATGGCAGAGCACACTTGATGAGCCAAATGGTCTAATTTGCTCCTATGTCTTATGGCATTTGGAAGCATCATAATTAGTTGCTGGCGAGGTGGAAGACCGAGGTAGTTGAAATTAAGATTTGTTAAAGTGGAATCAATAGAGAAGCCACAGTGAAAATAGAGCAAGGATAGCCCTCTATCAGAAAAATAGAGGGCTATGGGTAACCCTAGGTGTTTTCTATAGTAAGGACATGTTCGACACAGCTTTGTGGGCCAAAGGGCCTGTATTGTGCTGTAGGTTTTCTATGTTTCTATGCAAATCAAGTTTCAATCTAAAATTTGGAGGGCAGAGTAAAGTCACGATTGCTCTAAACAGCGACTCATTTGCTATCATCTTCGGAAACAGCTCTAATTCTTTCTTTGATATCTTTTTTTTTCCCTTTTCAAGGTTCTTTTTTGAAGACCCTGACCTGGAGCTACACTCTGACTTCAGTTCTTTGCGGGACTGGGACCCACTCTCAGGGCCTCACGACTGGCTGCTTTTTGATATCCTAAGGATGTGGCCTGGAAAATTAGTGCGCCTCCAGAGTGCCATATTTTTGTGGCTCTGGAGACAGGCTAATCTAAGGCCGGTGCCCCTGACTGAGGTGTCACGGGAGAACATGGAATATCAGGAGCAGCAGATTAGCTGCTGGCTGTGTGTCCAGAGACCTGAGCCCTTCCAGGGCTAATTCTATGAGCGCAGAGCTTGGGAAAAGCGATGTGACAGACTTCTAACATTAAATCATCAAGTTGTTATGTCTTTCCTCTCGCTATTGAAATGTGGACACCTATTTTTCCCTTATGAGATAGAGATAGAGAGATAGAGAGATAGAGAGATAGAGAGAGAGAGAGAGAGAGAGAGAGAGAGAGAGAGAGAGAGAGAGAGAGAGACTGTGGTATGTTGAATTACCGGGTGAATGAGCAGTCCTTGAGGTACTGCAAGTCTGTGTATTTATTGAAGCTTTGCTGCATGTTTGAGTGCTCAGTGGGGGGTGCTGATGCTTTTTTGCTGGTGGGGAGGGGGAGCGTCATTGCCTTGCTGCTGCTTGTACGTGGGAGGGGGAAGCTGGAGGGGTGTTTTGGGGTTCTAACTTTTAACTGTCATTCATTCTTTGGGAGACTGTTTTTGTGAATATTTGCGATGGTAAAGAATTTCAGGATGTATATTGTATACATTTTTCTGACATTAAATATACCTATTGAACCTAATAATACCTTTAGCCATTTTTCAGTACTAGATTCCAGAGGCTGAAATCTACTCAGCCAAGTTCGTATTCACAACAAAGACCAGCTTCTGCAAAAGTGGCCACATGCACATAAATTAACACTGCAGAAATAGCAGATCTTTAAAGAGGATTACTGTGGAAAGGTGACAGAGACCAAACTTGGAATGGTTTATTGGAGGAGCGGGGTTGAAATGATCTCAATGAGAATTGTATTAGGTAAATGTTCAGTGGAGTGGGTTCTGTGGAACTGAAGCAGGGGTAACAAAAACAATTGGAAGTAGTTAAAATGAAATCTGAAGACCCATAGTGATACCTACGTATCTGGGGGAGAGGCTGGTTTGGGTTGGAGAAAGGATGTAGTCACGGAAAGCTGAAAGTGAAGGAGGAACTATTCATGAAGCATGGATGTAAGTCAGTATCCTGGCAAAAATTACACCATGAAGACAAAAGAACACTCCAAGCAATTCTGCAAAAAGGTTATTGAAAAATACAAGTCAGGAGATGGATACAAGAACATTTCTAAGTTACTGAATATCCCTTGGAGTATAGTTCAGTCAGTTATCAAAAACGGAAAAATATGGCACAGCTGTATCTGACTAGAACAGGCCAGTCTCAAAAACAGAGTGACTGTGAATGAAGAAGACTAGTGAGGGAGGCTACAAAGAGACCTATGACAAATCTGGAGGAGTTACAAGCTTCAGTGGCTGAGATGGGAGAGACTCCACACACAACAACTAGTGCTTCATCAGTCACAGTCTTAAGGGAGACTGGTAAAGAGAAAGCCACTATTGGAAAAAAAACTCACATGAAATCTCAGCGAGAGTTTGCCAGAAGGACGTGGGAGACTTTGAAAGCAGTTGGAAGAAGATTCTGTGGTCTGATAAAACCAAATTGAGTTTTCTCGCCATCAGAGTAAACACTGCACATCTTCAAAAACACACCATCTCTACCATGATGCATGGCGGTGATTACATCATGGTGTGGGGATGCTTCACTGCAGCAGGCCCTGGAAGGCTTGTGGAGGTAGCGCGTAAAATGAATGCAGCAAAATACAGGGAATTGCTGGAGGAAAACCTGATGCAGTCTGCAAGAGAACTGCAACTCGGGAGAAGATTTGTTTTCCAGCAAGACAACAGCCCCAAGCATGTTACACAGCAATGGCTTAAAACCAACAGAGTTAATGTCCTGGAGTGGCCAAGTCAGAGTCCAAACTTCAATCCAATTGAAAATTTGGAGCTGGACTTGAAAAGGGCTGCTCATTCACCATCTCCATGAAATCTGACAGAACTTGAGCAGTTTTGTAAAGAAGAATGGGAAAAAAAATTTGCAGTGCCCAGATGTGCAAAACTGATAGAGACCTATCCACACAGACTGAAGGCTGTATTTGCTGCCAAAGGTGCATCAACTAAATATTGATTTGAAGGAGGTGAATATTTATGCAATCAATTATTTTGTTTTATATTTGTAATTAATTTAGATCACTTTGTAGAGATCTGTTTTCACTGTGACACAAGAGACTTTTTCTGTTAAGCAGTGTCAAAAAAGCTAAATTAAATCCATTGTGATTCAATGTTGTAAAACAACAAAACATGAAAACTTCCGGGGGGGGTTGAATTTTTTTTGTAGGCACTGTATGTCCTCATATGCAACCCTGAGATTCATTTTCTTGCGGGCATACTCAATAAATTCAATAACCACAAATGAATCAATGAAAGACCACACCAACAGGGTGGACAACCAGTATGCAAAAGATAAAAAACTGTGCAAATACAAAAAGAAAAAAAAATACATTAACAAACAAAACAAACAAATAAGCAAGCAAGCAAGAAATAAAGAATATGAGATGACGAGTCCTTGAAAGTGAGTGTACAGGTTATGGGAACAGTTCGTGATGGGCAAGTAAAATTAAGTGAAGTTATCCCCTCTGGTTCAACAGCCTGATATTTGATGGGTAATAATTATACTTTTATACTTTATTGTCACCAAACAATTGATACTAGAGTGTACAATCATTGCAGCGATACTTGATTCTGCGCTTCGTGCTCCCTGGAGTACAAATCGATAGTAAATATCAAAAATTTAAATTATAAATCATAAATAGAAAATAGAAAAGGGAAAGTAAGGTAGTGCAAAAATTCCAAGAGGCTGGTCCAGATAGTTGGAGGGTACAGCCCAGATCCTGGTCAGGATCCGTTCAGCAGTCTTTTCACAGTTGGAAAGAAGCTGTTCCCAAATCTGGCCGTATGAGTCTTCAAGCTCCTGAGCCTTCTCCCGGAGGGAAGAGGGACGAAAACTGTATTGGTTGGGTGGGTCGTGTCCTTGATTATCCTGGCAGCACTGCTCCGACAGCATGCAGTGTAAAGTGAGTCCACGGACGGAAGATTGGTTTGTGTGATGTGCTGGGCTGTGTTCACGATCTTCTGCAGCTTCTTCTGGTCTTGGACAGGACAACTTTCATACCAGGTTGTGATGCACCCTAGAAGAATGCTTTCTACGGTGCACCTATAAAAATTGGTGAGGGTTTTAGGGGACAGGCCAAATTTCTTTAGCTTTCTCAGGAAGTAAAGGCGCTGGTGGACTCTGCTTGGTTGGACCAAGTCAATTGTTCCTGAACCTGGTGCTGTCAGTCCTGAGGCTTCTGTATCTTCTTCCGCATGGCAACAATGAGAAGTGAGCATGATCTGAGTGGTGGGAGTTCCTTGAAGAAGTGCTCAACGATAGGAGGGCTGTACCCATGATGGACTGGGCCATATCCACTATTTTTACTTCTTACTCACTTCAATAATACCTGGAGCCTCCGTAGCTGTATTTTTTGAATTTGACATTATTTAAGCATTTTATGCATTTACAAGTCTTCTTGTGTATGCATGTACTATGCATGAAGAACCCAGATCAAATATTTGTAAGAATGCATTGTGAAAATAAAATACATATATTGATCAAGGTTTTGATAACCATTTTGTGGTATACATTATGAGGCCAAGAAATTATCAAATGATTTCCAATTCTGAAGAAAGGTCATTGATCAGAAATATTAAAATGACTTGTCCCTTCAGATGTTGCTGGATAATAATTCTTGATTAGCATTATTGATAAACTGTTGACAAAGCTATATGGTTAATAAGTTAACAGAACTGTTAAGAGAGAAAATAAGCAATGGAATATGCCCAGACAAAAGGTGTAATTCTTCAAGTTTACGTTAGCCTCATGAAAGCAACGCAAAAGTCCATAGACAGATGTGTGAAAGTGGGAATGTAATGGAGAAGTAAATTGTCAGGCAAATGTAAATTGGGTTGTTGAATGTAGATTTTCACAAAGCAGTCAACCACTCTGTTTGTCTTGACCAGAGGACACCAAAAACTAGTTTCAAAGAAGTGGAAGTGAATTGCTGCATCATAAAACCTACCTGATCAACCTATTGTAAGCAGCCAGTGGGATAGGCTGAAGTGTGCATCAATACATGGAATGACAATGTTGTGGCAAATATGGAGACTTGGCTATCACAAAGAGAGGAATGGCTGCTGGATACTGCAGGGTTTGGATGTTTCAAAAGGGACAGGGAGGGAGATAAAAGAAGTGGGGGAGTGTCATTGTTGATCAGGGATAGTATCACAGCTGCAGGTCTAGATAGGGCACAATTTGTGAGGCAAGTCCAGGAGGATTCCTAGCTCAATATGTAGATAGACTAGAGGAGAGGCCATTCTGGATCTGATGCTAGGGAATGAACCAGCTCAACTGTCAGATCTCTCAGTAGGAAAGCATTTGGGAAACGGTGACCACAAATCCCTGACCTTTATCAAAGCCTTAGAGAAGGATAGGAGCAGACAGTATGGGAAAGTATTTAACTGGGGAAGGGGAATTATGATGCTAATAGCCAGAAACTGGGGTACGTAGATTGGGATTAATAGACTCAGGGAAATGCACAACAGAAATGTGGAGATTGTTTAGGGAGCACTTGCAGGGTGTTCTGGGTAAGTTTGTTCCACTGTGGCTGGGAAAGGGTGGTATGGTGAAGGAACTATGATTGACAAGAGATGTGGGGAACAGCTAATCAAGAAAAAGGAAGAAACATACTTAAGGTTTAAGAAGCAAGGATCAAACAGGGCTCTAGAGAGTTACAAAGTAGCCAGGAAGGAACTGACGAATAAACTTAGGAGAGCTGGAAGAAGGAATGAGAAGGTCTTGGTGAGTAGGATAAGGAAAACCCCAAGGGGTTCTACACCTGATTCAGTCTGAACTGGATCTGTTCCAGAGAGATGATAAACATGTTGGTTAGAACCTGCTAGCTGGGCTGCACAGTCCATTGGTGCCCAACCAGGTATGTTATTGGGCTCTGCAGATTTACAAATGGAATATACCCCAGGTTACTATGGGAAGTAAAGAAAGGGATTGCTACACTGTTGGCAAATGATCTTTGCATTCTCATTAGCCTTAGGAGTAGTACCAAGTAACTGGAGGGTAGTAAATGTTATTCCTTTTTTCAAGAAAGGGAGCAGGGATTACCCTGGGAATCAGAGGCTAGTGAGTATTATTTCACTAGTGGGTAAATTATTGAGAAAATTCTTAGAAACAGGATTTATGAACATTTGGAGAAGAATAGTCTGATTAAAAATGGTTAATATGGCTTTGTCAGTGGCAGATCATGCCACATAAGCCTGTTTATATTCTGTGAGGATGTGACAAATCACATTGATGAAGGTAGAGCACTGGATGTGGTGTATACAAATTTTAGTAAGGCATTTGAGAAGGCTTCCCATGGTAGTCATTTAGAAAGTCTGGAGTCACGGGATCCAAGGAAACCTGGCAGTGTAGATTCAGAATTGACTTGTCCATAGAACGCAGAGGATGGTAGTAAAAAGAGCGTATTCTGCCTGGAGGTCAGTGACCAGTGGTGTTCCGCAGGATTCTGTTCTGGGACCCCTACTCTTTGTGATTTTTTATAAATGACTTGGATGAGGAAGTGGAAGGGCAGATTATAAAGTTTGTAGATGATACACTGGTTGGTGGAGTTGTGGATAATCTGAAGGGCTGTTGTAGGTTGCAGCTTGACATTAACAGTATGCAGAAGAGGGCTGAGAAGTGCAGATGGAGTTCAACTCGGAAAAGTGTGAAATGATTGGAAGGCTGAATTTGAGGGCAGAATACAGGGTTAATAGCAGGATTCTTGGCAGTGTGGAGGAACAGAGGGATCCTGGGGTTCACATCAATGGATCACTCAAAGTCGCTGTGCAAGTTTATAGGGTTGTTTAGAAAGCTAATGGTATGTTATTCTTCATTATTCAGGGGATTGCATTCAAGGGTTGCAAGGTAATGTTGCTACTCAATAAAATTCTCATTAGACCACACTCCAAATATTGTGTTCAGTCTGGTCACATCAAGGTGGGAAAGCTATGGAAGGTTTAGAAAGAAAAAGGTAAGATTTACCAGGATGCTGCCTGGATTGGAGAGCATGTCAACCTTCCAAAGTGAATTACTTCTGACTTTTCTGGGTTGAACTCCACCTGTCGCTTTTCAGCCCAGTTCTGCATCATATACATCAACTCGTTGTAACCCTTGACAATCTTCTACACTATCTACAATACCACCAAATTTCAAGTCATCTGCAAACTTATTAATCCATTCTTTCCACCTCCTTATCGAAGTCATTTATAAAATACACAAAGAGCAGGGGTCTCAGAAAAGAACCCTGTGGAACACCTCTAGTCACTGACCTCCAGGCAGAATATGCTCATCTACAACCACTCTTGGCCTTCAATGTACACACCAATTCTGAATCTACACAACCAAGCTTCCCTGGATCCCATGTGTCCTGACTTTCTGAATGACCCTACCATGGGGAACCTTCTCAAATGCCTTACTAAAATCCATATACACCATATCCAGTGCTCTACCTTCGTCTATGTGTTCTGTCACATCCTCAAACAATTCAATCAGGCCTCTCACAAAGGTGACTATCTCCAATGTTCCAAATGCTCCTGAATCCCTGTCTCTAAGAATCTTCTCCAATAATTTGTCCACGACTTAAGTAAGACTCACTGTTCAATAATTCCTAGGATTATCTCTTCTCCCTTTCTTGAACAAAGGAATAACATCTGCCACGTTCCAATCATCTGATACTACTCCTGTGGCCAGTGACGATATAAAGGTCATCGTCAAAGGCACAGCAATCTCTTTTCTCATTTCCCGTAGTAACCTGGGATATATCCTATCTGGCACCATGAACTTATTTATCCAAATATTTTTCAAAAGTTCTCGCACATCCTGTTCCTTAACATTAAAATGTTCTGGCATATCAGCTTGTATTATGCTGTTCTCACAAATATCAAGGTCCCCCTTATTGCCGAATTCTGAAGTAAGGATTCATTGAAGATTTTCCCTACCTCCTCCAACTCCAGGCATACCTTGTTCTTCGATTACAGATCGGCTGTAGTCATCCTCATGCCCTTCATATACCTCAGCTCCGAGCTGCTCATCCCCCTGATCAATGATCAATGTTCCTGAACTACTAGTCCCAATTCCCCCCCCCCAATCAGTTCCCATACATGAACCATCTGCCTCAAAGCAATGAACCCCACCTTCCAATTCATTGGGCATGGTTTAAGAATAAGGGGTAGGTCATTTAGGACAGAGTTGAGGAGGAACTTCTTCTCCCAGAGGGTTGTGGAGGTGTGGAATGCGCTGCTTCAGAAGGCAGTGGAGGCCAACTCTCTGGATGCTTTCAAGAAGGAGCTAGATAGGTATCTTATGGATAGGGGCATCAAGGGTTATGGGGACAAGGCAGGAATTGATAGTAGATGATCAGCCATGATCTCAGAATGGCTGTGCAAGCTCGAAGGGCCGAATGGTCTACTTCTGCACCTATTGTCTATTATCTATTATTTTAAGCTTCCTTTTACAATAAATTTACCAATACCCTGTACAGTACACAATCTTAAGTTTACTGCTTTTTCCACGAGTCTATGAACATAAATGGCCCTTTCTTTAATCTATTTGCACCCTAACTGAAAGGCTCCTCAAATACACTTCGCATGCAAATACATCTGGTTAACAAATACAGACACTTTTACACTGTGACCTCCCTAGCAGCACATTGATGAGTCACTAATTAGCCTGGATAGATGAATACTGGCCAAAACACAGGAAAATTTCATTGGGTTTTGAGTCATAAACCTCAACATCGCCTCACACTGGATCCCAATTTTCACTTTTTTACCTGCACTGAAGCTTTCACATAGGTCCTAGCCCGGACTAATAGAAAATAGAAACATAGAAAATAGGTGCAGGAGTAGGCCATTCGGCCCTTCGAGCCTGCACCGCCATTTATTATGATCATGGCTGATCATCCAACTCAGAACCCCGCCCCAGCCTTCCCTCCATACCCCCTGACCCCTGTAGCCACAAGGGCCATATCTAACTCCCTCTTAAACATAGCCAATGAACTGGCCTCAACAGTTTGCTGTGGCAGAGAATTCCACAGATTCACCACTCTCTGTGTGAAGAAGTTTTTCCTAATCTCGGTCCTAAAAGGCTTCCCCTCTATCCTCAAACTGTGACCCCTCGTTCTGGACTTCCCCAACATCGGGAACAATCTTCCTGCATCTAGCCTGTCCAATCCCTTTAGGATCTTATACGTTTCAATCAGATCCCCCCTCAATCTTCTAAATTCCAACGAGTACAAGCCCAGTTCATCCAGTCTTTCTTCATATGAAAGTCCTGCCATCCCAGGAATCAATCTGGTGAACCTTCTTTGTACTCCCTCTATGGCAAACATGTCTTTCCTCAGATTAGGGGACCAAAACTGCACACAATACTCCAGGTGTGGTCTCACCAAGGCCTTGTACAACTGCAGTAGTACCTCCCTGCTCCTGTACTCGAATCCTCTCGCTATAAATGCCAGCATACCATTCGCCTTTTTCACCGCCTGCTGTACCTGCATGCCCACTTTCAATGACTGGTGTATAATGACACCCAGGTCTCGTTGCACCTCCCCTTTTCCTAATCGGCCACCATTCAGATAATAATCTGTTTTCCTATTTTTGCCACCAAAGTGGATAACTTCACATTTATCCACATTAAATTGCATCTGCCATGAGTTTGCCCACTCACCCAACCTATCCAAGTCACCCTGCATCCTCTTAGCATCCTCCTCACTGCTAACACTGCCACCCAGCTTCGTGTCATCTGCAAACTTGGAGATGCTGCATTTAATTCCCTCATCCAAGTCATTAATATATATTGTAAACAACTGGGGTCCCAGCACTGAGCCTTGCGGTACCCCACTAGTCACCACCTGCCATTCTGAAAAGGTTCCGTTTATTCCCACTCTTTGCTTCCTGTCTGCTAACCAATTCTCCACCCACACCAATACCTTACCCCCAATACCGTGTGCTTTAAGTTTGCACACTAATCTCCTGTGTGGGACCTTGTCAAAAGCCTTTTGAAAATCCAAATATACCACATCCACTGGTTCTCCCCTATCCACTCTACTAGTTACATCCTCAAAAAATTCTATGAGATTCGTCAGACATGATTTTCCTTTCACAAATCCATGCTGACTTTGTCCGATCATTTCACCGCTTTCCAAATGTGCTGTTATCACATCCTTGATAAATGACTCCAGCAGTTTCCTCACCACCGACGTTAGGCTAACCGGTCTATAATTCCCCGGTTTCTCTCTCCCTCCTTTTTTAAAAAGTGGGGTTACATTAGCCACCCTCCAATCCTCAGGAACTAGTCCAGAATCTAACGAGTTTTGAAAAATTATCACTAATGCATCCACTATTTCTTGGGCTACTTCCTTAAGCACTCTAGGATGCAGACCATCTGGCCCTGGGGATTTATCTGCCTTCAATCCCTTCAATTTACCTAACACCACTTCCCTACTAACATGTATTTCACTCAGTTCCTCCATCTCACTGGACCCTTACTATTTCTGGAAGATTATTTATGTCCTCCTTAGTGAAGACAGAACCAAAGTAATTATTCAATTGGTCTGCCATGTCCTTGCTCCCCATAATCAATTCACCTGTTTCTGTCTGCAGGGGACCTACATTTGTCTTTACCAGTCTTTTCCTTTTTACATATCTATAAAAGCTTTTACAGTCCGTTTTTATGTTCACTGCCAGTTTTCTCTCATAATCTTTTTTCCCCTTCCTAATTAAGCCCTTTGTCCTCCTCTGCTGAACTCTGAATTTCTCCCAGTCCTCAGGTGAGCCACTTTCTCTGGCTAATTTGTATGCTTCTTCTTTGGAATTGATACTATCCCTAATTTCTCTTGTCAGCCACGGGTGCACTACCTTCCTTGATTTATTCTTTTGCCAAACTGGGATGAACAATCGTTGTAGTTCATCCATGCAACCTTTAAATGCTTGCCATTGCATATCCACCGTCAATCCTTTAAGTGTTATTTGCCAGTCTATCTTAGCTAATTCCCGTCTCATACCTTCAAAGTTACCCCTCTTTAAGTTCAGAACCTTTGTTTCTGAATTAACTATGTCACTCTCCATATTAATGAAGAATTCCACCATATTATGGTCACTCTTACCCAAGGGGCCTCTCACGACAAGATCGCTAATTAACCCTTCCTCATTGCTCAAAACCCAGTCCAGAATAGCCTGCTCTCTAGTTGGTTCCTCGACATGTTGGTTCAAAAAACCATCCCGCATACATTCCAAGAAATCCTCTTCCTCAGCACCTTTACCAATTTGGTTCACCCAGTCTACATGTAGATTGAAGTCACCCATTATTAGTCCTGACGAAGGGTCTCGGCCTGAAACGTCGACTGCGCCTCTTCCTATAGATGCTGCCTGGCCTGCTGCGTTCACCAGCAACTTTGATGTATGTTGCTTGAATTTCCAGCATTTCTGCAGAATTCCTGTTGTTTGCATTATAACTGCTGTTCCTTTATTGCACACATTTCTAGTTTCCTGTTTAATACCATCTCCGACCTCACTACTACTGTTAGGTGGCCTGTACACAACTCCCACCAGCGTCTTCTGCCCCTTAGTGTTACGCAGCTCTACCCATATCGATTCCACATCTTCCCGGCTTATGTCCTTCCTTTCTATTGCGTTAATCTCTTCTTTAACCAGCAACGCCACCCCACCTCCCCTTCCTTCATGTCTATCCCTCCTGAATATTGAATATCCCTGAACGTTGAGCTCCCATCCCTGGTCACCCTGGAGCCATGTCTCTGTGATCCCAACTATATCATAATCATTAATAACAATCTGCACTTTCAATTCATCCACCTTATTACGAATGCTCCTTGCATTGACACATAAAGCCTTCAGGCGCTCTTTTACAACTCTCTTAGCCCTTGTACAATTATGTTGAAAAGTGGCCCTTTTTAATGCTTGCCCTGGATTTGTCGGCCTGCCACTTTTACTTTTCTCCTTTGTACTTTTTGCTTCTACGCTCACTTTACACCCCTCTGTCTCTCTGCACTGGTTCCCATCCCTCTGTTGTGAACTAACCTCCTCACGCCTAGCCTCTTTAATTTGATTCCCACCCCCCAACCATTCTAGTTTAAAGTCACCTCAGTAGCCCCCGCTAATCTCCCTGCCAGGTATTGGTCCCCCTAGGATTCAAGTGTAACCCGTCCTTTTTGAACAGGTCACGCCTGCGCCAAAAGAGGTCCCAATGATCCAAAAACTTGAATCCCTGCCCCCTGCTCCAATCCCTCAGCCACGCATTTATCCTCCACCTCATCGCATTCCTACTCTCACTGTCGCGTGGCACAGGCAGTAATCCCGAGATTACTACCTTTGCGGTCCTTTTTCTCAACTCCCTTCCTAGCTCCCTATATTCTCCTTTCAGGACCTCATCCCTTTTCCTACCTATGTCATTGGTACCTATATGTACCACGACCTCTGGCTCCTCACCCTCCCACTTCAGGATATCGTGGACACGATCAGAAATATCCCGGACCCTGGCACCAGGGAGGCAAACTACCATCCGGGTCTCTGGACTGCGTCCACAGAATCGCCTATCTGACCCCCTTACTATCGAGTCCCCTATCACAACTGCCCTCCTCTTCCTTGCCCTACACTTCTGAGCTACAGGGCCAGACTCTGTGCCAGAGGCACGGCCACTGTCGCTTTCCCCGGGTAAGCTGTCCCCCGCAACAGTACTCAAACAGAAGTACCTGTTGTTAAGGGGCACAGCCAGCGGGGTACTCCCCATCACCTGACTTTTCCCCTTCCCCCTCCTAACCGTGAACCACTTGTCTGCCTCCCGTGGCCCCGGCGTGACCACTTGCCTTCCACTCCTCTCTATCACCTCCTCGCTCTCCCTGACCAGACGAAGGTCATCGAGCTGCAGCTCTAGTTCCGTAACGTGGTCCCTTAGGAGCTGCATCTCGATGCACTTGGCGCAGATGTAGACGTCCGGGAGGCTTGGAGACTCCAGGGCCTGTTGACAACAGATACAGTTTTGAATAATTCAAACACTTTCAAATATACCAGCACACCAACAAGAACAAACCCACTAAATACTTCCATTTAGACTGCTCTTTGATTATGGCATTGAACATCCTAAGGTACTTCATAGGAATATTATCAGAGAGAAATCAAGACAAATAATAGTCATAGTCATACTTTATTGATCCCTAGGGAAATTGGTTTTCGTTACAGTTGCACAATAAATAATAAACAGTAATAGAACCATAAGTAGCTAAATAGTAATATGTAAATTATGCCAGTAAAATATGAAGTAAGTCCAGGACCAGCCTATTGGCTCAGGGTGTCTGACCCTCCAAGGGAGGAATTGTAAAGTTTGATGGCCACAGGCTGGAATGACAACGCTCTGTGCTGCAACTTGGTGGAATGAGTCTCTGGCTGAATGTACTCCTGTGCCCATCCAGTACATTATGTAGTGGATGGGAGACATTGACCAAGATGGCACGCAACTTAGACAGCATCCTCTTTTCAGACACCACTGTGAGAGACTCCAGTTCCATCCCCACAACATCACTGGCCTTACGAATGAGTTTATTGATTCTGTTGGTGTCTGCTACCCTCAGCCTGCTGCCCCAGCACACAACAGCAAACATGATAGCACTGGCCACCACAGACTTGTAGAACATCCTCAGCATCGTCCGACAGATGTTAAAGGACCTCAGTCTCCTCAGGAAATAGAGACGGCTCTGACCCTTCTTGTAGAGAGCCTCAGTGTTCTTTGACCAGTCCAGTTTATTGTCAATTCATATCCCCAGGTATTTGTAGTCCTCCACCATGTCCAAACTGATCCCCTGGATGGAAACAGGGGTCACCGGTACTTTAGCTTTCCTCAGGTCTCCTTAGCCTTTTTCACATTAATCTGCAGATAATTCTGCTCACACCATGTGACAAAGTTTCCTACCGTAGCCCTGTACTCAGCCTCATCTTCCTTGCTGATGCATCCAACTATGGCAGAGTCACCCGAAAACTTCTGAAGATGACAAGACACTGTGCAGTAGTTGAAGTCCGAGGTGTAAATGGTGAAGAGAAAGGGAGACAAGACAGTCCTCTGTGGAGCCCCGGTGCTGCTGATCACTCTGTCGGACACACAGTGTTGCAAGCACACGTACTGTGGTCTGCCAGTCAGGTAATCAAGAATCCATGATACCAGGGAAGCATCCACCTGCATCGCTGTCAGCTTCTCCCCCAGCAGAGCAGGGCGGATGGTGTTGAACGCACTGGAGAAGTCAAAAAACATGACCCTCACAGTGCTCGCTGGTTTGTCCAGGTGGGCGTAGACACGGTTCAGCAGGAAGACGATGGCATCCTCAACTCCTAGTCGGGGCTGGTAGGCGAACTGGAGGGGATCTAAGTGTGGCCTGACCATAGGCGGGAGCAGCTCCAGAACAAGTCTCTCCAGGTACCCATGATAGTCAAAGAGGTGAGGAATGAAACAACAGGGATTGGCTCAAGAAGCTGAATGACAGTCTTTTATGTTGTTGACGCATAAGGAGCTCGTGGTAAGGTCAAGTTAGGTGTGAACAACAAATATCTGAGGAACAACATGCACATAAAAGGGGATAACAAACAGATCTCGACTAACACTAGACGTAGCAAGTTAGGGCAGGAAGGGAAATTTATATGACTACACTTAAGGAGCATGTTTTGAGGAAGCCACAACTTGAGAGCTATAACATTTTTAAGGACTAAAAACAGATAAAAGCATAAAAGAAGCTGTGAAAAGAGAAGAAGAGTTAACATTTCACATCTGATTAGGGGCTTCAACCTGAAATACTGGCTCTATTTCTCTTTCCTTGCATGCTGCTTGATTTACTGATTGCTCCCAGCATTTATCACTTCATTTCACATTTCCAACAACCACAGTTCTTTTTTTGGTTTTCAACATGTCTAAGAACTTTGAAGAGGAAAGGAAGGTTGGAAGTGTGAAAAGGGAGGTCGAAGGTAGGAAAGTGCTGTATAAGGACTGATACTCTGAAAATCTGTAATATTCAATAGCTAACAAAAAATATATACTGAAGTATAGACAAAGGGAGAAGAGAGACAAAGGAAGTGATCTCTTAAATTAAAGTTCAATTGAAAATTGATTTATTTTATAAACAGATATTTGTTAAAGAATGTTTAAGTTGAAAGTCAAAAGCAATAAGCTAATCAAAAACTTTGAAACATAATACTTGCTGTGCAAATTCATCTGCTAAATGTAATTGATTGATCCCAAATAATCCAGGTGCTTGAAAAATTTAAAAAATGTGGTTGGTTGATCTGTCTACTCTGTAGAAAAAAAAAGATACATTAAATAGCATGCACACTGGGAAATAGAACTGCAGCAGATATGCATTCACCAGTTTTTCAAACTGTTAGGAATATTAGAGATTACTATATTAGATTTTTACTCTATAGTGAACACTTTCAAGTGTGTTTCATTCTCCAATTCCATTATTTACAGCAAGTAAGTGCATTAGATAAGAATATTTATTTCTCCTTTCTTACATGTTCCATGGCATGCGAAACATTATTCTGTACTCTTGTGCACAATCACGTTCAGTCAGATGTACTATATAGATGATCCATCTTAGCTTCTGCCTGATGTTCTCCAACATTTAAGGTGTCAGACTTCAGCCAATTTAATTCTCTTCAGAAACATCAAGAAATTGCTAGGCACACTGAATCCTACAAAGACACTGACATAAGATAACATCTGACCTATAGCATTGAAGATTCGAGATCAGTATATTTCTAGGTTCGCTTCCACATAACAACATAGAAATTTGCTCAGAGATGACAGGTTCAGAAAAAGTTGGATTAATCCATTCTGTCTAATTAATGACAAATCAGCATACTCAGAATCATTTGCAATGTGGTGGAAGATGTCATCACCAATGCTATCACGTTGAATTATTCACCAACAACCTGTGCTCCAAGGCCAGTTTGAGTTATGTCAGGACCACTCCAGTGTAGAATGTGTCACATTCCTGGTCTAAAGAAAAGAGATGAATTCCAGAGGCAGGGTCAGAATAGCTGCCCTTGACAAAAAAAAAAATCAGCATTTGACATAAATCCCTGTAAAACTGAAGACAATAGGCATCAAATGAAAAACTTTTAATAGTTGAAATCATAGCTCGTACAAAACAGGATCATTAGGCCTGTTCAAATGCAATATAGCTCAGCCCCAGAATATCCTCAGGATAGTGAACGAGGTACAATAATCTTTAGATCCTTCATTTCTAAACTTCCTATCATAAAGTCAGAAGTGAAAATGTTAAGTGATAATTACATGTTTATTTCTATTTACAACTCCTCGGCAAAGGAAACAATCCACACTTGCACGCAGCTAGACCTAGATAAATTGTCAACAAGAGTTCATAAGTTGTAATATATCATAAAAGTGCCAAACAGATTATATCAATGTTTACCATTCATTGGCCTCCAGACCCTACTGTCAACATCCTGAGTTTACTATTGACCAGAAACTGACTGGACCCATCACTTAAATACAATGGTGACAAAAGGAGATCAGAAGCTGAATATCAGAAGCAAATGACATTCCAAACCCTTTCCATCATCAACAAAGTACAAGCCAAAAGTATAATGGACGACCCTCCACTTGCCTCACTGAGTGAAGCTCCAACAGCTCTCACCAAGTTCACACAATCCAGGACAAAGTAGTTTGCTTGCAATACACATAATGCTGGAATAACTCAGCAGGTCCTGAGTTGTGTGTGTTGCACTGGATTTCCAGCATCTGCAGAATCTCTTGTGTTTAAAGTAGTCTGCTTAAATGGTAGTGCACAAACTAAAGTGAACACTCTTTCCTTTGCAAACATGAGGAATTCTGCAGATGCTGGAAATTCAAGCAACACACATCAAAGTTGCTGGTGAACGCAGCAGGCCAGGCAGCATCTATAGGAAGAGGTACAGTCGACGATTCGGGTTTATCAGGACCCTTGGTGAGTCCTGATGAAGGGTCTCGGCCTGAAATGTCGACTGTACCTCTTCCTATAGATGCTGCCTGGCCTGCTGCGTTCACCAGCAACTTTGATGTGTGTTACTCTTTCCGTCCACCACCAGTACACAGGAATTGCAGCACGGATAATCCACAAACTGCACTGCCATTACTACACTGCAGCTATTCTGACCTCACCTCCCGAACAAGGGAATTCTCCAGCCAAGACATACATAAAAAAAAGTGAAGAATGAAAATGTCTAGAAATAATCTCTGGCTGTGGTTTATGGAGATTAATTGCAAGTATGTTTGCTTTAATAGATTTGCAAAGAAAAGAAGTCATTGTTATTCAATAACTGGAAGATATCCCACCAGCAACATAACCCCACTCAAGAAGTGACAATATAGCATACAGTAAGGAAAGGGAGGCTCTGGACGATCCTAACAATGGTACTACACCCCATGAATTTTCAATGCATTTGGTACAGGTAGGGAATATCAAGTACATTGCTGAGCATCATCCTCCTTCAGCTTAACAATAAATGTTGAATGACATTTACGTTTGTAGAAGAAGCACTGAGGACAGCAAAGAAATAGAATGTATGCTGCCTGATGAATTCAATATTCATCAAAAAGAGTAGCATGGTAACACAATGAGTGGCTTGAGTCTAATTTCAGGCTGGGTCCAGTGGCAACTAGTAGAAATCAACAAATATAATGTGTGGTAATGACTTATCTACCTGATACAAATTAATCATTCCATGATAGTATTTGCTCAGTATTTGTGTGGAAAAAAATCCAGACCTTACAATTTTCACTGTGTTTTGTTTCATTACCATGGTTCCAGATGGGACAGATTCAGAACAGACCTTGCATTTCAAAACTGGGCATATATAAAGGCACCATTAGTTATCAACAGCAGCACAATTAATTGTACTCCAAACAACAGGAATTCTGCAGATGCTGGAAATTCAAGCAACACACATCAAAGTTGCTGGTGAACGCAGCAGGCCAGGCAGCATCTGTAGGAAGAGGTGCAGTCGACGTTTCAGGCCGAGACCCTTCGTCAGGACTAACAGGACTAATTGTACTCCAACACATCTTTATGCTTAAGCATATCTCTTTCTCTTAGTACTAATGATCTAGGTCAACCTAGGCTCAATAAGCAACTAGAAGCATTTGCAGGATCATCTTCAAGGATACCAAAATAAAATAAAAATTGAACTGAAATCCTTCACAGACTTAGATACCTGCCAATCAACAAAAACATGCAACAGCCAAGAGATCCCAAAAATCAATAGATCAGATCATATCTCTGAAATCCAGTCACAACACAGCACGGATGATAATGAGCAGTAATAAGAGGAGGACCAACATTTATCCTGAACAAGGACAGAGGTCTACGTGAGTATTAAAGGCTGAAGCAGTCAAAATTTATATATTATATATATAGCGCTATGGTTGTTACGGAATTCACACAGTGAAAGAAGTGCATGGAGTAAAGCCAGATCTAACATACAGAGAGGCTTTGAGGAAAGAGAAGCAGAATAAACAGTGTAATGACAGTAAGGTAGAAGGGCTGAAATGTGTGTACCTCAATGCAAGAAGCATCAGGAACAAAGGTGATGAACTGAGAGCTTGGATACATACATGGAATTATGATGTAGTGGCCATTACAGAGACTTGGCTGGCACCAGGGCAGGAATGGATTCTCAATATTCCTGGATTTCAGTGCTTTAAAAGGGATAGAGAGGGCGGAAAAAGGGGAGGAGGGGTGGCATTACTGGTCAGGGATACTATTACAACTACAGAAAGGGTGGGTAATGTAGCAGGATCCTCTTTTGAGTCAATATGGGTGGAAGTCAGGAACAGGAAGGGAGCAGTTACTCTACTGGGGGTATTCTATAGGCCCCCTGGTAGCAGCAGAGATACAGAGGAGCAGATTGGGAGGCAGATTTTGGAAAGGTGCAAAAATAACAGGGTTGTTATCATGGGTGACTTTAACTTCCCTAATATTAATTGGCACCTGATTAGTTCCAGGGGTTTAGATGGGGCAGAATTTGTTAAGTGTGTCCAGGATGGATTCCTGTCACAGTATATGGACAGGCCGACCAGGGGGAATGCCATACTAGATCTAGTACTAGGTAATGAACTGAGTCAGGTCACAGATCTCTCAGTGGGTGAGCATCTGGGGGACAGTGACTACTGCTCCCTGGCCTTCATAATTATCATGGAAAAGGATAGAATAAAAGAGGACAGGAAAATTTTTAATTGGGGAAAGGCAAATTATGAGGCTATAAGGCTAGAACTTGCGGGTGTGAATTGGGATGATGTTTTTGCAGGGAAATGTACTATGGACATGTGGTCGATGTTTAGCGATCTCTTGCGGGATGTTAGGGATAAATTTGTCCCGGTGAGGAAGATAAAGAATGGTAGGGTGAAGGAACCATGGGTGACAAGTGAGGTGGAAAATCTAGTCAGGAGGAAGAAGGCAGCATACATGAGGTTTAGGAAGCAAGGATCAGATGGGTCTATTGAGGAATATAGGGAAGCAAGAAAGGAGCTTAAGAAGGGGCTGAGAAGAGAAAGAGGGGGCATGAGAAGGCCTTGGCGAGTAGGGTAAAGGAAAACCTCAAGGCATTCTTCAATTATGTGAAGAAATAAAGGATGACAGGAGTGAAGGCAGGACCGATTAGAGATAAAGGTGGGAAGATGTACCTGGAGGCTGTGGAAGTGAGCGAGGTCCTCAATGAATACTTCTCTTCGGTATTCACCAATGAGAGGGAACTTGATGATGGTGAGGACAATATGAGTGAGGTTGATGTTCTGGAGCATGCTGATATTAAGGGAGAGGAGGTGTTGGTGTTGTTAAAATACATCAGGACAGATAAGTCCCCGGAGCCTGACGGAATATTCCCCTGGCTGCTCCACGAGGCGAGAGAAGAGATTGCTGAGCCTCTGGCTAGGATCTTTATGTCCTCGTTGTCCACGGGAATGGTACCGGAGGACTGGAGGGAGGCGAATGTTGTTCCCTTGTTCAAAAAAGGTAGTAGGGATAGTCCGGGTAATTATAGACCAGTGAGCCTCATGTCTGTGGTGGGAAAGCTGTTGGAAAAGATTCTTAGAGACAGGATCTATGGGCATTTAGAGAATCATGGTCTGATCAGGGACAGTCAGCATGGCTTTGTGAAGGGCAGATCATGTCTAACAAGCCTGATAGAGTTCTTTGAGGAGGTGACCAGGCATATAGATGAGGGTAGTGCAGTGGATGTGATCTATATGGATTTTAGTAAGGCATTTGACAAGGTTCCACATGGTAGGCTTATTCAGAAAGTTAGAAGGCATGGGATCCAGGGAGGTTTGTCCAGGTGGATTCAGAATTGGCTTGCCTGCAGAAGGCAGAGGGTGGTGGTGGAGGGAGTACATTCAGATTGGAGGACTGTGACTAGTGGTGTCCCACAAGGATCTGTTCTGGGACCTCTACTTTTCGTGACTTTTATTAACGACATGGATGTGGGGGTAGAAGGGTGGGTTGGCAAGTTTGCAGACGACACAAAGGTTGGTGGTGTTGTAGATAGTATAGAGGATTTTCAAAGATTGCAGAGAGACATTGATAGGATGCAGAAGTGGCTGAGAAGTGGCAGATGGAGTTCAACCCGGAGAAGTGTGAGGTGGTACACTTTGGAAGGACAAACTCCAAGGCAGAGTACAAAGTAAATGGCAGGATACTTGGTAGTGTGAAGGAGCAGAGGGATCTGGGGGAACATGTCCACAGATCCCTGAAAGTTGCCTCACAGGTGGATAGGGTAGTTAAGAAAGCTTATGGGGTGTTAGCTTTCATAAGTCGAGGGATAGAGTTTAAGAGTCGCGATGTAATGATGCAGCTCTATAAAACTCTGGTTAGGCCACACTTGGAGTATTGTGTCCAGTTCTGGTCACCTCACTATGGGAAGGATGTGGAAGCATTGGAAAGGGTACAGAGGAGATTTACCAGGATGCTGCCTGGTTTAGAAAGTATGCATCATGATCAGAGATTAAGGGAGCTAGGGCTTTACTCTTTGGAGAGAAGGAGGATGAGAGGAGACATGATAGAGGTGCACAAGATAATAAGAGGAATAGATAGAGTGGATAGCCAGCGCCTCTTCCCCAGGGCACCACTGCTCAATACAAGAGGACATGGCTTTAAGGTAAGGGGTAGGAAGTTCAAGGGGGATATTAGAGGAAGGTTTTTTACTCAGAGAGTGGTTGGTGCGTGGAATGCACTGCCTGAGTCAGTGGTGGAGGCGGATACACTAGTGAAGTTTAAGAGACTACTAGACAGGTATATGGAGGAATCTAAGGTGGGGGCTTACATGGGAGGCAGGGTTTGAGGGTCGGCACAACATTGTGGGCCGAAGGGCCTGTACTGTGCTGTACTATTCTATGTTCTATGTTCTATGTTCAAACAGCCATAGACAAATGTGTCCTCACAAAATCATTCACAGACTTCCCCAACCAGAAGCCCTGGATGGACCACAATCTACTGAGGGCCAGATCAGCAGCAGTCATGTCTCGTGACTAAGTAAACTACAAGAGGTCCAGGTACGATTTCCAGAAAGGCATCTCGTGTACAAATTGGCAATTCCAGACTAAACAAATTACTGAACGATGTTCAAGAGCTGGGGCAGGGCTTGAATTTTATTACCACTTACAAAGTGAAACCAAGTATCATAAGTGACAACAAAGATTCAGGTCCAGATGAGCTTAACGACTTCTATTCAAGCTACGACCATGAAAACGTATAAACAACCTTCATGAATTCCTACAGAACCCGATGAAGCTGTGATTTCAGTCTCTAAGGCTGATGTGAGATCATCCTTCAGGAGAATGAACTCAGGAAAAGCATCTGGCCCAGATGGGGTATCTGGTTGAGTACTAAAGACCTGTGCTGATCACCTGGCTGGAGTGTTCACCAATATCTTCAACGCCTCTCTTCCGCAGTCTGAGGTACCCAACTGCTTTAAGTAGGCTTAAATTATACCAGTACCTAAGAAGAACATGGCAACCTGCCTCAATGACCATCATCCAGTGGCACTTACATCCACTGTGATGAAGTGCTTTGAGAGGTTGGTGATAAAATATATCATCTCCTGCCTGAGAAGCGACTTGGATCCACTCCAATTTGCCTCATGGTGCACCCAGTTAGCAGTAGATGCCATCTCATTGGCTCTTCATTCAATCCTGCAATGTCTGGACAGCAAAGATGCATACATCAGGATGCTCTTCATTGACTACAGCTCAGCATTCAATACCATCGTTCCATCAAAACTAATTAATAAGCTTCAAGACTTTGGCCTCAACACCTCCTTATGCAATTGCTTCCTCGATTTCCTCACTTGCAGAACACAGACATTTTGTATTGGCAACAATATTTCCTCCACGATCTTCATCACCACAGGTGCACCACAAGGCTATGTGCTTAACCGCTTGCTCTACTCGCTTTATACTTATGACTGAGAAGCTAAGCAGAGCACTAGTGCCATATTTAAGTTTGCTGACAACACCACTATCATTGGCTAAATCAAAGATGATGATGAATCAGCATAGAGGAAGGAGATCAAAGATCTGGCTGAGTGGTGCCAGAACAACTTCTCACTCAATGTCAACAAGACCAAAGAGCTCATTGTTGTCTTCAGTAAGAGGAAACTGGAGGTCCATAAGCCAGCTATCATCAGGGGATCAAAGGTGGAGAGGGTCAGCAGCTTTAAATTTATTGGTATTATCATTTCAGAGGATCTGTCCTAGATACAGCATGGAAATGCCAATAAGTAGAAAGCACACAGTGCCTCTACTTCTTTGGGAGTTTGTGAAGATTCAACATGACATCTAAAACTTTTAGGAACTTCTATAGATATGTGATGGAGAGTATATTGACTGGTTGCATCATGGCCTGGTATGGAAAGACCAATGTCCTCTCTCTCAAATATACTATTCCTTCTGTATACTCTCATTCTATGTTAGTGTTTTCTAATCATCACTGAAATGATTTTTGTCTGATATGAAAAGACCAGTCCCCTTGGCAAAACAAAAAACTATAAAAAGTAGTGGATATAGCCCAGTCCGTCACAGGTAAAGCCTTCCCCACCATTGCAGACATCTACATGGAGCACTGTCATAGGAAAGTAGCATCCATCATCAAAGAACCCCATCCAGGCCATCTGCCCTTCTCACTGCTGCCATCAGGAAGAAGGTATAGGAGCCTCAGGATGCCCACTATAAGATTCAGGAACAGTTATTATTTTTCAATCATCAGGCTTTTGAACCAGAGGGGATAACTTCACTCAACTTCACTCGCCCTAACACAGAATTGTTCCCACAACCTATGGACTCACTTTCAAGGCCTCTTAATCTGATGCTCTTGATACTCATTGCTTATTTATCATTATTTTTTCTCATTTGTATTTGTACAACTTGGTATCTTTTGCACATTGGTTGTCTGTCTCTCCTGGTTGTGAGGTCTTTCATTGATTTTATTGTGTTTCTTGGATTTACATAGAAACTGAGAAACACATTATGAATTTAAGTAAAATACAGAACAAATTAGAACACTACCAATAATACTACAGTACTAGAAAACTGTATTAGTTCCTAATAGTTAATAACGGAGGAATTCATCCAGAGTACACAATGAACAAAATCAGTGCAGATAATGGACTGCCTTCATACAATGCTATCAATGATTGCATCCTCCAAATCTGCATTTTCATTGTAGCATTCAAGATGAATGTCCATAGATATCTTCAAGATACCTTCTTTGTCATTCGTAACTTGCCTGGTATGGGAACACCAATGCCATGAGTCAAAGATCCTATAAAAGATAGTAGATTCAGCCCAGCACATCACAGATAAAACCCTTCCAACCACTGAGCACGACTACATGAAACTTTGTTATAGAAACGTATAGCATCCATCATCAAAGGTCCTCACCACCCAGGCAATGCTCTTTTCTCACTGCTGCCATCAGGTAGAAAGTACAGGTGCCTCAGGACTCACACCACCAGGTTCAAGAACAGTTACTACCACTCAGATATCAAGTCTTGAACAAAAGGGGATAGCTACACTCATTTAAGGACTCTGCTATATTGTTATTTCATCCTCATTATTTATTGCTATTTATTTATATCTGCATTTGTAGTTTGTTTACAGTTCCTGATGTTTACAGTTTACAGTTACTGTTCTATAGATTTGCTATGTATGCTCACAGAAAAAGAATCTCAGTGTTGAATGTGGTGACATGTATGCACTCTAATAAATTTTACTTTGAACTTTGTCAAAGCAGTGAAATCATTCCATTTTCACTTCCAGCCGTTTCTGGTATCTACAAGCCTAAGTGCTTGAAACTGTAGTGAGCAAAACAGTTCTGAATTATCTTACTGCTTATTTCTCACCAACTATCAGCGATAAAAATTATCATTTTTTTGAACAGAAACACAGGCAACTGTTTGCTTAAAAACTGTTCACTTTAAGCACAATGTTGTGTCTAACTGCCACACAAGTGTGCATGACTGATGCTAGTTAGTATCTGTTCAGCAAGTCTCCTGCCCCAATTAACCGGCATAGTGTCCCAATAATACTGAAATATACATGTAGCAGTATATAGATATTGTCCACTTCTAAGATTCTTGTTTTCTATTAAATTAAAGAGTTTGATGTTATTTAAAAAATAGACAACAATTAACATTGCATGATTAAATTTGGATAGCAAAAATTGTTGAATTTTGCTTTTAAATCACATTTATGATGATGTTACTGGAATCAACAAACAAAACTACCAGGAAGTATTTATCCTTGTGGATAATATTGAATCCATGACAATCGCCAAGGTACCAGTGGCATAGTGACCTATAATTAAGCTATTTTCAACACAATGACACTTAAGATTTTAAAAGTACCTGGTGATTCATGATAAGATGCAATTCCAATTGTTCATACTCAACAATTAAAGGCCACTTAAAGTTAAGAATAACTAAAACTGAGGGAAGGGAAAGATTACTGATGGACAAAATTAATCCAGCAATATATTGTGGCCACACTTCTGGTTTTCGAGTTAACTGGGTATTATATTAGATTCACATAAGTCAAATTTAAAGTCAAGTTACAACCAAGGTTGCAAAATATGAAAATACATGCAATGTATTTTGATGTATAAAGTATCCTACTATAGAGGTGAATTTGTGAAATTTATGCAGCATTAGAAGAAATTTCAATCTAGTACTAAAGTCAGCATCTTATATCAGTCATGAAAAACCCAATTAAATGCATTTCACTGAACTGCATTTCTAGTTAGACTACCTTTATCATATAAAACTACTTGAAACTGTATTAATAATGTGTAAGTGTACATCTGGAATAACACCAGGATCCTAAAATTAAATTTCAAAATAGAAAAGTTAAATGGCAAAAAGAATATTCTATCGATAAAGACTAGCTAATTCACAACCAAATGAACAGATCACATCAGTCATGAATCAGTGGTAGACAATAAAAGAATGCAAAATACAGATCCAAGAACATGGAGGCATAGCCCAACACGCAAGTCCCAAAGGCACGTCTGAAACATTTGCAGTAATCTTCAGCCGGAAGTTACTGAGTGGATAATTGTAAGATTCCACCATTATATTTACTCGGCCACAGCTAATTCAGCTAATTCTACAGGATATCAAGGAGCGAAAACAAACAGAGCAAACAACTTTACTTATAGGATGAAACAATATTCCTGTTGTCATACTGATGACAAGCAGTCCAGAAAGTGATGCCTCCTGCCAAGTTACAGCAGTACAGATAGAGTACTGGTATCCATTGGAAAATGTGGAAAGTTACCCAGGTATATTCAGTTTATTCAAAGCAGGAGAAATGTAATCCAGCTGATTAATGTCCCGTCATTCTTTCCTCTAATATTACCAAATTGACGGATTTTGTTAGTGCTACCAGGCAGAGGTTACTCCTCAGTAACGTGCTCATTGATATCAGTTTTGGTTTTATAAGGGGATTCAGTCACTCCAGACAAGATTGCAATTTCATGCCAAAAAATGAAGTGAGGCTCTTAACATTAAGGCAGCATCTGATATTGTACAGCATTAAGGTAGTCGGGGAAAAATGAAGGTCACTAAGAATCAAGAAGCAAATTCCCAACTGTTTGGTCAAACCTAACATAAAGTAAGTCAGTTGTTGACATCAATTTTCCCAATTAACAGACATTACTAGAGAAGTTCCTCAAGCGAGTGTCATAGAGCCAAACATCTTCAGCTTCTTAATGAATTACCCTCCTTCCATTACCATGCCAAAACAGGAAAGTTTGCTGTTTACTATTTTCAATGCCATTCACAACTCTTCAGAACAAGTAGTAGCAGTAAATGCTAATTAGTAGTAAGACCTAGCCAACACTTAGGCATGGATTTATAAATGGAAATTAACATTCACATCTCAAAAGTGCCAAGCAATGATCATCTCCAATGAAAGAGTATCAAACCAGCTACCCTCAACAATCAATAGCAGTACCAGAACTTACAACTTGGTAGTCACAAATGATCACAATTTTCAAATATGGCATGAAAAATAAAACAGATCAGAGTCTGGGTATCCTACTGAGAGAGGTTCATCTCCCAACATCCCGCCATCTAGAAGAAATGCCAAAATTACAATGGTGTACTCTTAACTTACCTGCATGTGCATTTTCAGCAATATTCAACACAATCCAGTCTATTGTCTATTGTCAGAACAACTAGCTTGATTGACATCAAATCTTAAATACCTGGAGTCATAAAGTCTTGCAGCAAAGAAACAGGCCCTGTGGTCCACCATATCCATATCATCCTTAGTATTTCCATTATTGTAATTCTGTGCTTGTGGTATTTACCATGCACATAATGCACGAGACCTTCTTGCCTACACTCTCCAGTCTCTTAAAACCATGGTATCCACCACTTGTAAATCAAAGGCAGCAGCCACTTAGATTCATGACATGCGTGGTTCCTCCAGTTTAAACACCATCCTAATTTAGAAATATATCACCATTATTTCATTGCCTCTCAATTTAAATCCTGGAACTCCCCATCCAACAACAGAGTGGGAGTACCTTCATCAGAAGGACTGCAGCTGTTCAAGGCGGCAGCTCACCACCACCTTCTCAAGGGCAATTAGCGATGGGCAATAAATGCTGGCCTCGCCAGTGACATCCACATCCTGCAAATGAATAAATAAGAAAGAAAAACAACATAAATTAGCAGAAAAATTGAAATCTCCTTCAGAGAAACCAATGGCCAACAAGGGAATATAATTCCATATGAACAAGGATCAGTTTTATTTCTCTCTGCTTCTCTCTATTACCCACTAAGGATTAGAATAGTCTCTGTATGTTCCTTTTTTGCTGCCTTAAAAGCAAAGTGTAGACCTCTTCAAAAGAATATTTTGATTTTACACTGTAAAAATAGAAGTGGCTCAATTACTGTAGTTTGATAGTTATAATAACATTTCATTGCAATTTTTATTATGTTAATAGCATATCTATATTCATTTACAACTACCTTTGCCATTTAAGATTGGTTAAGTTTGTTTATGCCCCATAAAGAAACAATGTAAATTAATATTCATAAAAACCTTTCAAATTACAGAGCATACTAACCAATGGCAAATGGCAAAAATGTCCAAATGATCTGAAATTGTGAGTGCACATGGTTAATCAAAAACTTCAGCTACAAGCCTTCAAACCTTAAAGACTTCCGAATGCACATGGATAACGAAATCCTATAAAAGTGATGTCTGCTTCAGTTGAAAATTCAACCCAGCATTTTCTGTGGTAGTACAGTAAAAATGGTAGAATATTAATAAGGATTCTATATGGCTAGAACCTTAAGAAATATTGCATCTTTAAAGTTTCTGAGAAAGTAAGGACTATTGCAAATACTGTATGTGAAAAGATTAATATTTCTAACTTGAGGGGGCATAAGGAAAGCTAGCAGAGAATTTCCTAGTATTTAATTCTACCAGAATTTTGTAGGTGCTGGGAATAGTTGAAAAGAGATAAATAACACCTCCATTTTTGAAATGCGTAATAGTAGGTACCAAGAATCTATATATATAGTGTTAATATATAATTACAGTGGATTCCAGTTAATTGGGATATTGGGAATAGTACACTTTGGCCAATCAAGCAGCTGCTCCAATTAGCTGAAGTTTCATGGAATAGTTAAAAAGGAATAAAAAGGCAAACAAAGTAACAAATCATGTATTTAAATGAAATACAGAACAAACTAGAACCCTACCAAGTAATACATAGTACTACACTGTTTACTAGTGCCGAATAGTAATTGAATAGGAGAAATTCATCCAGTGTATGTATTGAACAACATCGACATTTTGGGCTGAGACCTAGTGCAGATATTAGACTGCCTTCATACAATGCTATCGATAATTGCATCCTCCAAATCTTCCTTTTCTTAGTAATATTCAAGACGATTGTCGATACCTTCAAATTCTTTGTGGTTCCTAACTTGTTTAAGTAGTGAAATTGTTCTATTTTCACTCTTGGCTTTTTCTGGCATCGCCAAGCCTGATTGCTTGAAACTGCAGTGAGCAAACCACTTCTGAATTGTCTTACTGCTTATTCTATGCTAACATTAGTGACAAAAATCACTGCTTTTTGAACAGAAACATAGGCAACTGATGCTATTTAAAAACTGACTCTTTAAGAATGGTGTGGCATCTAACAGCCATACAACTGCGCTGACAGTCACTATCTTTTTTTTTCCAGTCCTGATGAAGGGTCTCAGCCCAAAATGTCGACCATATACTCTTTTCCATAGATGCTGCCTGGACTGCTGTGTTCCTCCAGTATTTCGTGTGTGTTGCTAGTTAGACCCAGCTCATCAATAGTCTCCTGTCCCAATTAAGCAGCAGAGTGTCCCAAATAAACAAAGAAAATTCCACCGATTTTCTCAATTAGTTTTTATTCTTTAAGAATTGTCCCAAATAAGCAGCTGCCCTGATTAACTGATGGTCCAATTAACAGAAATCCACTGCAGATACAATTAGCAAAACCTTTGTAGAAACATTTGTTAGCTGTAGCTTTCCAACCGAGCAAAAATTTAAATTTGATGCTGAGAATTATGGCAAATCATGTCAATCTTGCTGGAGCAATGCAGTGAAATAGGACTTATGAATCCTTCTACAGTGCTTTTGTGAATATGCTATAGAAAATACACTCTCAAGTTTTTACTTTTCCTTGCAGTTGGAAGTTTGCATAAAGAATTAAACCTGTCCTTACTGTTATACTTTGTAATTCCAATACAAAAAACTAATTGAAAGAAAAATGTGGAGCCAGGAATAAAGTGTTCTCTTTATTTTAGCGAAGCACCCACATAGGAACTGGTGGTGTAATGGCATATGCCATTCACGTACTTTTACGTATAACCTGTAATGAATTATGTAACCAACCAAAAATGCTTTATCAAATATATCGGCAATATCATCAAAATCTTAAATGCACACCATTCCTCCCTGCTTAGCTATAAACTCCAACTCAATACAGAATGCATCTCATCAACATACAGTACATAGTATACTATATAATACAACTACTATACAGACATGCACAGCATAGTAAATTTTAAATTGTTCTATCCAGTTCTAAAGATTTAATTGCAGTGGAAGATTTCTTACTGTTGTAGGTTATCTCTTGTCTTTCCTACTGGGGTGAGGTGTGGGGAGTCACTCTGCTTGGCAGGTAAGACATGACTGTGAAACAATCTCAGATTCTGAGACGTCTTGTGTGATGGTTGCAGGAGTTGACTTTGGGAATGCAGGAAATGGTCCTGATAGTTCAGGATGCCTTACTTCTGGTGAGCAGGTTTGTGAGAGCTATTGGGGAGGGAATAATCTAATTTTACATATTGTATCAGAGAGATAGGAAGACAGGCAGAGGGGGTGGTGTGGTTCTGTTGGTAAGTAATAGCATCAAATCAGTAGAAGCATGTGACACAGGATCGGAAGATGTTGAATCCTTGTAGGTTGAGTTAAGAAACTGCAAGGGTAAAAGGACCTTGATGGCAGTCATATACAGGCCTCCCAACAGTAGCTGGGATATGGACCACAGATTACATCAGAAAATAGAAAAGGCATGTGAAAAGGGCAATGTTATGATAGTCATGGGAGATTTCAACATGCAGGTCAATTGGGAAAATCAGGTTGGTATTGGATCTCAAGAAAGTGAGTTTGCTGAGTGCCTATGAGATGGCTTTTTAGACCAGTTTGTCATTGAGCCAACTAGGGAACCACCTATACTGGATTAGGTGTTATGTAATGGACTGGAGATGATTAGGGAGCTTAAGGTAAAAGAACCCTTAGGAGGCAGTGATCACAATGTGGTTGAGTTAAACTTGAAATTTAATAGGGAGAAAGTAAAATCTGACGTAGTACTATTTCAGCGGATTAAAAGAAATTACAGTGGTATGAGAGAGGAGATGACCAAAGTAAATTGGAAGGAGATGCTGGTAGAGATAATGGCAGAGCAGCAATGACATGCATTTCTGGGAAAAATAAGGAAGCTGCAGGATAGATGAATTCCAAATACAAAGAAATACTTAAATGGCAAAACAGTACAACCGTAGCTGACAAGGGAAATCAAAGCAAATGTAAAAGCAAACAAGAAGGCATACAATAAACAAAAGTTAGTGGAAAGACAGAGGAATGGAAATTTTTTAAAATCTGGCAGAGCAGAACAAAAAGAATCGTTAGAAGGGAAAAGATGAAATACGAAAACAAGCTAGCAAACAAAATCAAGGTGGACAGCACGTAGGATAGATGTAGTGGATGCTGTATACTTGGACCTTCAGAAGGCCTTTGACAAGGTGCCACACATGAGGCTGCTTACCAAGTTCAGAGCCCGTGGCATTACAGGAAAGTTTCTGGCGCAGTTAGAACATTGGCTGATTGGTTGGTGGCAGCCACCGGGAATAAAGGATACTTTTCTTGTTGGCTGCCAATGACTAGTGGTGTTCTGCAGGGCTCGGTTGGGACTGCTTCTTTTTATGCTGTATACCAGTGATTTAGATGATGGAATATATGTCCTTGTGGCCAAGTTTGCAGATGATACGAAGGTTGGTGAAGGGACAGGTAGTGTTGAGGAAACAAGTAGGCTGCCGAAGGACATAGGCAGATTGGGGGACTGGGCAAGAGAGTGGCAAATGAAATACAATGTTGGAAAATGCATGATCATGCACTTTGGTAGTAGAAATAAAAGGCAGACTATTTTCTAAATGGGGAGAAAATCCAAAAATCTGAGATGCAAAGGGACTTGGGAGAACCTGTGCAGAACACTCTAAAGGTTAATTTGCAGGTACAGTCAGTGGTGAGGAAGGCAAATGCAATGTTATAATTCATTACAAGAGGTCTAGAATACAAAAGCAGGGATGGGATGCTGAGGCTTTATGAGACACTGGTGAAGCCTCACCTTGAGTATTGTGAACAGTTTTGGGCTTCTCATCTGAGAAAAGATCTGCTGGCATTGGAGAGGGTTCAGAGGAGGTCCACAAGGATGATTCTGGGAATGAAACGGTTATCATACGAAGAAAGTTTGACAGTTCTGGGCCTGTACTCACTAGAATTTGGAAGGAAGAGGGAGGATCTCATTGAAATCTTTCAAATACTGGAAGGCCTGGACAGAGTAGATGTGGAAAGGACGTTTCCCATAACAAGAGAGTCTAGGAAGAGAGGACACAGTCTCAGGATAGAGGGGTGTCTATGTGGATAAATTTCTCTAGCCTGATTGTGGTGAATTTGTGAATTTTCTTACCACAGGCAGCTGTGGAGGCTGGGTCATTGGGTGTATTTAAGGCAGAGCTTGATAGTTTCTTGATTCAATATGGCATCAAAGGTTATGAGGAGAAGGCTGGGGACTGGGGCTGAGGAGGGGAGAAAAAAGGATCAGCCATGATTGAATGATGGAGCAGACCTGTTGGGCCAAATGGCCTAATCCTGCTCCTACGTCTTATGGTCTTCTCTAACAATTGAGTCCGCTCTCCTCAACTGATTTATGTCATCTTCATATTACATCAGATACAATCTACAATGTAGCAGAGTGGTCCAGTTCTGTCCTTGAACTTTCCAAAACCCATTTCTGATCATCTCTGTAGTCCCTCACCAAGACTGCTTGTCCTGGAGTGAAATATCCAAATTCCTCTTTTCAGGAGCCCTCCATTTTTCTCAGCTGTTTGTCCTGCATACTCCTTCTCAGATTGGGTTTGAGGTGAATGCAAGGGACTACCCAGGAACAGCATAGCTGGTGAGTTGCTGGCTGTGGAGTGTGGTACATTGCGATTTGCAAAGAGAAAGTTTGCAAACTTATCATTCAATGTCAGTGTACTGTTTTCTGCTGACACTGTTTGCAGTGCCTCCTTTAGACTTTGAACAAACCTCTCCGCCAAGCCGTTTGTAGCTGAGTGGTATGGTGGAGATGTAATGCGATATATTCCATTCATTCTCAGAAATGACTGAAACTGTTCCGCAACAAACTGTGGTCCATTGTCACTGACTAAGTATTCTGCAACACCAATTCTTGAGAAGAGACTTCTCAACACATTAGCAGTGTGCAAGGCTGTAGTGGAGGCTATTGGAAACACTTCTGGCCAATTTGTAGCTGCATCCACTACTACCAAGAAATTCGCACCCTTGAAGGGTCTGATAAAATCCATATGAATCCACTTCTAGAGCATTGCAGGCCATTCACAGCAATGGAAAGGCGCTGCTCTTGGCATCTTCAGTATGTGTTGGCATCCTGCATGGCAAGCTGCTCAATCCGTTGATCTATCCCGGGACACCAAAGCTTCGAATCAACACTTCCATTTTGTCCACGCCTGCATGACCGCATGTAGCTCCTCCAACACTTTAGCTCTCAGCTTGGATGATACAACTCTCAATTCCCATATAAGGGCAAATTCATCCCAGTGCTGGTAAAAATGGGGTAACTGGAATTCCTACTGCACATTCAAACCATTTTTGGTAGCCATAAAGACCTGAGATAGTGTAGGGTAAATGGGTCAATCCATCAACATTTCCGTGATTAGTCGTCCTCCTGAATTCAATCTTGCAGTGGTGTCCTCCAAGAAACAAGAGCCCATCTCCACATTCATGCCGACTTCTGTGTGTTGAAAGTGAACACTGGTGGTTTATTATCATTAAACATTCTTCCATACCATTACTGGTGGAAATGTTTTACACTCCAAACCAGACGCAAGGGCTCTCTGTCAATTTGCGCATAATTTTTCGGTTCAGTGGTAAGGAAACATGATATAAAGACTATGGGGCATTCACTTCTATCACTTATAATGTGTGACATGACTGTACCTATTTCATGAGGTAATGCATCACAGGCAAGATTCATGAGAAGACATGGATCGTAATTTGTGAGGACAGTGTCTGACATCACCATTCCTTTGTCTTTTGGAAGGCGACCTCACAATGCTTTGTCCGCTTACATTTCTGCTCAATTTATAGAAATGAGTTCTATGAGTGGAGCATAGTAGCCAGTTTTGACAGCAACCTATGACAGTACTTGACAAGCCCTAAGAAGGACCACAACTGTGACACATCCTTTGGCCTTGGGACATCCAGCACTGTTTGGTTTAAAGAATTCACACTTGTTGGGTCATGCTCTGAGCCTGTAATCTTCGAATCTTTTTAGCATTGTGTTGAGATTTTGGTGATGCTCCTTGTCATCCTTACTGGAAACAATGGTGTCATCCAAGCAACACTAAGTGCCTAGGCAGCTATGCAGCACCTGGTCCGTAGCTTTCTGCCAGAGTGCACGTGCAGATGCTACGCTCAAAATAAGCCTATCATGGCAATCAAGCCCTTTATGAGTGTTGATGGAAAGAAATAGTTTGGACTGTTCTTCCATCTCCATCTGTAGGTATGCCTCTGCTAAGTCCACTTTGCTGAAATATTTTCCACCAGAAAGGTTTGCAAAGATATCCTCTCTCCTGGACAGAGAATATTGATCTATGTTCAGCACCGGGTTGATGGTGACCTAAAATCACCACAGATCCCGAAAGACCCATCCTTCTTGGCTATTGGGACCAGTTGTATTGCCCATGGGCGCCACTCAACTTTGGAAAGAATTCCTACAGTCTCCATGTGTCCTAGCTCACTGGCTACTTTATCTCAGATGGTATAAGGAACATAAAGGGCTTGTAAAACTTGGATGTAGCATTTATATTAAACACAATTTTACCCTTGATATGTTTGAATTTTCCAATGCCATCCTTGATCACTGCTATGGCATCATCCAGTACTTTTCTTTATTCACTTTCAGTTGACTCTATTTCAGGGAATGTGGCATACAAATGGTGGCTGGATCTCAAATCAAGTTGTAGTTGTCTGAGGCACTCACATCTCCACAATGCTAGCCCTCCTGTTTATACGACATACAAGCCCAATGTGTCTTGTTGCTTGTTGTATTTCATTGTTACAAATGTCATTCCCACAGGAGTTATCTTTTCTCCAGTACATGTTCTTAGTTGAATATCTGCAGGCTTCAGTTCAGTATCTTTGAAATGTGGTTCAAACAGATTTTGTGTCATGACTGACACAGCCGAGACAGTGTCCAATTCCATTTTAATTAATTTGCCATTCACTTCTGGTGTTAGCCATATTGCTTGTTTCATCAGTGTTTACATTGTAAATCTGAAGGCATCGCAGTTCTATGTCACTCTCATCTTCATCAGATTTTTCACCAACAAGCAAATTAGTGCTCTCTTTGTAAAACTGCAACTTGGCCTCTTATTTTTTTTTCTTCCCTGAGCAGTCTACTTTTTTGTCTGCCTGACATGCTCTTTCTACATGTCTTACATGGTTGCATTTTCTGCAAGTTTCACCTCTAAATCTGCATTGGTCTGGTGTATGTGAGCCCCTGCCACCACATTAACACAATTTGTTCAGCCAGGCCAGTTTCAGAATCAGAAGCAGATTCATGTTTAATATCACTGGTATATGTTGTGAAATTTGTTAACTTTGGGGCAGCTGTACAATGCAATACATGACAAATATAGAAAAAAACAGAATTACATTAAGTATATATTCATATTAATTAGTTAAATTAAAATAAGTAGTGCAAAAAAAGAAATTTAAGATAAGCAGTGAAGTAGTGTTCATGGGTTCAATGTCCATTTAATAGTCGGATGGCAGAGGGGAAGAAGCTGTCCTGAATCGCTGAGTGTGTGCCTTTAGGCTTCTGTACCTCCTTCCTGATGGTAACAATGAGAAGAGGGCATGCTCTAGGTGGTGGGAGTCCTTAATGATGGACACCAACTTTCTGAGGCACCGCTCCTTGAAAATGTCCGGATACTATGGAGGGTAGTACCCATGATGGAGCTGTCTAATTTTACCACTCTACGCAGTTTGCTTTGATCCTGTGTAGTAGCCTCCCCACACCAGACAGTGATGCAGCCAATCAGAATGCTCTCCATGTTACATCTGTAGTAGTTTGACTGTTTTGGGTGAACTCGTCGGGCAACTTTAGGTTGGTCAGCATGATGTTGTGGGCATCACTGAGTCATGGCTGAAAGAAGCCCATAGTTGTGAGTTGAACATGAAAGGATATACCTTTTATCTAAAGAAAAGGCAAGAAGGCATAGACAGTGAAGTGGCTCTGTTGGTAAGAGATGGAATTACATCTTTAGAAAGAGGAGACATAGGGTCAGAGAATGTTGAATCTTTGTGGGTGGAGTTAAGAAACTGCAAGGGTGAAAAAAACATTATGGGAATCATATATAGGCCTCCAAATAGTAGCTAAGATGTGGGGTTGAGATTGCGAAGGGAGCTGGAAAAGGAATGTAATAATGGTAATGATACAATTGTAACGGGGACTTCAATATGCAAGGGGATTGGGAAAATCAGGTTAGTGTCAGATCGCAAGAGAAGAAATTTGTGAATGCCTACCAGAGAGATTTTTAGAGCAGTTTGTGCTTGAGCCTACTTGGGGAAAGGCTATCTTAGATTGGGTGTTGTGTAATAACCCAGTCCTTATTAGACAACTTAATGTAAAGGAGACCTTAGGAGGCAGTGATCACAATATGATTAAATTCATATTGCAATTTGAGAGGGAGAAGCATAAGTCACATGTATCGGTATCGCAATGGAATAAGAGGAATTACAGAGACTAATGATAAAATAATTCAAAGTCACCATAGTTTCTGTAAAAGGAAATCTTACCTGGCAAATTTGTTAAAGTTCTTCGAGGAGGTAACAAGCAGGATGGACAAAGGAGAGGGAGTGGATGTCATTTACATGGATTTCCAGAAGGCATCTGATAAGGTGCTACACATGAGGCTGCTTAACAAGATAAAATCCTATGGCATTACAGGACAGATACTGGCATTAATAGGGGAATGGCTAACAGCCAGGAGGCAGCGAGTGGGAATAAAGGGAGACTTTTCTGGTTGGCTACTGGTGACTAGTGGCGTTCCTCAGAGGTCAGTATTGGGACCGCTACTTTTCACATTGTTTGTCAATTATTTAGATAATGGAATTGATGGCTTTGTGGCAAAGTTTGCGGATGATACAAAGATAGGTAGAGGAGTAGATAATGCGATTACAGCAGGACAGACAAATTGGATGAATGGGCAAAAAAGTGGCAGATAGAATACAGTGTTAGGAAAATTACAATAATACATTTTGGTAAAAGGAACAATAGTGTGATTTATTACCTAAGTGGGGAGAAAGTTCAAACATCAGAGGTGCAGAGGGACTTAGGAGTCTTCATTGAAGAATCCCAGAAGGTTAATTTATAGGTTGAGTCTGTGGTAAATAAGCCAAATGCAAAGTTGGCATTTATTTCAAGGGGAATAGAATATAACAATAAGGAGATAATGCTGAGGCTTTACAAGACACTAGTCAGGCCGCACTTGGAGTATTGTCAACAGTTTTGTGCCCCATATCTCAGAAAAGATGCGTTGTCATTGGAGACAATCACAAGAATGATTTCAGGAATGAAGGTGTTAATGTGTGAGGAGTATTTGGCAGCTTTGGGCCTGTACTCACTGGTATCTAGACGACTGCATGGGGATCTCATTGAAACCTACCAAATATTGAAAAGACTAGATAGGGTGGATGTGGAGAGGATGCTTCCTATGGTGGGAGTATACAGAACTAGAAGGCACAGCCTCAAAATTGAGGGGCGACCTTTTACAACAGAGGTAAGGAGGAATTATTTTAGCCAGAGAGAAGTAAATCTATGGAGTGCTGTGCCATAGACTACGGTGGAGAGCAAGTCCGTGGGTATATTTAAGGCAGGAAATTGATAGTTTCTTGATAAGTCAGTGCATCAAATGATGTGGCGAGAAGGCAGGTGTATGGAGTTGAGTGGAATCGAGAATGAGCCATGATGGAATGGCAGAGTAGACCCAATGGGCAGAATGGCCTAATTTCTCCTATGTCTTACGGTTTAAACCAAATCTACTCAAACTCCTAATGAAATATAGTTGCTGTCTTGCCTTCTTTATAGCTGCATCTATATGTTGGGACCAGGTTAGATCCTCAGAGATATTGATACGCAGGAACTTGAAATAGCTCACTCTACTTCTGATCCCTCTATGAGGACTAGATTTGTTTTCCCTCGTCTTGCCCTTTCTGAAGCCCATAATCAGCTCTTTGGTCTTACTGATATTGAGTGCAAGGTTGTTGCTGCGATACCACTCAACTAGTTGGTAAATCTTGCTCTTGTATGCCCTCTCATCACCATCTGAGATTCTGCCAACAATGGTTGTAATATCAAATTTATAGATGGCATTTGAGCGATGCCAAGCCATACAGTCACGTGTCCCTGAGGTGCACCAGTGTTGATTGTCAGTGAGGTGGAGATGTTCTGAACATCCTAAGTGCTAACTTGCAGGTAGAGTTGGTGGTGCAGAAGGCAAATGCAATGTTAGCATTCATTTCAAGAGGTCTAGAATACAAGAGCAGGGATGTAATGTTGAGGCTTTACAAGGCACTGGTGAGGTCTCACCTTGAGTATTGTGAACAGTTTTGGGCTCCTTTCCTATGACAAGATGTACTGGCATTGGAGAGGATTCAGAGGAGGTTCACAAGGATGATTCCAGAAATGACAAGGTTATCATACGAGGAATGTTTGATTGCTCTGGGTCTGCACTCGCTGGAATTTAGAAAGATGAAAGGGGGGATCTCATTGAAACCTTTCAAATGTTGAAAGGCTTAGACAGTATATTTGGAAAGGATGTTTCCCATGCTGAGGGAGTCTAGGACAAGCGGGCACAGCCTCCGGATAGAGGGGCGTCCATTTTAAACAGAGATGCAGAGAAATTTCTTTAACTAGAAGGTGGTGAATTTGTGGAGTTGACTACCACAGGCAGCTGTGAAGGCCAGGTCATTGGGTGTATTTAAGGCAGAGATTGATAGTTTCTTGATTGGAAACAGCATCAAAGGTTACAGGGAGAGGCTGGAGAGTGGGGCTGAGGAGAGAAAAAAGGATCAGTCATGATTGAATGACAGAGCAGACTCAACAGGTCAAATAGTCTAATTCTGCTCCTGTGTCTTATGGCCTTATTACCAATAAGCATATATTGTAGTCTTCCAGTTAGGAAGTCGAGGATCCAGTTGCAGAGGGAGGAACAGAGGCTCAGGTTCTGTAGTTTTTCAATTAGGACTGTAGGAATGATGGTGTTAAACACTGAGCTACAGTCAATGAATAGCATCCTGACATAGGTATTTGTATTTAAGGCAGGTGATCCAAGGCTGCGTGTAGAGCCATTGAGAGCATATTCATCGTAGAGCTATTGCGGTGATAGGCAAATTGCAATGGGTCCAGTTCCTTGCTGAGGCAATAGTTGACTCCAGCCATGACCATCCTCTCAAAAAGCATTTCACCACCATATTTGTGAGTGCTTCTGGAGAAGCTGTTAATGCAGTTCACACTGCTCTTCTTGGGCTCTAATATAATTGTTGCTCATTTGAAGCAGGTGGGAACTTCTGACCATCGCAGTGAAAATGTCTTTGGATACCTTCGCCAGTTGGTATTTTCGAAGTTTTCTGTTTAGACATTGTAATTTTGTTCACATTCACTTTCATTCCTGACTGCAAATCAATTGTGCTTCTGGTCTGCTGTTTCTATTGATACAAAAATTTAAGCTTCTCTTTTAAATAAGAGTCCTGTGTTTCAGTTAGGAGCTGTATTTGAATGCTTTCTTCTAAGATTCCACAAACTAAACAATCTTTCATTGCATTACTGAACCCATCACTGAACTAAAAATGCTCAGACAATTTCTTCTATTCAACCACGTATGCTGAAATGGATTCCCTTTCCCTTTGATTCCACTTATGAAACCTGAAGCATTTTGCAATCATCAATGTTTTCAGTTCTAAATGTTCCCAGATTACACCCTATCCTCGTTATATGCGGGGGATACATTCCTCAAAGTTGACGCATAATGTGAATAATTATTTAAATAGAGAAAATAGGGATGTGTTCTGGAGGGCTTCCTAAATATGATTTATCTGTAATTTATTCACATTTTCATACCAATATAACACAAAAGCAGTACCACGAGGCAACATTCATATTATATTTTATCAATTTAAGGTAATATTCAACATAATAAATCATAGAAAGTTAACATACTAGGGTGTACAGTACTCACCAACAGTGGCAGGTGTGTTTGCTCTGGAAGATGAGTGGTTGTTGTGGTGTCGGGCAGCTTTACATGGATGAGATGGATGGTTTGTGTCGTCAGGATCATCAAGGACAGCAAGGAGTGAAGGAAGACTCTTAGAACTCTCAGTACTGCTGGCAGCAGGAGATGACACTGGTTTGAGGAAAGTGGTGAGGGTTGTTTGCTTGACAGCATTTTGTTTCTCAGCATAAACTTGCTTGTAGGAAGAAGGCTTGACTGCAGGGAACGACTGAAATGCTGACTCCGTTCTAAATTTGGGTCCATGTCCATCGCCATTTGTGCCAAGTGTTCCGCAGCCTTAAAAAACTCTGCCAGTTGCTTCATTGTAAAATCCTTCACCTGCAACTCAACACTTTCTTCTTCATCATTATCACCTTCAGTCTGAGTTAAACGCAAAGGTCATCCACACTTAATTCTCCATCATGAGAATCCAGGAGTTCTACCACATCAGCAGTCTCGAGATCTGAGAATCCTTCCCCACCAATTTTACGGCTCAGGGCCACACAATCCTGGACAGCTGCAGTGAAGGCAGGAAACCCCTTGAGGTTGTGCACACACTCTGCCCAAATTGATTTCCACACTCCATTAAGAGTGGAAGACTTGACCTCTTTCCAGGATTCATCAATGTTGTTGATGACATGTCTGATGTTGAAGGACTTCCACCATTCCCTCACCGTTGGTAAACTCCCAGGATTTTCAAAATCGTCTGTTTCTTGCAGCATCTGAGAGATAGTTCACTGTAAAAAATATGCCTTTACTGTGGATATCACATCTTGGTTGAGTGGTTGAATCAGTGATGTGTTAGGCGGCAGAAAACGCACTGTTATGTTAGGATGAATGCTGTCTAAATGCTTAGGATGGGCTGGCGCATTGTCAAGCAACAAGAGAACTTTAAAGGCAAGATTCTGTTCCCGGCAGTAGCGTTCAGCCTCAACAGCAAAATGATTTGCCAACCAATCTTCAAAGGTTTGAACAGTGACCCATGCTTTCTTGTTAGCTGCCCACTGGACAGGAAGCATATTCTTACTCAAATCCTTAAAAGCACGAGGTTTAGTGAATTGTAAGCTAAGAGAGGCTTCATCTTACAGTCTTCTTCGGCATTGGAACACATAAGCAAAGTCAATCTATCCTTTGCTACCTTGAAACCTGACGCAGTTTTTTCATCCTTACTTATGTAAGTGCGTTTCGGCATACACTTCCAAAAAAGCCCAATCTCGTCTGCATTAAATACCTGCTTTACTGTGATGCCTACCTCATAGCCCACAACTGCACAGGGTAGCGTCCCAGAGCTGTGTTACCTTCATCTGACGCTGCCCTGTTTATAATTTCCAACTTTTTTTCAAGTGTTAAAGCGGTTATCCAGGACTTGACATCAGATGCTTAGGAGACAATAGTTAAATATTTCAAGCACAAAATCACTGCACCGTAGGTAAAAACAACAAAAGTTTAAGAGCGCAAGATCGCATATCCACACGTCGCCAAAACCAATGTGGGAATGGCGGGAGTGAGACTGTGAGGCGTGCACACGTTTTGACTTGTATTGCCGGGAAAGCAGTGCTCCTCATCCCAACAGTGAGACTGTGAGGCGTGCGCACGTGACTTGTATTGGTGGGAAAGCAGTGCTCCTCGCATAACTGTGAGTTTTTGATGCACATAAGGAGAAGTTGGTAGAAATAGGTTCCTCGCATAACTGTGAATCCACATTGTCTAAAGACGCATATAATGAGGATAGGGCGCACTTTCATGATATAAGCAAAGCTTATTTCACCTGGTTTAGTTAGAACAGTTAAACTTCTAAAGAAACTGTGTGCACTTCCATCTATTACACTCAGCAAAACTGGCATTTGTTTCTCATCGGTTACTCCATTTGCTTTAAAGTACTGCTCAATTTGCTTAGCCTGTTATCTTTTGTGCAACAGAATGCATCTACCTTTCCAATGTTGCCAGCCAATTCTGCTTTACTTTTATTTATGATTATCATCACTAGTACTCACTGTTTATGAATCTGTGAATTTGTTAATTTTCTGCCTTTTTTCCAACTTGACCATCTTTCTCTATGTCTTGTGAAGAAACAAACATGTTGCGCATTTTTTTTAACTCAAACGTCACGCTGTGGTTCAACTGGTAAGTAGTCATCTTTGGTTCGCTTAAAACTTCCTTGTAGCCACTGTTATGTTTTGTAACTCCTAAACATAAAACTAATTGAAAGTTAAACGTGAATCCGGAAATAATTTGTGTACTTTAGTTTTGTTTTTAACTTTAGTGAAGCACCCACATATAACCTGGCAGTGTGATGACGCACACATATGACATGTCGCCTCACCTTGTCCCTACGCGACTCCCTTGTCCATTCGTCCCCCCCATCCCTCCCTACTGATCTCCCTCCTGGCACTTATCCTTGTAAGCGGAACAAGTGCTACACATGCCCTTGCACTTCCTCCCTCATCTCCATTCAGGGCTCCAGACAGTCCTTCCAGTGAGGCAACACTTCACGTGTGAGTCGGCTGGGGTGATATACTGCGTCCGGTGCTCCCGGTGCGGCCTTCTATATATTGGTGAGACCCGACGCAGACTGGGAGACTATTTCGCTGAACACCTACACTCTGTCTGCCAAAGAAAGCAGCATCTCCCAGTGGCCACACATTTTAATTCCACGTCCCATTCCCATTCTGATATGTCTATCCACGGCCTCCTCTACTATCAAGATGGAGCCACACTCAGGTTGGAGGAACAACACCTTATATTCCGTCTGGGTAGCCTCCAACCTGATGGCATGAACATTGATTTCTCTAACTTCCGTTAATGCCCCTCTACCCCTTCTTACCCCAGCCTTTCTTTCTTTCTTTATTTATCTATCTATCTATCTATTTATTTATTTATTATCCCCCCCCCCTTTTTTCTCTCTCTTTTTTCTCTCTCTGTCCCTCTCACAATAACTCCTTGCCTGCTCTCCATCTTCCTTTAGCACTCCCCTCCCCCTTTCTTTCTCCCTAGGCTTCCCGTCCCATAATCCACTCCTTCTCCAGCCTTGTATCCCTTTTGCCAATCAACTTTCCAGCTCTTAGCTCTATCCCTCCCCCTCCTGTCTTCTCCTATCATTTCGGATCTTCCCCTCCCCCTCCCACTTTCAAATATTTTACTATCTCTTCTTTCAGTTCATCCTGACGAAGGGTCTCGGCCCGAAACGGCGACTGTGCTTCTTCCTATGGATGCTGTCTGTCCTGCTGCGTTCCACCAGCATTTTGTGTGTGTTGCTTGAATTTCCAGCATCTGCAGATTTCCTCATGACACAGTTTTATAGTACTGTCATAATATTAATAGTGTTCCAATTTGTTCTGTATTTCATTAAAATGCATAATTTATCACTCATATAAATAATAGTTTGTCTTTTTTATATACTTTCTAATTATTTTCATGAAATTTCGGTTAAGGTGCTTAATTGAGCAAAATGCACTGGTCCCGATGTGTCTCAGTTAACTGAAATCCACTATAATTGTAGTTGCATGCAGTTGCACACAATTTCACCTACTACCAGACTGAGAAAGCACTGTTCATGAAATCATGCAAGATACCAGTTGCCATACAAATGACTGCCACTGATAAATGCTGACTTTGCTGAATTAGAACACAACAATGTCGTTAATGCCTTGTGCTCAACCTACTGGGAAGATCAAGCAATAGCAAAGGACTTCTTTTAAATACACAATTTAAATAGATTCTCAAATACCTGGAAGTTGGTGGATATTGAATAATTCTAACACTACTGATTTGAGAATTTCAAATGCTTCCTCCCCAGTAGAGTCTCCAGGGGGACAAGAATAATATTTTAGATGCTTAAAGAAATTATTCAAAAGCATTAATAAATAAATTCAGGGTATCTAAAATAAAACAGAATGCTCTAAGCGCTTAGTAGGTCAAGAGTGAAAGAGAGAAGATATGTTTCAACTGAACAGAAAATTAGAAATAAAGCTCCAATGAATGGAAAGAGCAGAGAAAACGAATGGTAATAAGAAGGAAAATAAGGTGGCGGTCATAAGCAATTGAATATGACACAAGTGCCAACAAATTAGTGAACAGTTGTTGTAAGGAAAAAGCTAAATGTGACTCCTCCTCGGTATATGCTAAAATAAAATGAAAGTCTGTAAGACAAAATGGTGTTAGTTTGGAGTGGGATAATTTTGAGAAAGTACAAGAGAAACTGTTCACAGCAATGTTTTGAGAAAGTCAAGGAAGTACAAGTCTGCAGCTGTAATAGTGGAAAGTGGTGAAAAACAAGTTTGTCCAGACTGAAGATCATAAGAGAAAGGGGGTGCAGCACGTACCACTAAGGGATGGAAAAGTACCAGTGTAAGGGGTTTTGAAGGGCATAAAAAGGGGCACTTTCTTTGTGCAGTGGGAGAGAGTTTTGGTGTTAGTCTAGGTTATGACTGGTGATAATACGAAGAAGATAGGGACAAGTACATTGTAGAAAGTTAGAGTATGTCGAGAGGGAAGAGGGTGGAGGGAGGAGGAGGCTGCGTGTAAGATTGTTGAATCTGTAGCTCCCCTCTGACATTGCAGAGATCTGCCTGCTTAGTTGATAAGTATGCTTTTGACTTCTGTACTGCTACTAATGTACACTTTAGTTTTTCCCTCTGCAGTACATTTGTGCTAGTTCTAATAAAGGGTTTTCTTGGGGCCTTGAACACGTGCAGTGATTCCTTTGTTTGCAGATGCATAAGGGAATACCCTGAGCTGAATGAGAAAAGAACACATAACTTGTTCTAAAATAATTTTTGTTACATTTGTTAATCATAGCTAATCTGTCAGATGAGATGTAAATAAAAAGAAAAAAAAGAAAATGAGTTGAGATTGGTTGAATTCTGACAATACAAACTGGAGTTTGTTTTAATTCCCTGGCATCTGTAACAACCAGCTGCTCCCAGCCCGTTGATTTAGTTGTCATTCTTCTGGGAGTGCAGCATTGTAGGAACAACAAGAAGGCATACAGAGCAGAACAATATCCTAAGAAAGGTGCAGGTAGAGGAGAAGGGTCACCATGGACCTTGTTTACAACAAGGGTTTCTGCAAGAAGCTTTCCTGTGCTGATTTCAGTAAAGAACAATGAATGCGGCACAAACAATACTACAAAGTTATTCTCAATGAAATTGATTTTTACTTTAGCGATACAGCGTGGAGTGGGCCCTTCCGGCCCTTCAAGCCCCACTACCCCAGCAACCCCCGACAGCCCTGATTTAACCCTAACCTAATGACGAGACAATTTACAATGAGCAATTAACCTACCCAGTACGACTTTGGACCGTGGGAGGAAACCTGTGCATCTGCGGAAAACCGAATAGAATAATGGGGTAGCACAGAGATTCAAAAATGGATATAGTGAGCCAAAGGGACCATTTCTGCTCTATGACTATGACAAAAACCTCAAGCCAGACCGGGATCATTTCATCAGTAATTACTATGATCATAGTGTACACGAACATATATATGTTAGGATACTTACAGGCTAGAACTGGAAGCAGCAGCAGCAATATATCAGAATTTGCCATGCCATGCACATTTGGTTATGGGAGGTTACAGTTCCCTCTATTCCAAATCAGCTGACTTCATAAATTTCCCCTTGTAGTGAGCAAATCTGAATGATGCAGATTATTAATGATGCAAGTTACTAGTTATTTAGAGCAGCATACATTAACTTGAGTTCCTCCAGCAATTTGCTTTCTTTTTGCTTTAGATTCCAGCATCTGCAGTCTTATGTGTCTCCATTGACAAGTTATCAGCACTCCAGTATCTGACCATGAGCAAGTCAATGAAAAAAGATCAAACTACCTCCACTTTACACTCAGTAGAATGACCAATACTGTTTTTCATTGCACATTATTTGATGATCAGGGAATAACATCGACCAAGCAATGAGCTTATGGACCCACTGTGCCATTTTTGATGTAGCACTAATGATGTAATATTCTAACTTCCATAATCTGACTATTCAAAGCAATCCAGTCTTGAAGCTGACTAAAATGGTGTACCTGGCTGCATAAGTGCATGATTAAAAAAAAATGTGCATTTGAATGTAAACCAAGCTAGTAATTAGTAACTTTCAGTGAAATGACTACAGCTGATGCAATGAGGTTACCTGCCCTGTCATCACAATCCATTTATTCCATTGCTGTACTGAATGGCAGCAGAATATAGAACTTGTCAAAGGTCCCACAGCTGCATGCTGATATCTTCCATATCAATAGCTGCTTGATCAAACGCAATATGGAGTCCAAATTACACAATCACAAAGCAATAATTGCCTTCCTGTGTAATATCTCCTGTCAATGTTTACTTAAACTTATCTTGTTTTTCATTCAGTACAAGCACTACCATCAGTATAGATCAGCCATTCATGTTGAATTAACCATACTTACCACAGAACTATCTACTTCCTCCAGCCAAACTTTCAGTTTGTCAATAAAAATAGCATGAAGAGCTTTTGCGCAGATGTACAATATCGCTATTTCATGTTTTTAACCATCTTTTTGCTGAAGGTATTAAGTCCTTCCTCCAAAATAAGATCCTTTGTAGGGTAAAATTCTGTGGCATACAACGTAAACCACAAAATAATAGACATTATCTGTTAGTTGCCGGATGCCCTGAATGAAACTGACTGCTGTGCTGCAATAGTGGCGAAGGCTCAATTTTATTCATGACTGCCATGTTCTTTGGATGGCTAAAAGAACAATGACACTGTGTATTCTTTCTACCACATAATCAGGCATTGACCTCATGTTTATAGGGTGAGAAATGTCAACACTTGTAAACTTTCACCAGGACAGCAGCTCAGACCATTGTTTTTAAATCTGAAAGATTACTGCCAAAGATAGTGAAATGAACATGACTTCTCCATTTGACAACTAGACAATCTAGTATAAGTAACACACATCAAAGTTGCTGGTGAACGCAGCAGGTCAGGCAGCATCTCTAGGAAGAGGTACAGTTGATGTTTCAGGCTGAGACCCTTCGTCAGGACTAACTGAAGAAAGAGCTAGTAAGAAATTTAGAAGTGGGAGGGGGAGGGGGAGATCCAAAATGATAGGAGAAGACAGGAGGGGGAGGGATGGAGCCAAGAGCTGGACAGGTGATTGGCAAAAGGGATATGAGAGGATCATGGGACAGGAGGTCCAGGGAGAAGGAAAATGGGGCGGGGGAACCAGAGGATGGGCAAGGGGTATAGTCAGAGGGACAGAGGGAGAAAAAGGAGAGTGAGAGAAAGAATGTGTGTATATAAATAATGGATGGGGTACGAGGGGGAGGTGGGGCATTAGCGGAAGTTAGAGAAGTCAATGTTCATGCCATCAGGTTGGAGGCTACCCAGACGGAATATAGGGTATTGTTCCTCCAACCTGAGTGTGGCTTCATCTTTACAGTAGAGGAGGCCGTGGATAGACATGTCAGAATGGGAATGGGATGTGGAATTAAAATGTGTGGCCACTGGGAGATCCTGCTTTCTCTGGCAGACAGAGCGTAGGTGTTCAGCAAAACGATCTCCCAGTCTGTGTCGGGTCTCGCCAATATATAGAAGGCCACATCGGGAGCACCGGACGCAGTATATCACCCCAGCCGACTCACAGGTGAAGTGTCGCCTCACCTGGAAGGACTGTCTGGGGCCCTGAATGGCGGTAAGGGAGGAAGTGTAAGGGCATGTGTAGCACTTGTTCCACTTACAAGGATAAGTGTCAGGAGGGAGATCAGTAGGGAGGGATGGGGGGGAACGAATGGACAAGGGAATTGCGTAGAGAGCGATCCCTGCGGAAAGTGAGGGGCGGGAAGGAAAGATGTGCTTAGTGGTGGGCCAGCTCTTGGCTCCATCCCTCCCCCTCCTGTCTTCTCCTATCATTTTGGATCTCCCCCTCCCCCTCCCACTTTTAAATCTCTTACTAGCTCTTTCTTCAGTTAGTCCTGATGAAGGGTCTCGGCCTGAAACGTCGACTGTATCTCTTCCTAGAGATGCTGCCTGACCTGCTGCATTCACCAGCAACTTTGATGTGTGTTGCTTGAATTTCCAGCATCTGCAGAATTCCGCGTGTTTGCGTTTTTAAAATCTAGTATAAGAACTACTTCCACTTTATACTCAGTATAAGAACAATGTAGTTTAGCATAAGAACTCACATTCAGGAGATAGCATCAAAGCATTGCATCTGCTTCCAGAAAGAAAAAGTTCTTTATTGAAATGTTTGGGCTTCCAACTCACCAGTAAAAATTTTAGACATTTTCAGTGTAATATTGTTAACAGGACTCAAATAAATATTGTTTCTTGAGATTGCACTCAGCCAGGCTATTTTCCTTCAAAACTACCTTTTTGCTAGAGTTTCATGCTATTTCCTTTCTTTCTTTCTTCCTTTCTTTTTCAATCTTTTTATTAGTTTCAATATCAAACAGATTACAAAAAGTAAGTACATAATAATTGGGATTATATTAATTGATAATAATTATTGGAATTTAGAGTCAGGTAACACATGGTTAGAAACATCCCAAAATCACACAGATTAACAACAAAATATATAAGGGGTATCCATAAAATATATAAATGTCATAAAAAAAAACAGAAAAGAGAAAAAAAATCCCCTAAAAAAAACTAATCTACCCAAACTAAAGAAAACTAAAAAAGGGGCTATTTTGATACCTCAGATAAAACCAATAGTGTCGCCACTTCCGCTCCTCTCCCCATATAATGAAATCACAAAATAGATTTGGCAAGGGTCAAATTACATCATGTGGAAGTATTGAATAAATGGTCTCCAAGTCTCATCAAATTTGATAGATGGGTCAAAAATGACACTTCTTATTTTTTCAAGATTTAAACAAGATACAGTTTGAGAAAACCAATGAAATGTAGTAGGAAGATTAATCTCTTTCCAATTCAATAGTATAGATCTTCTAGCCATTAAAGTAACAAAAGCCATCATCTGACAAACTGAAGAGGTCAAATAATGTTTTTCTATCATTGGTAAACCAAAAACGGCAGTAATAGGATGAGGTTGTAAATCAATATTCAAGACAGTAGAAATGATACCAAAAATGTCGTCCCAATATTTCTTCAATAAAGGACAAGACCAAAACATACGAGTTAATGAAGCTATCTCAGAATGACATCTATCACATATAGGGTTTATATGAGAATAATAACGAGCTAGTTTATCCTTGGACATATAAGCCCTGTGTACAACTTTGAACTGTATCAACGCATGTTTAGCACAAATAGAGGAAGAATTAACTAATTGAAAAATTTTTTGCCATTTCTCAGTGGGTAAGGTAAGCTTAAGTTCCCTTTCCCAGTCATTCTTAATTGTATTGGAAACATCTGGATTTATTTCCCTTATTATATTATAAATAATTGCTATTAAACCTTTTCGAAAAAGGTTTAAATCCAATTTTTTTTCCAATATATCAGTGGAATATGAAATTGGAAAGGTAGTAAGAACAGTATTTAAAAAGTCTCTAATCTATAAATATCTAAAAAATGTGATCTAGGTAAATTGTATTTATTAGATAATTGTTCAAAAGACATAAAACAATTATCTGAAAAAAAATCAGAAAAACGTATTATACCCTTATTTTCCAGACCAAATATGCTTGATCCAAAAAAGAAGGTTGAAAAAGAAAGTTGGATATAATAGGGCTAGTTAAAATAAATTGATTCAGTTTAAAAAATTTTCGAAACTAAAACCATATTCGAAGAGTATATTTAACTATTGGGTTATCCATTTGTTTGTCCAGTTTAGAAAAGTCAAAAGGAAGTGGGGTCCCTAAAATAAATCCCAATGAAAATCCTGAAACAGAATTACATTCAAGATTAACCCATTGTGGACTTGGAACTGTATCCCAATTCCATGTCCAAAATTTTAAATAACGAATATTAATTGCCCAATAGTAGAATCTAAAATTTGGCAATGCTAAGCCACCCTCCTTTTTGGGATTCTGTAAGTGTCTTTTACCTAGTCTAGGATTTTTATTCTGCCATATGTATGAGGAAATTTTTGAATCAACCTTATCAAAAAAGGATTTCGGAATAAAAATTGGCAAAGCTTGAAATAAATATAGCTATTTCCATAACATCTTTCTGCATTTCACATTGTCACAACAATGTTAAATGCACTTTGCACAACTACTGTTATGCACCCAGAAATTTCCACATGAAATTGGCAATTGAATTTCATGCACCACATGTTTTTGAATTTATAGTGCAGAACACTTGTCCTGAATGCATTTCAACACCTACTTACTGGGTCTACCACACATACATAGTAGGTTGTCAAATTAGAAAATAATATTCCAAAGCAGTCACTTGTGAACTTCACCACACAAGCTGTCATTTCCAGAATTCCTGCTGCTTGGCAAGAAGCATAATTTTTTAAGCAGAAGCTGAGAAATCGAATTGTAACTCTCCAGCAAGAAACCATGCCTTTTCTTGCAACACCAGCATTTACTCTGTCTGCTCAGTTTTGTTTCATATGGCACATAATGCATTCCTTGTTACCTTATATGGGGAACTATTTCTGAACTGCCGATTTTAACAAAATAATTTCAAAATTATATATAGATGGTACTTCTGCAAAGTCTTACATATACTCAGGATTTCCCAAACTCTTTTGTAATAGAAATACTTGCATTTATTTGGTGCCTTTTACAACAGAATGAAGCATTTTTGATGATTCTTCACATTGAAATGTAGCAGATAGTTTGACCTTCTCCAGCAGTACATCACAGTTGCATCTGTGTACAGTATCAACATTCCTAAATATACTTTGGAAATATTTTCTGAAAATCGTGTCACGGCTGTGGCTCCAGTGATTGTAGTAAACAATTTAAGTTACGATCCTTTAAATTCAACAGAAATATGTTATTTCTTGTACCCAAATGAGCAAGTTTCTAATTAGAAACTTTATGTCAGCGAAGTGTTTGAGAAATTATGTTTTGATTGAGGTTGTGCTCAATCAGAAAACCTCAAGCAAGGTTGATTAAAGTTAAATGGTGTTCACTTCCCAACACAGTCATTTCACCTTGTTGAAACTAATTAACCTTAAAAGATTTAAAATTCAAATTATTAATTTGTTTCTTTTCCTGTTTCATTACAACCTTGGAGTCTGCAAATTCTGTTCTGTGCTAATGGTATTTTAGAAAATAACTAGAAAAACCTAAGCACTTGCAAATATATGTAGATGTCCAACTTGAATATTCATTGTGTATATCTTATTCCATTTTTATTTCATACAATTTCATTAACATCCAACAGGTAAATTTTAATAAGATCCAGCTCACTCAGACTTTAAGACATAAAATGTTACAGCACAGTACAGGTCCTTCGGTCCACAATGTTGTGCCAACCTTTTAACCTACTCTAAGATCAATCGAACCCTTCCCTCCTACTTAGCCCTCCATTTTCTTCATCCATGTGCCCATCTATGAACTTCCTAAAGTCCCCTAATGTATCTGCCTCTACCGTGGAAGGGCATTTCATGCACTCAACACTTTCCATGCAAGTAACTTACCTCTTTCATCCCCCTATACTTTCTTCCAATCACCTTAAAATAATGCCTCCTGGTATTAGCCATTTCTGCATTGAGAAAATGTCTCCGGGTATCCACTCAATCTATGATTCTTATCATTATATAGAATTTTATTATACAATAATAATATGTTTATTATACAATTTTAGAATCCTCAATCTAAACCACTGCTGACACATGGACATAATCAAAGATCTTCTAGCACAGTGTTAGTAGGGAAAAGGTGTACCGTGGCTATGCTGCTGGAAATCAATTATATATCAGAACCTCAGGTTGAATTATGGGATAACCAGTCTTTCTTTTATGCATAATGAAACAGTATTCTGACAAGCATAACTCAGGCTTCATGATTTGTTTACCAATGTTTCAAATTAAGAAATTTATCTGTCAAAATAGCTGCATAACTTAACTGAATCCACCGTTAATATTGAGCTAATCATTTCACTAAGAGCAAATTCATGCAACACATACATTACAACATTCAACAATCATATGAAAGTTGTAATTGTGCAACAGCATTATTAGAAGGCTGTCAATGGAATCATAGAGTCATTGAGAACAGAGAGGCACCCTTCATCCCACCATGTTCATGGCAATTTTTTTTTGCCCCGCTACAGCAATCCCACTTGCCAATGCATTGCCTTTTCATGTGCCTGTCTAAATATCTCTTAAGCATTATGATTATATTTGATTTCATCATCATCTCTGGCAGTAAATTCCAAACATCAACTATTCTTTTAATTAAAAACACTTGCCTCTCAAATCATCTTTAAAATATAATTCCCCTCCAAGCAATAATAAAATATAATGTCTTGAGGATCATTCATCAAGAAAACATTGTCCTATCATCTTTTCATTTTCTTCAAAGTTCATTTTATGGTATAAGAACTTCAGCTGAATCATTACACAATGCTTTGTAAAACCTATGCATAATATGCAAAATCCAAGCTTTATGTGTATGAACTTATTAATTTTCGGAAAAGCAATCCCATCCAATATCCTCAAGGACCTCTCATCTCCAACCAATTTCCTGCACCCATGCAATAAGAATAGTAGGACTAGGAAGAAAAATCCTTCACATGTACTGTTAGAATTTTTCTTATTCTGGGCTGTTATACTGATAGAAATAGAAGTCATCAGCATCTTTATTCAGGCGATTTTGTTTCATAATTGTGTTGCTTAGCACCACTTCTGTAAAAAATAAATCTTGAGAGTTCAACCTAACAACCAAAAGGAAATCAGTGAATTATTTTGGCAATCAATCAACTTCTCAGCAGATTGCAGAGCAGATTTGCTTCATCTCCTTTGCATGTTTGATTACAGCACTGAGATGAATGACAAAATCTACTACCTCCTTAAAAGAAGTAGAACGAAGTCCAGCCTTTATCACTATGTCCAATAAATAGCAGAGGGGTCACGCATCCCAAGTAGATTTTAAGACATGAAATACCTTGCAGATTCGTAGCACAGACAGTCTGAGATCTCAATGTGTTCAGAACATCTCCAAGCAACATTATCAGGGAGAGGAAGTGAAGAAATACATAGTTTCCATATTACCATTATAGGATTTCACCCATTTTGATAAGAAGTAAACAGATCATGGAGGTATATATCTCAGGGCTTTCATCAAAAGGTTATTTTTATTTTACCACAATGCATAGCTATAATACATCATATATCATTTTCAACTCCTATAATACTTGTTTCAAAAATGGTCCTGAAATAACTCACTAAAGGGTGCATCTGCATTATTCAGAGCATCCCAACCACATCAAAACTCATATTTTCTTTCCATTTTAGTTCATGTTCGTTCTGGTGATATCTACACTCAGTAGCTACCCGTATATTAGCTTGTTAATGCAATTATCTAATCAGCCAATCACATGGCAGCAACTCAATGAATAAAAATATGCAGACTTGGTCAAGAGGTTCATTTGCTGCTTAGTCCAAACATCAGGAGGAGGAAGAAATGTGATATAAGTGACCTTGACCGTGAAATTATTGTTAGTGCCAGACAGAGTGGTTTAAGCATCTCAGAAACTACTGATCCCTTGGCATTTTCATGCTCAACAGTCTCCAGAGCAGACTTTTCTCAACCTTTTTGCCCTGGAAGAGCCCTTGAAATAATTTTCAGGTCTCAGGGAATCCCTGAATAAAAAATATATTATACCTACAGCTCACTGTACATTAGCATGATCAGTAAGTTGTAGATATAATAATCCAAAAATAATTCTCAGTGATCTTTTGAATAGAGAATTAATTTTTGACCAACTTTTCTTGAAACAATAGGTAGTTAAGCTTAGCTTACCTTTCTTTAAATTAATCTTTTTCTATCCCTTTCATAAATTTTAAAAAGTCAAAATGCAAACATAATACATTTCTGTTAAATAACTGGCTTAACCCAAAATAGGATTTAATTTTTCTAAAGGTAAGCTCAGTAGATTTAATTTAAATAAAGGTTGTAAACTGATTTTAATTAATGCTATTTACATCATGAAAATTTATTGATAATGTTGACTAGTAAAGCCAAATCATAAGCCAAAGCAATATGCATATAGACTAAGACACAATTTTATACAAGACTTTGAAAAAACATTTTCTTACTAAGTGACATGATCAGACTCAAATATAAGGCCTGGCATGTGAAACTTGTGCTTGTTTTCTGCTGCACAAATACTCAATTTTAGGTCAAACTTGAGATAAGCACACACGGATTTCACCTTCAATTGAAGTGAGGTAATTTCTATACTTGTTCTTGATGCTTGTTAACCAAACAAAGCTTGCTCACACATGTAAGAAGTTGAAAACTGCAGCAATATGTCCATTGCTTTCCTATGAATGGCAGGATACTCTTCTTTCACAGAAATCCTGAACTTGTCCAGGGACAGGCTAGTAAATCTCATCTTGAGCGCATGGTCAGACTGCAGCTCACAAGTTCTTCCTCTTCTCACAAAGGGAAGTTCTCATGCTGAGTAGAAGTTTTAGAGACAGGCTCCCTCACCCACTCATACACTTGTGTTCAAAGGGAGGAAAATTGCTGTTCAATTTTGGTCTGCAGTTCTTCCAGGTGGTTTTCAATTGGACTCAAGACTTTCTGATATTCTTCCTCACTCGCAAGCCCAAGCAGCAGTGAAAACATTTCAAGATTTCCTCTTGCAACATGATTTTTCCAAAGATTCAGTTTCCTTTTAAACCCAGGAATCTTGTCACTTGAAGTCAAAATATATTCTCCTGGGCCTTGCAGAGACTTGTTCAACGGGTTTATATGATGAACAATGTCTGCTAAGCAGGCTAGTTTCTGCAGCCATTCTTCATCTTCAAAGCACTCAACAAAATTGGCCTACTATTTTCTTGAAAGTACTCCTGCAATTCATCTTTCAGCTCAAGCATCCTGTTCAGAACTTTTCCTCTGCTAAGCCACTGGATTTCTGTATGTCGCAGGAGATTGGTGTGCTCTTTGTCCAAGTTTTCACAGTTTTTTAAAACATTCTTGAGTGAACTCTATCAATACAGATACCAACACAGTTCCTCCAAGACAGACCTTTTGTTTCCACATCTGAAGACAAAACTCAATATATCTTGGCCACTGCTAGTTTCAGGCAACTTTTTGCAACAAAAAAAAAAGTTTTCTTGAATTTCACCATCATTTATAAATGCTACAACATGACATTTATTGGTGAAATCTGTCGCCTCATCAACCTGGATAGAGAAGCTGTGTTTTCAGTTTATCACACAAAACCTCTTCAGCAACATGTGACATGTTATTAATAAGTCAACTTATCATACTGTTTGAGAATGAAACCTTTTCAGTTTCTCATTTGCATCTTGTCCCAGCATTTTACGCACTATAATTTTACATGCTGGTATTATTAGGTTCTCACCAACCGTGTGACTTTTCCTTTTCTGGATAACAAGTTCTGCTACTAAACTTACTTCCTGAGCCCTTTTACTTGAATCCCCAGACCACATTAAACCAATTGGTAAGTAGCTTTCATTGTAAAAATGGACTTTTTGTGTGTCCTTTGTTACACTTGTGCAGTGAAATGACTCAGAATATTGTAATTTTTCATCATTAACCTTATCAGAATTCTCTGTAGTCCTAGGCCTAGAATCCTACTCCTTCATCTCACACCTCATCTTCAAAAATCACCACATTGCAACATCTTTAGAATGAAAATTTCCCTCCAATTTTCTACATCACCGGTAGAGTTTCTTTGCTCCCACAAGTCAGTCAGTGGTGCATAAGGGCAAGTTGGTGGAGGTAATTCAGGTGGGAGAGGCTGATATTATAGCCCAATTTGGGTGAGTCCATTCAATGCTCAGAAAACGCACCACATTCTTCAGCCTACTGTTCTCCCCTCTGTACAATGCAGTGCTCACCATTTACCAACAGCCTCCCCTATTGTGCATCAAAAACTGAGACTGGACTCAACCAAATAAACACGGTCCTACTGCACACTGCCATACTGGGCTGAGAGCACCACTGCGAACGCTAGAATCGCGCATTACATGAAGTTCAAAAAATTGTTTATTTTTTTCTTACTCACAATCTCTTGCGGAATCCCTAGCAACTTCTTGTGGAACCCTAGGGCTGCCCAGAAGCCCGGTTGAGAAACCCTATTCTAGAGTTTATAGAGCAAAATGCAAAAAACGTAAAACATCCAGTGAGTGGCAGTTCTGTGGATGAAAACACCTTGTTAATGAGAGAGAACAGACGAGTGGCCAGACTGGTAAGAAGGAGACAGTAACTTAAAGAACCAGTTGTTACAATAGTGGCGTGCAGAAGAGCATTCTGAACGCACAACATGTTGAACCTTGAAGTGGATGGGCTACAGCAGAAGATGTACAGCAGCATGCACTATGTGGCCTCTTTATTAGGCACAAGAGATAACCAATAAAGTGGCCACTGCGTGTATACTGTTCCACAAATCAAAAACAGTTTTAAGTTTACAGGCAATATAAAAGCAGTTTTAAGTTTACAGGCTCTGAAACCTGGCAAGCTGTTCTTTAAGAAACAACAAGAATAACTGATACTCTTTACAGACTTATTTAAGGTTTCCTCCCCCAAGTAATTTTGAATAGCCTTTGTCTTTTAGCCCATTTCTAACCGTATTTACTCTTCTGTTTTTAACACCATCATCATGCTACTGATCAACTTAGAAATGGCATTAGTTAGTAAGTTCTGCATTTTGTAGGACACATTCAGCATTCATAAAAGCAAAGTGAAAGAAAATGTAAAATCTACATGTTTGTCATTGCTAGCACTGACTCATATTTTTATCACCATTTATTTTCCAAGTAATTCTTTGGTTTGCTTCTTTCTTTTGAACTTTATCAGTTAACAATCAAAAACTCCAATTTATCTTTTGAAATTAACAGTTCCATTTCTTGTAACATCTAATCAGTTTCAGTATCTTGCTCAGCTATTAATAAAACATTATAATGTTCCTCTTCGGCAATCCAATTTGTGAAGCTTATCATGTACACATATAATGAAATTCCTCAGTTGATCGAAAGTACCTTGGCTTCTATTGGTAACCAATTAATTCAGAACCACATTCATGAGACTGGGCTACCTGAATACACACGTAAGTAAAATAACTATGATGTTGAGGTCTGAAATGGTAATAAGGATGAATGAATGTAAAAATTCAATCTCAATGTGATAAACTTGGCCACAGAAGACATAGTAATAGTGAAGAGATGTTATTCTGATTGGAGCTCTGTGACTGATATTATTCCGTAGGGATCAGTTCTCAGACATCCCACCCTGCAAAAACGCATTTCCGGGAGGTAGCACCATCAATTTGCGGGAGACTCCCAGAACTTCCAGGAGAGGTGGGATGTTTGAAATAGAGTAGCTCCTGAGCAGCTAGCCAGCTAGTTTAAATAACATTAGCTATACTAATGAACGAATGACACCTGTTAAACTCACCTCAACATGTCTTTTACAGTCTTAACCCACCATGGGCAATAGAAAAGTCACTGTTGCAAACAGTGCAATGAGAAACACTGTCATTATTTTGACCCCTATTAGGCAGGGGTACACTTTAGGGTAGTCTGGGGTAACGTTTGTTTTACATTTTCTTTTTTTTGGAACACTGCCATGGCGTGCTCTCACGCTCTCTCTCTCTCGTGGTTGCTCTCATGGTCTCGCTTGCTTGCTCTCGCTCTCGCTTGCGCGCACTCTCACGCTTTCTCTTGCTTTCTCTCGCTCGCTCACTCTCAAAAAAATTGATTTCCGTGATATTGAATATAATTTGCGGGCATCAGGGAGCTGCCATCAATATGCGGGAGACTCCCGGAACTTAGAAAACCATAGAAACCATAGAAACTACAGCACAGAAACAGGCCTTTTGGCCCTTCTTGGCTGTGCTGAACCATTTTCTGCCTAGTCCCACTGACCTGCACACGGACCATATCCCTCCATACACCTCCCATCCATGTATCTGTCCAATTTATTCTTAAATGTTAAAAAAGAACCCGCATTTACCACCTCATCTGGTAGCTCATTCCATACTCCCACCACTCTCTGTGTGAAGAAGCCCCCCCTAATGTTCCCTTTAAACTTTTCCCCCCTCACCCTAAACCCATGTCCTCTGGTTTTTTTCTCCCCTTGCCTCAGTGGAAAAAGCCTGCTTGCATTCACTCTATCTATACCCATCATAATTTTATATACCTCTATCAAATCTCTCCTCATTCTTCTACGCTCCAGGGAATAAAGTCCTAACCTATTCAACCTTCCTCTGTAACTGAGTTTCTCAAGTCCTGGCAACATCCTTGTAAACCTTCTCTGCACTCTTTCAACCTTATTTATATCCTTCCTGTAATTTGGTGACCAAAACTGAACACAATCCTCCAGATTCGGCCTCACCAATGCCTTATACAACCTCATCATAACATTCCAGCTCTTATACTCAATACTTTGATTAATAAAGGCCAATGTACCAAAAGCTCTCTTTACGATCCTATCTACCTATGACGCCACTTTTAGGGAATTTTGTATCTGTATTCCCAGATCCCTCTGTTCCACTGCACTCCTCAGTGCCTTACCATTAACCCTGTATGTTCTACGTTGGTTTGTCCTTCCAACGTGCAATACCTCACACTTGTCAGTATTAAACTCCATCTGCCATTTTTTAGCCCATTTTTCCAGCTGGTCCAAGTCCCTCTGCAGGCTCTGAAAACCTTCCTCACTGTCTACTACACCTCCAATCTTTGTATCATCAGCAAACTTGCTGATCCAATTTACCACATTATCATCCAGATTATTGATATAGATGACAAATAACAATGGACCCAGCACTGATCCCTGTGGCACACCACTAGTCACAGGCCTCCACTCAGAGAAGCAATTCTCTACCACCACTCTCTGGCTTCTTCCATCGAGCCAATGTCTAATCCAATTTACCACCTCTCCATGTATACCTAGCGACTGAATTTTCCTAACTAACCTCCCATGCGGGACCTTGTCAAAGGCCTTACTGAAGTCCATGTAGACAATATCCACTGCCTTCCCTTCATCCACTTTTCTGGTAACCTCCTCGAAAAACTCCAATAGATTGGTCAAACATGACCTACCACGCACAAAGCCATGTTGACTCTCCCTAATAAGTCCCAGTCTATCCAAATGCTTGTAGATTCTGTCTCTTAGTACTTCCTCCAATAACTTACCTACTACCGACGTTAAACTTACTGGCCTATAATTTCCCGGATTACTTTTCAATCCTTTTTTAAACAACGTAACAACATGAGCCACTCTCGAATCCTCCGGCACCTCACCTGTAGACAGCGACATTTTAAATATTTCTGCCAGGGCCCCTGCAATTTCAACACTGATCTCCTTCAGGGTCCAAGGGAACACCCTGTCAGGTCCCAGGGATTTATCCACTTTAATTTTCCTCAAGACAGCAAGGACCTCCTCCTTTTCGATCTGTACAGTTTCCATGATCTCACTACTTGTTTCCCTTAATTCCATAGACTTCATGCCAGTTTCCTTAGTAAACACAGACGCAAAAAACCTATTTAAAATCTCCCCCATTTCCTTTGGTTCTGCACATAGCCAACCATTCTGATGTTCAAGAGGACCAATTTTATCCCTTACAATCCTTTTGCTCTTAATATACCTGTAAGCTCTTTGGATTATCCTTCACTTTGACTGCCAAGGCAACCTCATGTCTTCTTTTAGCCCTCCTGATTTCTTTCTTAAGTATTTTCTTGCACTTCTTATACTCCTCAAGCACCTTATTTACTCCCTGCTTCCTATACACGTCACACAACTCCCTCTTCTTCTTTATCAGAGTTGTAATATCCCTTGAGAACCAAGGCTCCTTATTCCTATTCACCTTGTCTTTAACCCTGACAGGAATACAAATTCTGCACTCTTAAAATTTCTGCTTTGAAGGCTTCCCACCTACCGATCACATCCATGCCAGAGAACAACCTGTCCCAATCCATGCTTTTTAGATCCTTTCTCATTTCTTCAAATTTGGCCTTCTTCCAGTTAAGAACCTCAACCCTAGGACCAGATCTATCCTTGTCCATGATCAAGTTGAAACTAATGGTGTTATGATCACTGGAACCAAAGTGCTCCCCTACACAGACTTCTGTCACTTGTCCTAACTCGTTTCCTAACAGGAGATCCAATATTGCATCCCCTCTAGTTGGTCCCTCTATATATTGATTTAGAAAACTTTACTGAACACATTTTACAAACTCTAAACCATCTAAACCCCTAACAGTATGGGAGACCCAATCAATATATGGAAAATTAAAATCCCCTACCACCACAACTTTATGTTTCCTGCAGTTGCCTGCTATTTCTCTGCAGATTTGCATTTCCAATTCTCTTTGACTATTAGGTGGTCTGTAATACAATCCCACTAATGTGGCCATACCTTTCCTGTTTCTCAGCTCCACCCACAAGGACTCAGTAGACAAGCCCTCTAATCTGTCCTGCCTGAGCACTGCTGTAATATTTTCCCTAACAAGCAGTGCCACTCCCCCACCTTTCATTCCTCTGCCTCGATCACATCTGAAATATCGGAACCCTGGAATATTAAGCTGCCAGTCCTGCCCCTCCTGTAGCCAAGTTTCACTAATTGCTACAACGTCATAATTCCACGTGTCAATCCACGCCCTCAACTCATCCGCCTTCCCCGCAATACTCCTAGCATTGAAATATATACACCTCAGAAGATTTTTACCACCACTCACAACCTTTCTATTAGTGGATTTGCTTGAACTTTTAACATCAACGAGACCTGGGTGTCATTATACACCAGTCATTGAAAGTGGGCATGCAGGTACAGCAGGCGGTGAAAAAGGCGAATGGTATGCTGGCATTTATAGCGAGAGGATTCGAGTACAGGAGCAGGGAGGTACTACTGCAGTTGTACAAGGCCTTGGTGAGACCACACCTGGAGTATTGTGTGCAGTTTTGGTCCCCTAATCTGAGGAAAGACATCTTTGCCATAGAGGGAGTACAAAGAAGGTTCACCAGATTGATTCCTGGGATGGCAGGACTTTCATATGAAGAAAGACTGGATGAACTGGGCTTGTACTCGTTGGAATTTAGAAGATTGAGGGGGGATCTGATTGAAACGTATAAGATCCTAAAGGGATTGGACAGGCTAGATGCAGGAAGACTGTTCCCGATGTTGGGGAAGTCCAGAACGAGGGGTCACAGTTTGAGGATAGAGAGGAAGCCTTTTAGGACCGAGATTAGGAAAAACTTCTTCGCACAGAGAGTGGTGAATCTGTGGAATTCTCTGCCACAGCAAACTGTTGAGGCCAGTTCATTGGCTATATTTAAAAGGGAGTTAGATATGGCCCTTGTGGCTACGGGGGTCAGGGGGTATGGAGGGAAGGCTGGGGCGGGGTTCTGAGTTGGATGATCAGCCATGATCATAATAAATGGCGGTGCAGGCTCGAAGGGCCAAATGGCCTACTCCTGCACCTATTTTCTATGTTTCTATGTTTCTATCATTTATTTTCACCCCAGCCACACTGTCAGCTCTGGTACTGTGGTTCCCATCCCCCTGCAAATCTAGTTTAAAGCCCCCCCAATAGCATTAACAAACCTCCCTGAAAGGATATTGGTCCCCCTGTAGTTCAAGTGTAACCCGTCTCTCTTGTACAGGTCCCACCTGCCCCAGAAGAGGTCCCAATTATCCTGAAATCTGAAACCCTGCTTCCTACACCAGTTCCTCAGCCACTTGTTCATCTTCCAGAGGTATCCAGGGAGGTATTTATTACCTCCCTGTAGCTACGATCTATAATCTCCTCATTCTCCCGAATGATCCGCAGGTCATCCAGCTCCTGCTCCAGCTCCCTAACGCGGTTCGTCAGGAGCTGCAGCTGGATGTACTTCCTGCAGGTGTCGTTGTCAGGGACACCGGAGGGCTCCCTGACTTCCCACATTCCGCAAGAGGAGCATTCCAACATCCTGCCTGGCATTCTCTCTACACTAGACAATCTGAACAAAAAATTTACCAGAACCTACCCTGGCCTCTACCTGTTCTCGCCGAAGCCTGTTTGAGCCAAAGCCGCCCCACTCTGACTCAGTCCACTCCGTCGATGGCCGCTACAACGATGGCCGCTGTATATGGTGGTCTGCTTTTTAAACCTTGGCACGCCACGTCACGCGCCTGCGCAGTGCAGACCCTTCTCACCGAGCAGTTTTTTAAAAAAAAACGACTTTTTCGACCCAAATTCTTCTGCTCACTTCTTCAGCTACTTGCTTCGACTGAAACAAGAACCATTGAAATTTTCCCTTTTTAAACCTTGGCGCGCTACGTCACGCGCCTGCGCAGTGCAGACCCTTCTCCTCGAGCAGTTTTTTAAAAAAAATGACTTTTTTGACCCAAATTCTTCTGCTCACTTCTTCAGCTACTTGCTTCGACTGAAACAAGAACCGTTGAAATTTTCCCTTTTTAAACCTTGGCGCTCTACGTCATGCACTTGCGCAGTGCAGACCCTTCTCCCCGAGCAGTTTTTAAAAAAAAACAACTTTTTCGACCGAATTCTTCCGCTCACTTCTTCAGCTACTTGCTTCGCCTGAAACTTCTGGGAGAGGTGGGATGTCTGAGTGCTGGAACTTCTATTTGTAATTCATGTAAATGATTTGGACATACATGTAGATGGTCTAATTAGTAAGCTTGCAGACCACGCAAAAATTGGAGAAGTTTTGGACAGTGAAGGATACACCAGGACACAGATCAGGTAGAAATATGGGCAGAGGATGGAATTTAATCTGAACAAGTAGATGGTGTTGCACCTTGGGAGGTCAAAGGTAAGATCATAGTAGATCACAGAACCCTTATAGGAATTGATGTACAGAGGGATATGCATTGATACATAAGTTCCCTGAAAGTGGCAACACAAATAAATAGGGCAGTAAAGAACGTGTAAAACATACTTGCCTTCATCCGTCAGGCAGCTGAGTTAATAACTCAGAAAGTCTGTTTGTAGCTCTATGAAACTTTGGTTAGGCCACATTTACAGTAATTCTAAATGTTTAGTTCTTGTCACTTCATTACAGAAAAGATATGAAGGTTTTGGAGAGGATTATGAGGAATTTCACCAGAACATCAGCTACAAGGAGATGTTGGATAAACTATATTGTTTTCTCTGCAGCTTGGAAGCTGAAGGACAAACAGATAGAAGTATATAAAATTATGAGAGGCAATGGTAGGGTAGATAGTCTTTTTTTCAGGGTAGGTTTAGGGTGAGATAGAGAAAGTTTGGAGGAGATTTTTTTTTGTTCTACACAGTGATAGTTGCTCGGAACATGCTGCCAGTTAAGGTGGTAGAAGCACATAAAACAGCAACATTTAAGAGGCATTTAGCCAGATACAAGACCAGGCAGGGGTTAAAGGGATACAGGCCATTTGAAGACAGATAAAGCAATTAAAATTGGCATCATGGTCAGCATGGATAATGTGGGCTAAAGGGGCTGTTCTATGTTCTATATTAAGTAAACCAGATCCCAGAAAATGATGACAATCTTTGAGTGTCTAGTAAACAAATAAACAAACACATATATACATAAAGATTTTTTTTAAATTATATTACACCATCAGTTTCCTTTGGCACATGATAAATAGTAATAGTCATAGTCATATTTTATTGATCCTGGGGGAAATTGGTTTTCGTTACAGTTGCACCATAAATAATAAATAGTAATAGAACCATAAATAGTTAAATAGTAATATGTAAATTATGCCAATAAATTATGAAATAAGTCCAGGACCAGCCTATCGACTCAGGGTGTCTGACCCTCCAAGGGAGGAGTTGTAAAGTTTGATGGCCACAGGCAGGAATGACTTCCTATGACGCTCTGTGCTGCATCTCGGAGGAATGAGTCTCTGGCTGAATGTACTCCTGTGCCCACCCAGTACATTATGTAGTGGATGGGAGACATTGACCAAGATGGCATGCAACTTAGACAGCATCCTCTTTTCAGACACCACAGTGAGAGAGTCCAGTTCAGAACAATACTCTAAAAGTTAGGCATGTACAACAATGAGAAAGTATCAACTGATGGTGAGAACGGCAAAACCAGTAGGATTTAAAATAAAGAAAAAAATAATCTTTGTGCAGTTTCCAATCAAAATTGAAGACAAAGGGACTGAGAAAAACTGATATGCAGTAAAACTGATCAACATATTAAATGTAACACACAGAAGATGCTGGAGGGACTCAGGTCAGCAGAGGACTAAATAGACAGGGCTAAACAGTCAACATTACCAGCAAAGACCCTTCGCCAATAGTGGAAAGGAAATGGGAAGAGTCAGAATAAGAATGTGGGGCAGGGGAAGGAGTACAAGCTGCCAGGTGAAGCCAGCTGAGGGGGGAAGGTATCTGGTTTGGGAAGGGGGTCACTCATTTGACCATCCCCATTGATCACCTTCCTTGACCTAGCCCTGCAAGTTGTACAAGTGCTACACCTGACCATTCACTTACCCCTTCACCGCTGTTTAGAGCCAAAGCAGTCCTTCCAGATAAGGGAACACTTCACCTGCAACTCTGTCAGGGTCATATACTATATTCAGAGCAGCCTCTTCTACAAACGTGTACATTGCTGAGACCTGACGTAGACTGAGGGACTGCTTTGTTGAGCACCTTCTCTCAGTCCACAACAGACAGGACCTCTTCGTAGCCAAACATTTTAATGCCATTCCTATTTCCCATTCAGGCATGTTAGTCCATGGCCTCCTCTACTGCCCCGAAGAGATCAATCAGGTTGGAGGAGCAACACCTCATATTCCGTCTAGGTTTCCCATCTTACTCCTTCGCTTCTCCTCACATGCCTCTCAAACCCCTGTGGTGCCCCTCTTTCTTCCCTTTCTCCCATGGTCCACTCTCTTCTATAAGATTCCTTCTTCATCCCTTCTCTTTTTCCACCTATTACCTCCCAACATTTTACGTCATCCACCTGTTATGTACCCCGTAACTGGGTTGCCAAACCAGCAGAAATGAACCACTAGTTGGAGTCTGGATTACTGTAAGCTAATAAAGTTTTATTAAAGAAATAAGTAACACAGTACTCTAATCGTACGGATATAAATGCAACAGGTTAGCAATGATAAAACACACATGTCATACACAGAACTAGGGTAGTAGGAATCAATCAAGCTCTGTCGCAGTCTAGGGGTAAAATGATCAGTCTCAAGTGACGCAGAGTTCAGTTCAGCTTAGTACAGATCGCAGTAATCGCTGTTGTGCCATTGGAGAGAGAGAGAGAGAGAAAAAGAGAGAAATGCAAATTGGATTCAGCAGACCTTTAATGATCTTTGCAGTTGGCTTTCGGGCGGACCCTTTTTATGTCTTCTGTGGTCACCGACTGTGACCCCTCCATTCCGGATACGACCGTTCTTCCGCGGTGAACCCGGCACCCAGGCAAGGGCGGACACACACACCAGGTTCCTGCCGATCGTACCTTTTCACCCTGTCAGTCTATGGTTGGTTCCCTCGAACCAGCTTCCAACTCCCACCAACTTGTCTTGTTATCTCGTGATCTCGTTGTGTGTGTCGTGTCTTAGCGAACCTGTTATTCTTATCCCCCTGCTGGGGTATCGCCTATCCATCAAACTTCAAACAGTTCAGGTTCAAAGCAACCGGTCTGTCAATATTCTGAAATGTGTTTCTTTCTCGTTAATCTCTCTCTCCTCTCTTATTAGCATTTTGAATGTTTCTCCATTGTCTCCCTTATCTCTCTCTCATTAGCATCAATCTTCTGATAACTTGGTTTGTCGTCACACACCAAACCCTGCTTCCACCCAGCTATCATCCCCTTCCTTGGCTTCATCTATCACCTGCCAAATTTACTCCTTTCCCTCCCACCACCTTCTTGTTCTGGCTTCTCCTCCCTTCCTTTCCTGTCCTGATGAAGCATCTCAACCTGAAGTGTTGACTGTTTATGACTCTCCACAAATGCTGACTGACCTGAAGAGTTCCTCTAGCATTTTATGTGAGTTACTCTGGATTTGTATCACCTGCAGAATCTTTTGTGTATATCAAATGTAAACTAGATCTGCTAAATACAGTAAAGAAATGGGGTTGGACCGACATGAATGAAAAGCAGCATCTAACATTTTATTGGAAAATACCAATTACAAGAAAAAAAAACGATCAAGTATATTCAGACGATGTAGCACTGGCACAGAGTCAGTAATCAAAGTGCTGTAGAAAAATATGATGTGCACCAAAATAACAAAATTAAGCATAAAAATCATTAGATTAGTTGAAGAAGCCACTATAGTATTAATGGTAAGACTCTTGGCAGTGTGGAGGATCAGAGGGAGCTTGGGTTCAAGGTCCATAGGTCACTCAAAGCAGCTGCATAGGTTGACTCTTTAATGAAGAAGGTGTACGGTGTATTGGTCTTCATCAATCGTGGAATTGAATTTAGGAGCCGAGAGGTAATGTTGCAGCTATGTAGGACCCTGGTCAGACTGCACTTGGAGTACTGTGCTCAGTTCTGGTCGCCTCACTATAGGAAGGATGTGGAAGCCATACAGAGAGCACAGAGGAGATTTACAAGGATGTTGCCTGGATTGAGGAGCATGCCTTATGAGAATAGGTTGAGTGAACTCAGCCTTTTCTCCTTGGAGCGACGGAGAATGAGAGGTGACCTGATAGAGGTGTATAAGATGATGAGAGGCATTGATCGTGTGGATAGTCAGAGGCCTTTTCCCAGGGCTGAAATGGTTGCCACAAGAGGACACAGGTTTAAGGTGCTGGGGAGTAGGTACAGAGGAGATGTCAGGGTTAAGTTTTTTACTCAAGAGGGTGGTGAGTGCGTGGAATGGGCTGTCGGCAACGGTGGTGGAGGCGGATACAGTAGGGTCTTTTAAGAGACTTTTAGATAGGTACATGGAGCTTAGTAAAATAGAGGGCTATAGGTAACCCTATGTAATTTCTAATGTAAGTACATGTTCGGCACAGCATTGTGTGCCGAAGGGCCTGTATTGTGCTGTAGGTTTTCTATGTTTCTAAGCCAAGAAGTGGTAGTACATGGTTCTGACTGGAGGCTGTAACTAGTGGTCTGCCGTAGGGATTGGTGCTGGGTTTGTTGTTGATCATCTATATTAATGCTTCAGATGATATTGTGATAAAATAATCAGCAAATTTGTGGATGACACCGAGTTTAAGGGAATCGTGCAAAACAAGGAGTTATTAAAGTTTGCAGCATGATCTTGACCAGCTGGGAAAATGGGCTGAAAATGGCAGTTGGAATTCAATGCAGACAAGTGTGAGATGTTGCACTTTAGGAGGACAAACCAAGGTAAGACTTACACAGTGAACAGTAATGCTCTGAAATATACCATAAAATAAAATAACCTGAATACTGATCCATAATTCCCTGAAAGAGATGTCACAGGCAGATAGGGTTGTAAAAAGAGTTTCAGGCATGCAGAACTTCCTAAATCAGGGTGGTGAGTACATTGGTTGGAAGGATATATTAAAGCTGTACAAGATCTTGGTGAAGCCAAATTTAGAGTGCTGTGTGCAGTTCTAGACAACTACCTACAGGAAAGATATCAATATGATTGAAAGAGTGCAGAGAAAATTTACAACTATGTTGATGGGACTTCAGGATTTGATATATAGGCAAGGTTGAATAGGTTAGGACTTCATTTTTTGCAGCACAGGAGAATGAGGGGAGATTTGATACAGGTATACAGAATTATAAAGGGTATAGATAGGGTAAATGAAAGAAGGTTTTTTCCCCCACTGACATAGGGTGAGACTAGAACTAAAGGTCAAAGTTCAGTGGTGCAATGTTTAACGTTTAAGGGAAATCTGACTATATGATCCTATCATCACTGATGCCTGCCACCTGGGAGATAATACAGGAACTTGAAAGCCCAGACAAGCTAACTCAAGAACAAATTCTTTCCCACTGCTAGCAGACTTTTAAACTAACCACCTCTTTCACATCCCCTTCCCAGTAGTGCCACCACATTTTCAAACTCTAATTCCATCTTTCTCAGTTATTCCATTATTGTCACTTCAACATTTCTTTTTGTACCACTTTAGACTGGACTCCCACTTTGTTGTTTCCTAACACTCACTGTATTTATTACTACCCGGTATACCATTTACTCTGTGAACTTCATGTGAGCAAGAAACTCCATTTCAACCTGGTATATGTATATGATAGTAAGGTAATATGAATATGAATTTAAAAATTGCACACAAGTCTTAGACCTGGCTCCATTAAATGCATTCCCATTTATGAAGGATGCTTGACTGAATGTTACCTTTATCTTCACAACTAAGCAATTAAGAACACCTTGTGTACTTACAGAACATTAAGCAATGAGTTGCTTGAAGTTGAAATTATTTTAACAATACTTTTAACAAGTAAATAATAATTTTAACAACTGGCAAGTACATACACACAAACTAGCTGTGTCCTTATTTATACATGTTGAGTCTTACTGATGTTAATTGAAACACAAGCAACCAAGATTTTAACTCATTTTTATGATTTTCCTGGTATGTCAGGTCAAGAATTATCAGCCTTCTACTCTACAAATTTTAACACACTCTGTTACTCTCTTGTGATTCAACTGCTTTGTTTAACCAGTTTCTGGATCACTTTCTTGGCCCTAATAAGTGGATACCAGACAGCCTGATTTTATATAGTTTTGGGTTGACTTCTTCTCTAAGACAAGTGAAAAGCTGCTAGAAGGACTTTCATGAGATTAAGCAGTTTATTTCTGGAGCAGTGGATAGATTTCTAGCTTTCTAAACTTTTCGTCTATCTAAAATTAATCTGTGTTTAAATTAGTGTACTTAGATAGATAGATAGATGGATACTTTATTGATCCCAAAGGAAATTACAGTGTCACAGTAGTGTAACAAGCGCACAGATACAAATATTAACTGTACAAATATCAGGAGAAATAAGAAATAATAAAAAAATGATACCTCAAACAGTCTAACAGGAGGGGGTCATCACTTTCCCGGCAATAGGTTGACTCATTATAGAGCCTAATAGCTGAGGTAAAATTACCTCATACAGCACTCTTTGGAGCAGCACAGTTGTTTTTGACTATTACTGAAAGTACCCCTCTGTTCAGCCAAGGGGGCATGCAGAGGATGAGAAACATTGTCTAGAATTGCCAGGATTTCTGTAGGGTCCTTTGTTCTACCACAGCCTCCAGCGCGTCCAGTTTGACTCCTATAACAGACCCAGCCTTTCTAATCAGTTTATTGAGCCTGTTGGTATCACCTGTGTTGATGCCATTGCCCCGGCACGCTACTGCATAGAAGATTATACTGGTACAACACGTGAAGGAGAGGCCAGCATACTCCAAAGGACCTCAGTTTCCTCAGTAAGTAGAGGCAACTCTGGCCTTTTTTGTACACAGCCTCTGTGTTTTTGCTCCACTCAAGTCTGTCATCCAGGTGCACCCCCAGGTACTTGTAGGTCCGCATCCACGTCCTCACCAAAAATAGTAACAGGCAGCAGCACAGGCTGTCTTCCTAAAGTCCATCACCACCTCCTTTGTCTTACTGATGTTGAGATGCAGATGATTCAGCTTGCATCATTTGACAAAGTCCTCCAACAGAACCCTCTATTCATCCTCCTGTCCTCTCTTTATACACCTAACTATTGCTGAGTCATCAGAGAATTTCTGAAGATGACATGACTCAGTGTTGTATCTAAAGTCCGAGGTGTACAAGGTAAACAGGAAGGAAGCCAATACAGTCCCCTATGGGACTGCAGCATAAACTGTGATCTACTAGACAGGTAGTTCATTATCCAAGATACAATGGAAGTGCCAGCCTGCATTGAACAGAGATTTTCCCTCAGCCAATGAGAGCTATATGGCATTGAAGGCACTAGAGAAATAAAAAACCATGATCCTCACAGTTCTGCCCTACTTATCCAAATGGGGAGTAGGCCCTGTCAGTAAGTAGGTGGCAGCAACCTCAATTCCAATTTGTTCATGGTAGGCAAACTGCAGGGGATCATGGGCTGATCTGACCAAGGGTCAGAGGTGAGCCAGGAACAGCCTCTCTGGGGTCTTCATGATGTGTGAGATCAGAGCCACTGGATGGTAGTCATTCAAGACTTTTGGTTGGCCCTTCTTGGGTACAGGGACCACACATGATGTTTTCCACACAGTCGGGTCCCTTTCCAGGCTGAGACTTAGATTACTAATCCATTTAGTTATTTCCATAGATTCCTTTGAGTCATCCAATTTAAAAAGTTGCTTCCTGTTTACTAGACAATTATTTTGATTTAACAAAATGTCAGATAACATAAAGAGGCCTAACCATTAAAATAAGCCAACTCATGCCACTTACTAGACTACAGTACTACCCAAGAATAAACTCAACAGAAATTGCATGTAGAAGTAAATTTAAAGGTCTTCTCATTGAAGAAATGAATTCTCTATGAACAAAATAGTGTCACCACAACTGAGAGGTGCTTGTGGTTGGGACACAACTTATAACATAGAACAATAATACAGCACAGGAATAGGCCATTCAGTCCAAAATATTGTGTCAAACCTAATAATTTGTAATCAAATAGCTAACTAATCTCTTCTGCCTACACAATGTCTATTTCCTTCCATATTTTTCAGTCATTTGTCCATCTAAATGTCTCTTAAAAGTCTCTATTGTTTCTGACTCTACCTCCCCTTTCTGTGTAAAAACTTGGCCCTCACATCTCCTTTGAAATTACCTCTTCTTACTTTAAATGCATTTCCTCTGGCATTAGACATTTCAAACATTGAAAAAAGATATTGTCTGTCTACTCCATCAATGCCTCTCATAATCTTTCAGCTTCTGTCAGATCTCCCCTCAGCCTTCGTTGCTCCAGAGAAAACAATCCAAGTTTGTCAACTTCTCGTTACAGCACATGCCCTCTCATCCATGCAGCATCCTGGTAAACCTCTTCTGCACTCTCTCCAAAGCCCCGACATCCTTCTATAATGGGGAGACTGTAACTGTATGCAATACTCCAGATGTGCCCTAACTAGCTTTATAAAACTGCAGTATAACCTCCTAACTTTTGAACTCAATGCCTCATCTAATAAAGGCAAGCACTTCATATGCCTTCTTAACCACCCTGAGGCCTTTATGCGGTCCTGGGTAGGTCTGTAGTCTAGTGTAGTTTTTGTGTTGTTTTACGTAGTTCAGTGTAGTTTTTGCATTGTTTCATGTAGCACCATGGTCCTGAAAAATGTTGTCTCATTTTTACTGTGTACTGTACCAGCAGTTATGGTTGAAATTACAATAAAAAGTGACTTGACTTGACTTGACTTGAACCACTTGCAGGAAGCTATGAATTTGGACACCAAGATCACTCTGCAAATCACACTTGACCTGCCAAGGTGTAACACAGGGGTGGGCAACCTACAGCCCGCGAAGGTATTTTGACCGGCCTGCGAGCAAATATTGGGATACTATGCTTATCTGGCCCATGAGCAATTTTTCTTATTCTGAGTGTTTCACGCGACCACACTGATGGACATGCATGGTGTCTTGTTACACTGGCCCCAGGTTCCGTTTTGTTCCAAACCAAACACTGGTATATACAGATGACGAGAAGGCAGACTACCTGATTAATATGTATTAGATACTCTCCATGCACGCGCAGGTTTTCAGATGGGATTGTTCAAATTTGTAAACAGCAACAGCGTCACTGTGTTTTAACAAGAAATCCACGCTAAATATCCAGATACTTACATGTGATACGATACTTGTTGACTAACTCGCATTTCGAAATAAAATCAAAGGAAAAAATTCCAATGGCAATGAATGCAAAACACAGGAAGGTAGACGCTGAGTGCCAAAAAAGCAGTGAAAATGAAGGAAATACCCGTGCCAGCTACGAAGTCTCAAAACATATTGCAAAAAGCTGAAGCCTTTTACAGATGGAGAGTTTGTCAAAGGATGTTTATTGGCAATGGTGGATATTGTTTGTCCTAAAAAGAGATCTTTATTTGCATGTATCAGCCTGTCAGCAAGAACGATCACATGGTGAGTTGAAGAAATGTCAGCAAAAGTTGTCCTTAAGGGCTGCCTGCAACAAATTGCATTTTTTTTCAATTGCACTTGATGAGAGTACAGACTTGAGAGACACTGCTCAACTTGCAGTGTTTGTGCGAGGAGTGACCTCAACTTTTCAAATTTTTGAAGAGTTTATTCAATTAATTCCTATGAAGAACACAGTTACTGGAGCAGACATTTTTGAAGCTTTGTTGAAAATGATATCAGAAATGACACTTAATGTGTTGAAGCTAATCGGCATCTCAACTGATGGGGCACCAGCAATGGTGGGACAGAAAAACTAAACTGAGTTCTTTGATTACTAACTGGCATCCTTGGTTAAGCACAAGTGACTTTCTAGCATGTGTTATTCATTAATTTGAGGCAAAACATACCTAGAATTATTTAAATGGATAATTCCCATATTTCAAGTTTTTTACGGCATTTATCTGGCCCACCATCTGCTCATTAATATGCGATCCGGCCCACAGAGGCAAAAAGGTTGCCGACCCCTGGTGTAACACTTCACATTTGACGGGGTTAAACTCCATCTTCCATTTCTCTGCCCATATCAGCAACTGACCAATATCCCATTGTACTCTTTGCCAGTCTTCTGTGCTATCCACAACTCCACCAATCTTTGAATCATCTGCATACTTACTAATCTACCCATCCACATTTTCATCCGGGTCATAAATATACATCACAAACAGAAGAGGTCCCAGTACAGATTACTGAGGAACACCACTAATAACAGACCTCCAGCTAGAATAAGTCTTTTGACCACTATGCTTTGCTTTCTTTGGGCAACCCAGTTCTGAATCCAAATGGCCAAGTCATCATGTAACCCATGCATCTTAATCTGGATGAGCCTCCCATGACGGACCTTGTCAAACGCCTTAAGAAAATCTATGTAGACAATATTCACAGCTCTACCTTTATCAATCACACTTATCACCTTGTCAAAAAACTCTATTAAGTTAGTTAGACACAACTTGCCCTGGATAAAGCCATGCTGGATTTCCCTATTAAGTTATGATTTCCCAAATGCTCATAAATTATATCCCTAAGAATTCTCTTCAGCAACTTCCCTACCACTGATGTGAGACTCACCAGTCTATAGCTTCTAGGAGTATTTCTAGTTCCCTTCTTGAAAAATGCTACAAAATTAGCTACTTTCCAGTGCTCTGGAACCTCACCTGTAGCTAGAGAGGACATGAAAATATTAATCAAGACTCCAGCAACCTCTTTGCTTATTGCTCTCAATAACCTAGGATATATCAAATCAGGCACTGAGGACATCCATCTTAATGCTCTCTTAAGAGACCCAAGACTACCTCCTCCTTTACCTCGAAATGCTCGAGCATATCACTACACTCAGCACTGATCTCCCTAACCTCACATCATTCCCCTTGGTAAACACTGATGTAATGTACTCATTAAGGACCTCACCCAATTCCTCCTCACTCAAGCAAATGTTCTCCCCTTTACCTTCTAGTCATCCTGCCCTGTCCTTGGTTATCCACTTGCTCTTTATATATGTATAGAATGCCTTTGGGGTTATCTTTAATATTACCTGCAAAGGAATTCTCTTTACCCCTTCTGACTTTCCTAATTCTACCCTTGCGGCCTTTCTGACTCTTCATAATCTTCAAGGGCTTGTATTCATGACCAATGTCAACACCCAAGGTTCTCTTACCTTGCTATCCTTGTCCTTCCTTTTGACTGGAACATACCTGTCCTGTACTATGAACAGTCGGTCTTTAAACACACTCCATGGTTCAGATGTGGACTTGCTCAAAAACAGCTGTACCCTATTAACTCTCCCTAGTTGCTGCCTAATGCTCTTGTAACTTGCCCTGTTCTATTTTAAAACTCTCCAAAGTCCATACTTATTCTATCTATAGCTATCTTAAAACTTAAGAAATTGTGGTCACACTGTTGACCCACTGAAAAGTTGGTCATGTAACCAGACTCATTACCCAACACTCAGTCCAGTACAGCCCCTCCTGTTGTTGAACTATCTGCATATGGATTTAAAATACCCTCCTGATGTCATGGTCCGGTCCGTGAAGTCCGTATTCTGGTTCACAGTCCGGTCCATGACCCTTGCACCAAGTTTTCCTGTCTACCCTGTTTCTGTTCTTGTTGAGCTCTAATTGAGGCAGCTGATTCTGGATGGCTGCATAAATACCTTCAGAGACCAGGGCGTGGCTGCTGGATTGTTCTTGTCCTTACTCCTTGTATCCCTTCCTCTGCCTTCTGTTTCCTCGCCTGAAGCCCTGCCTTGTCTTGCTGGTAACTCTCGCCTCGCCTGAAGTTCTCGTCTCGCCTTGCTTTGCCAGAAGCCTTGCCTTGTCTTGCTGGTAACTCTCACCTCGTCTCACCTGCAGTCTTGTCCTGGAGCCACCCTGTACCTAGCTCCCTACCTGTCCCTTGCCTCCGCCCAGGTAAGGCAGGCCATCTTGCCATTACCAGCGGTTGGTTCTGTCCCTTCCTGTCCCTTGCCTCCGTCGGGTAAACCAGGCCGTATTGCCATTACCTACGGTTGGTTCTGTCCCTTCCTAACCCTTGCCTCCGTTGGGTAAGCCAGGCCGTCTTGCCATTACCTGCGGTTGGTTCTGTCCCTTCCTGTTCCCTGCCTCCGTCAGGTGGTGATCCGCGCCCTGCCCAGAAGGAGCCTGCCTAGCCTCAAGCCTGAAGACTCCAGCCTCCTGCCTAGCCTCAAGCCTGAAGACTCCAGCCTCCTGCCTAGCCTCAAGCCTGAAGACTCCAGCCTCCTGCCTAGCCTCAAGCCTGAAGTTTCCAGCCTGCCTCTTGCCAAGCCTCACCTCTAGCCACTAACCTCGAGACTGAAGACTCCATCCTCCTGCCTCCTGCCAAGTCTCGCCTCTAGCCTAAAGACTCCAGCCTCATCCTGCCTGCCTGCCAAGCCTCGTCCTTGCCTAGTTCTGGGGTCCGAGCCAGAGGCAAGACCCAGGTACTGGGTCCTTGTCCAGTTTCTGGCTCGGAGTCCAAGCCCGGGCACCTAGCTCTCTTGTCCAGTCCTGTTCCTGGTTCCCGGTTTTCATGTCCATGTCCTTGCTCTCAGCCTGTATCCTAGTCCTGTCCCTAGTCCTTCAGTGTCTGTGTCTTGCAGTTGGGTCCATTCCTTGCCACGGCCCTATGACACCTGAATGCACCTAACAAATTCTGCACTCAGATGATGCCAGTTTATATTAGGGAAGTTGAAGACCCATAGACAACACAGAAAACCTGGAGCACAATACAGGCCCTTCAGCCCATACAATGCTGTTCCGAACATGTACTTATATTAGAAATTACATAGGGTTACCCATAAGCTTCATGTACCTATCCAGGAGTCTCTTAAAAGGCCCTATCATATCTGCCTCCACCACCATTGTCAGCAGCCCATTCCACACACTCACTACTCTGTGTAAAAAAAACTTACCTCTGACATCTCCTCTGTACCTACTTCCAAGCACCCTAAAACTATGCCCTATCATGTTAGCTATTTTAGCCATGGGAAAAAGCCTCTTACTATCCACACAATCAATGCCTCTCATCATCTTATACACCTCTATCAGGTCACCTTTCATGCTCCGATGCTCGATGGAGAAAAGGCTGAGTTCACTTAACCTATTCTCATAAGGCATGTTCCCCAATCCAGGCAACATCCTTTTAAATCTCCTCTGCACCCTTTCTATAGTTTCCACATCCTTCCTGTAGTGAGGTGACCAGAACTGAGCACAGTATTCCAAGTGAAGTCTGACCAGGGTCCTATATCTCTGTAACATTATCTCTCCGCTCTTAATCTCAATTTCATGATTGATGAAGGCCAATGCACCGTATGCCTTCTTAACCACAGAGTGAACCTGTGCTGCAGCTTTGAGTGTCCTATGGACTTGAACCCCAAGATCCCTCTGATACTCCACACTGCCAAGAGTCTTACCATTAATACTATATTCTGCCATCATATTTGACCTACCACAATGAACTACCTCACACTTGTCTGGGTTGAACTCCATCTGCCACTTCTCAGCCCAGTTTTGCATCCTATTGATGTCCCACTGTAACCTCTGACAGCCCTCCACACTATCCACAACATCCCCAACCTTTGTGTCATCAGCAAATTTACTAACCTATCCGTCACTTCCTCATCCATGCCATTTATAACAATCACAAAGAGAAGGGGTCCCAGAACAGATCCCTGAGCCACACCCCTGGTCACCGGCCTCCATGCAGAATATAACCTGTCTACAACCACTCTTTGCCTTCTATGAGCAAGCCAATTCTGGATCCACAAAGCAAGGTTGCAATCCCTTGGTGTTATGGTCCAGTCCGTGAAGTCTGCATTCCAGTTCACGGTCCGGTCCATCAATCCATATTCCAGGTTTTACGATTTTCCCTTGTCTTGTTGTGTGCCTTAATTGAGGCACATGATTCTCATTTATTCTACATAAATAGCTCCTGGGTTCAACTTCAGTTGCTGGACTGTTCCCTTCACCATTCTCCTGAAGCCTTGCCTGCAACCTCTGCCTGAAGCCTTGGCCTGAAGACTTGCCTGCAACCTTGCCTGCGTCCTCGCCTGTATCGATGTCAATTTCTATTGCCAGAGTAAGACCAGAGCCTTGCTGTGTCTAGATAAGGAACTGTCTTTCGTTGTTTGGAACTGTTTCTTTATGTCCATGCCTTCGCTAAGTAGGTCCAGCCATTTGCTGCTACCTTGAGTTGGGAACTGTCTCTGTGTCCATGCCTTTGCTAGGTAGGTCTGGTTGTTTGTCGCTACCTTGTGTTGGGAACCGTCTCTTTGTGCCCTTGCCTCTGCTGGGTAGGTTCGGGTGTTTGCTGCTACCTTGAGTGGCGATTTATCTCAGTGTTCTGTGTATGAGTCCTGCTCCCTGGGAGGGGTCCTGACTCTGTAGAGCCCCGGCTCCAAGTCGTGTTTCCAAGGAGGGGTCCCAGCTCTGTGTTCCAAGTTCCTGTTTTCTCACGAACAAGACTCTGCGTTCCTGTTTTCTCATGATCAAGGCTCCGCATTCCTGTCTCCCAAGACCAAGGCTCTGTGTTCTGCATTCCTGTCTCCCAAGACCAAGTCAAGGCTTCAGGGTCTCGTCCTGTCCTTGTGCCTCGCCCAGCCCAGGAGTACCTTGTCTTGTCCAAGCCACATCCAAGAACCTCATCTAGTCCAAGCCAAGGCTTTGTGTTCTCATCCTGTGCAGGAATTCTACGTCCAGTCCTGTGGCCATGCCCAGTCCTGTGGCCTTGCCATGTCTTATCCTCGCCTAGATCCAGAATCCGAGGCCGAGTCAAGACCCAGGTTCTTGATCCCTGTCCAGTCTCTGGCTCGGAGTCCTTGTCCAGATTCCAAGTTCCTTGTTCTTCGTCCAGGTCCCGCTTTCCTAGCCTAGTCCTAACCTAGGCCCTGTATCCTAGTCTCATCCAGGGCCTGTGTCTTGTCCAACGTCGTTTCTTCCTCACTTCCCTTGCTTTCTTTACACACCTAGTCCTGTTCCTAGTACTTCAGTGTCTGTGTCTTGCATTTGGGTCCATTCCCACGCCCCCTTAATTTCTCAATAAGCCTTACATGGGGTACCTTATCAAATGTTTTGCTGAAATCCATATACACTACATCCACTGTCCTACATTCATCAATGTGTTTAGTCACATCCTCAGTAAATTCAATCAGGCTCATAAGGCACAACCTGCCTTTGACAAAGCTATGCTTACTATTCCTAAGCATATTGTGCCTCTCCAAATGTTCATAAATCCTGCCTCTCAGGAGCTTTTCCATCAAATTTCCAACCACTGAAGTAAGACTCACTGGTCTATAATTTCCTGGGCTATCTCTACTCCCTTTCTTGAAAAAGGGAACAATATCTGCAACCGTCCAATCCTCCGGAACCTCTCCCATTCCCATTGACGCTGCAAAGACCATTGCCACAGGCTCAGTAATCTCCTCTCTCACCTCCCACAGTAGCCTGGGGTACATCTCATCTGGTGCTGGAGACTTATCCAACTTGATGCTTTCAAAAAGCTCCAGCACATCCTCTTAATGTCTATATGCTCAAGCTTTTCAATCTGCTGTCAGTTATCTCTACAATCACCAAGATCCTTTTCCATAGACTACACATAGATCCCCTCCAGTTCGCCTACCAGCCCCGCCTAGGAGTTGAGGATGCCATCGTCTACCTGCTAAACCGTGTCTACGCCCACCTGGACAAGCCAGCGAGCACTGTGAGGGTCATGTTTTTTGACTTCTCCAGTGCGTTCAACACCATCTGCCCTGCTCTGCTGGGGGAAAAGCTGACAGCGATGCAGGTGGATGCTTCCCTGGTATCATGGATTCTTGATTACCTGACTGGCAGACTACAGTACGTGTGCTTGCAACACTGTGTGTCCGACAGAGTGATCAGCAGCACTGGGGCTCCACAGGGGACTGTCTTGTCTCCCTTTCTCTTCACCATTTACACCTCGGACTTCAACTACTGCACAGAGTCTTGTCATCTTCAGAAGTTTTTGGATGATTCTGCCATAGTTGGATGCATCAGCAAGGGAGATGAGGCTGAGTACAGGGCTACAGTAGGAAACTTTGTCACATGGTGTGAGCAGAATTATCTGCAGCTTAATGTGAAAAAGACTAAGGAGCTGGTGGTAGACCTGAGGAGAGCTAAGGTACTGGTGACCCCTGTTTCCATCCAGGGGGTCAGTGTGGACATGGTGGAGGATTACAAATACCTGGGGATACGAATGGACAATAAACTGGACTGGTCTAAGAAGACTGACGCTGTCTGCAAGAAGGGTCAGAGCCATCTCTATTTCCTGAGGAGACTGAGGTCCTTTAACATCTGTCGGACGATGCTGAGGATGTTCTACGAGTCTGTGGTGGCCAGTGCCATCATATTTGCTGTTGTGTGCTGGGGCAGCAGGCTGAGGGTAGCAGACACCAACAGAATCAACAAACTCATTCGTAAGGCCAGTGATATTGTAGGGATGGAACTGGACTTTCTCACGGTGGTGTCTGAAAAGAGGATGCTGTCTAAGTTGCATGCCATCTTGGTCAATGTCTCCCATCCACTACATAATGTACTGGGTGGGCACAGGAGTACATTCAGCCAGAGACTCATTCCTCCGAGATGCAGCACAGAGCGTCATAGGAAGTCATTCCTGCCTGTGGCTATCAAACTTTACAACTCTTCCCTTGGAGGGTCAGACACCCTGAGCCGATAGGCTGGTCCTGGACTTATTTCATAATTTACTGGCATAATTTACATATTACAATTTAACTATTTATGGTTCTATTACTATTTATTATTTATGGTGCAACTGTAACGAAAACCAAATTCCCCCGGGATCAATAAAGTACGACTGTGACTATGACTATGGCTATGACTATGAATACTGAAGCAAAGTATTCATTAAGTATCTCTGCTATCTCCTCCGGTTCCATACACATTTTTCCACTATCACACTTGACTGGTCCAATTCTCTCATGTCTTATGCTCTTGCTCTTCACATACTTGTAGAATGCCTTGGGTTTTCCTTAATTCTGCTTGCCAAGGCCTTCTCATGGCCCCTCTAGCTCTCCTAATTTCATTTTTAATCTTCTTCCTGCTGGACTTATAATCTTCTAGATCTCTATCATTACCTAGTTTTTTGAACCTTTCGGAAGCTTTTCTTCTTGACGAGATTTTCAACAGCCTTTGTACATCACAGTTCCCGGACCCTACTTTCCTTTCACTGTCTCATTGGAACATACCTATGCAGAACACCACGCAAATATTCCCTGAAAATTTGCCACATTTCTGCCATACATTTCCCTGAGAACATCTATTCCCAATTTATGCTTCCAAGTTCCTGCCTGATAGCTCCATATTTCCCCTTACTCCAATTAAACGCTTTCCTAACTTGTCTGTTCCTATCTGTCTCCAATGCTATGGTAAAGGAGATAGAATTGTGATCACTATCTCCAAAATGCTCTCCCACTGAGGGACCTGACATCTGACCAGGTTCATTTCCCAATACCAGATCAAGTACAGCCTCTCCTCTTCTCAGCTTATCTACATGTTGTGTCAGGAAACCATCATGAACACACCTAACAAACTCCACCCCATCTGAATCCCTTGCTCTGGGGAGATGCCAATCGATATTTGGGAAATTAAAATCTCCCACAATGACAACCCTGTTATTATTGCAACTTTCCAGATTCTGTCTCCCTATCTGCTCCTCGATGTCCCTGTTACTACTGGGCGGTCTATAGAAATCATCCAGTAGAGTTATTGACTCCTTCCTGTTTCTAACTTCCACCCAGAGACTCGGTAGACATTTCTCTATGAGTTCCTCCTTTTCTGCAGCCGTGACACTATAACTGAGCAGCAGTGCCACACTCCCGCCTCTTTTGCCTGTTCTTTCTGAAACATATAAAGCTTGGGACTTGAAATAACCATTCCTGCCCTAGAGCCATCCAAGTCCCTGTAATAGCCACAACATCATAGCTCCAAGTACTGATCCACGCTCTAAGCTTATCTGCTTTGTTCATGATGCTTCTTGCATTAAAATAGACACATCTCAAAACATCAGTCTGAGGGCATCCCTTCTCTATCACCTGCCTATCCTCCCTCTCGCACTGCCTCCAAGTTTTCTCTATTTCTGAGCCAACCGCCCCTTCCTTCATCTCTTCAGTTTGGTCTTCCCAATAGCCTTCGTAAACCTCCCTGCCAGGCTATTGGTCCCCCGCGGATTCAAGTGCAACCCGTCCTTTTCCACAGCTCACGCCTGCCCCAAAAGAGGTTCCAATGATCCAGAAATCTGAATCCCTGCCCCCTGCTCCAATCCCTCAGCCACACATTTATCCTCCACGTCACTCTATTCCTATACTTACTGTCGCGTGGCACTGGCAGTAATTCTGAGATTACTACCTTTGAGGTCCTGCTTCTCAACTTCCTTCCTAACTCGCTGTAGTCTGTTTTCAGGACATCCTCCCTTTTCCTACCTATGTTGTTGGTACCAATACGTACCACAACCTCTGGCTGTTCACCTTCCCACTTCAGGATATTGTGGACTCAATCAGAAACATCCCGGACCCTGGCACCTGGGAGGCAAACTACCATCTGTGTTTCTTTCCTGTGTCCACAGAATTGTCCGTCTGCCCCCCCTAACTAGAGTCCCCTATTACTGCTGCCTTCTTCCTTTCCCTACCCTTCTGAGTCACAGGGCCAGACCCTGTGCCAGAAGTGCGGCCACTGTTGCTTCCCCCACGTAGGCCGTCCCCTCCAACAGTACTCAAACAGGAGTACTTATTGTTAAGGGGGACAGCCACAGTCTCTAGTATCTGACTCTTACCCTTCCCTCTCCTGACTGTTACCCACTTATCTGTCTCTGATGTGACTACTTGGCTATGGCTCCTTTCTATCACCTCTTCACTTTTCCTGACCAGACGAATGTCATCTAGCTGCATTTCTATTTCCTGAACACAGTCCCTAAGGAGCTGCAGCTGGATACACCTGGTGCAGATGTGGCCTTCTGGGAGGCTGGGAGTCTCCCAGACTTTCCACATCTGACACCCAGTACAGAACACCGGCCTCACAGACATACTTCCTGTTTCTATTCTTCACAGGTAACCTACCTTGCCTCAACCCATTATCACCGAAGCCCTGTATTGCCAAATCCCTGCTACCCTGACTTCTGCTCCTCTGACACCCACTCTATAAGGCTGTCTCCTTTTAAACTCTTCGCGCTGGTCGAACGTACTGACGTCCACATGCTTGCGTTGTCGTCCCTCGATCAAACCCTGTTGTATTTACACCTTTCCTTAGTCTATCTGTATGAGTTCCTCAGTGTCCCAGTGGTTATTGGTTGGTGAGTGATAGCACCCTTCCTATTTTTGAATTCTATCCATAAAGACTCAGTGAACAAGCTCTCCATTACGTCCCCTGAGTGCAGCTCTGATATTGTCTTTGAGTAGTTGTGCAAATCCTCTACCTCTTTTACCACCCTCTCAATCTTTCCTAAAATATCAAAACTCTGTGACATTAAGCACCTATTCCTGTCCCGCTCTCAACCAAGTCTCTGTAATAGTCACAACATCATAGTTCCACGTACCAATCCATGCTCTAAGTTCATCAACTTTACCCAAAATATTCCTAGCATTAAAATGCACACACTTCAAACTGTCTCATCATATCGATTACTTTGCTCTTGTTTTTACTGGCCCCTTGCATTTACCTTCTATCTTTCCCTCCACTTTCTGACCTTGTGTTCAGGTTCACATCCCCTAAACTAGTTTAAACCCTCCTGAATAACACTAGCTAACCTCCCAGCTAGGATATTGCTTCCCTCCAGTTTAGGTGCAACAGGTCCCTCTTGTACATATCATTCCTGTTCCAGAAAATTCCAATTATCTAAGAAACTGAAACCCTGCCCCCTGTACCAGTTCCTAAACCACTTACTCATCTGTACTATCATCCTATTTTTGTCGTGACTAACACGTGGCACTGGGAGTAATCCAGAGATTACTATTCTTCAGCCTCTTTCCTAACTCTCTTACTCACAGCGTATGACCTCTTCCCCATTTTTACCTATGTTATCGGTGCCAATGTGCACCATGACCTCTGGCCGGTGCACATTGGCAGAGGTCATGAGGCTGCTCACTTACTTCTTGAGAATCTTCTGCAACTGCCCTGGGACATCTTGGACCCTAGCACCTGGGAGACAACAGATAATCTTGGCCTCTGTTTCATGACGACAGAATCTCCTGTCCATCCCCCTAACTATCTAGTGATTGAAGAATCACTAACGCTTTGCCTGACTTCACCCTTTTCTGCTGAGCCTCAGTTGCCCACCCAGCAGCATCAAAAGGGATATACTTGTTGCTGAGGAGAACAGCCACGGGGGAAACCTGCACTGACAGCTCACTTCCCTTGCATCTCCAGGTAGATACCTATGTACTATCTGAAGCCACACTCTAGGTGTGACCACCTCAGTAAAAGTTCCATCTATGAGGTTTTCAACCTCCCTTATATGATTTTGTCTGCTTATTTCTCAAACATTTTACCCACCGTGTGTCATTCCCCCATCCCTATTGCTCCTGTTGAATTAGCAGCCCTCACTAATCTAGGTACATTCATCACCTTCTTCTCTAATTGGATTCCATAATCCGCAGCATTTTATTGTCTCTATTTCCACCTTCCAGCACCTGTTGCAATCTCCATCCATCCCTGTCCCACCTGGCTACATCTGGCCATTAACCCCTCCTCACCTTGATCCTCCTATTGCAAGCCAGCTCCCATCTCTCCCCATACCCTTACATGTTTATAGTGGCTATCTGTCTTTTACACTACCATTCCCAATGCAAGGTCTTGATCTGATACATCGACTATTCCTTTACCTCTAAGCACAGTAGGACCATGTTTATTCTCAGTTTTAGACATGAGATAGGGAGGTCTTTGATAATTGGTGAATACTGTAGTGCACAGAAGGCATGGCAGCAGGCTGATGGTGAGGGTTGTTGAGCACTATATTGCACAGAGGACAGTTGGCTGATGGTGAGCACTGTATTGCACAGAGGAGGACGGTAGGCTGATGGTGAGCACTGTATTGCACAGAGGAGGACGGTAGGCTGATGCTGAGCACTGTATTGCCCAGAGGGGAGGACGGTAGGCTGATGGTGAGCTCTGTATTGCACAGAGGGGAGGACGGTAGGCTGATGATGAGCACTGTATTGCCCAGAGGGGAGGACGGTAGGCTGATGCTGAGCACTGTATTGCCCAGAGGGGAGGACGGTAGGGTGATGATGAGCACTGTATTGCCCAGAGGGGAGGATGGTAGGCTGATGATGAGCACTGTATTGCCCAGAGGGGAGGACGGTAGGCTGATGGTGAGCACTGTATTGCACAGAGGGGAGGACGGTAGGGTGATGATGAGCACTGAAGTGCACAGAGAGGAGGACAGTAGGCTGATGATGAGCACTGAACTGCACAGAGATGAGGACGGTAGGCTGATGGTGAGCACTCTATAGCACAGAGGGGAGGATGGTAGGCTGATGGTGAGCACTGTATTGCACAGAGGGGAGGGCGGTAGGCTGATGGAGAGCACTATATTGCACAGAGGGGAGGATGGTAGGCTGATGGTGAGCACTATATTGCACAGAGGAGGACAGTAGGCTAATGATGAGCACTGAATTGCACAGAGGATGACGGTAGGCTGATGGAGAGCACTCTATAGCACAGAGGGGAGGATGGAAGGCTGATGGTGAGCACTGTATTGCACAGAGGACGGTATGCTGATGATTTGCACTCTATTGCACAGAGGGGAGGACGGTAGGCTGATGCTGAGCACTGAAGTGCACAGAGGGGAGGATGGTAGACTGATGGTGAGCACTGAAGTGCACAGAGGGGAGGATGGTAGGCTGATGGTGAGCACTGTATTGCACAGAGGGGAGGACGGTAGGCTGATGCTGAGCACTGAAGTGCACAGGGGGAGGATGGTAGGCTGATGGAGAGCACTGTATTGCACAGAGGGGAGGACAGTAGGCTAATGATGAGCACTGAATTGCACAGAGGATGACGGTAGGCTGATGGAGAGCACTCTATAGCACAGAGGGGAGGATGGTAGGCTGATGGTGAGCACTGTATTGCACAGAGGGGAGGACGGTAGGCTGATGGTAAGCACTGTATTGCACAGAGGGGAGGACGGTAGGCTGATGGAGAGCACTATATTGCACAGAGGGGAGGATGGTAGGCTGATGGAGAGCACTGTATTGCACAGAGGGGAGGACGGTAGGCTGATGGAGAGCACTATATTGCACAGAGGGGAGGACGGTAGGCTGATGGTGAGCACTGAAGTGCACAGAGGGGAGGACGGTAGGCTGATGATGAGCACTGTATTGCACAGAGGGGAGGACGGTAGGCTGATGGTGAGCACTGAAGTGCACAGAGGGGAGGATGGTAGACTGATGGTGAGCACTGAAGTGCACAGAGGGGAGGATGGTAGGCTGATGGTGAGCACTGTATTGCACAGAGGGGAGGACGGTAGGCTGATGCTGAGCACTGAGGTGCACAGGGGGAGGATGGTAGGCAGATGGTGAGCACTGAAGTGCACAGAGGGGAGGATGGTAGACTGATGGTGAGCACTGAAGTGCACAGAGGGGAGGATGGTAGACTGATGGTGAGCACTGAAGTGCACAGAGGGGAGGATGGTAGACTGATGGTGAGCACTGAAGTGCACAGAGGGGAGGATGGTAGGCTGATGGTGAGCACTGTATTGCACAGAGGGGAGGACGGTAGGCTGATGCTGAGCACTGAAGTGCACAGGGGGAGGATGGTAGGCAGATGGTGAGCACTGAAGTGCACAGAGGGGAGGATGGTAGGCTGATGGAGAGCACTGTATTGCACAGAGGGGAGGACAGTAGGCTAATGATGAGCACTGAATTGCACAGAGGATGACGGTAGGCTGATGGAGAGCACTCTATAGCACAGAGGGGAGGATGGTAGGCTGATGGTGAGCACTGTATTGCACAGAGGGGAGGATGGTAGGCTGATGGTAAGCACTGTATTGCACAGAGGGGAGGACGGTAGGCTGATGGAGAGCACTATATTGCACAGAGGGGAGGATGGTAGGCTGATGGTGAGCACTGAAGTGCACAGAGGGGAGGACGGTAGGCTGATGGAGAGCACTGTATTGCACAGAGGGGAGGATGGTAGGCTGATGGTGAGCACTGAAGTGCACAGAGGGGAGGACGGTAGGCTGATGATGAGCACTGTATTGCACAGAGGGGAGGACGGTAGGCTGATGGTGAGCACTGAAGTGCACAGAGGGGAGGACGGTAGGCTGATGATGAGCACTGAAGTGCACAGAGGGGAGGACGGTAGGCTGATGATGAGCACTGTATTGCACAGAGGGGAGGACGGTAGGCTGATGGTGAGCACTGAAGTGCACAGAGGGGAGGACGGTAGGCTGATGATGAGCACTGAAGTGCACAGAGGGGAGGACGGTAGGCTGATGGTGAGCACTGAAGTGCACAGGGGGAGGATGGTAGGCAGATGGTGAGCACTGAAGTGCACAGAGGGGAGGACGGTAGGCTGATGATGAGCACTGAAGTGCACAGAGGGGAGGACGGTAGGCTGATGGAGAGCACTGAAGTGCACAGGGGGAGGATGGTAGGCAGATGGTTAGCACTGAAGTGCACAGAGGGGAGGACGGTAGGCTGATGGAGAGCACTGAAGTGCACAGGGGGAGGATGGTAGGCAGATGGTGAGCACTGAAGTGCACAGAGGGGAGGACGGTAGGCTGATGGAGAGCACTGAAGTGCACAGAGGGGAGGACAGTAGGCTGATGATGAGCACTGAAGTGCACAGAGGGGAGGACGGTAGGCTGATGGTGAGCACTGAAGTGCACAGAGGGGAGGACGGTAGGCTGATGGAGAGCACTGAAGTGCACAGAGGGGAGGACAGTAGGCTGATGGTGAGCACTGAAGTGCACAGAGGGGAGGACGGTAGGCTGATGGAGAGCACTGTATTGCACAGAGGGGAGGACGGTAGGCTGATGATGAGCACTGTATTGCACAGAGGGGAGGACAGTAGGCTGATGGAGAGCACTGAAGTGCACAGGGGGAGGATGGTAGGCAGATGGTGAGCACTGAAGTGCACAGAGGGGAGGACGGTAGGCTGATGGTGAGCACTGAAGTGCACAGAGGGGAGGACGGTAGGCTGATGGAGAGCACTGAAGTGCACAGAGGGGAGGACGGTAGGCTGATGGAGAGCACTGAAGTGCACAGAGGGGAGGATGGTAGGCTGATGGAGAGCACTGAAGTGCACAGAGGGGAGGACAGTAGGCTGATGGTGAGCACTGAAGTGCACAGAGGGGAGGATGGTAGGCTGATGGTGAGCACTGAAGTGCACAGAGGGGAGGACGGTAGGCTGATGGAGAGCACTGTATTGCACAGAGGGGAGGACGGTAGGCTGATGGTGAGCACTGAAGTGCACAGAGGGGAGGACGGTAGGCTGATGGTGAGCACTGAAGTGCACAGAGGGGAGGATGGTAGGCTGATGGTGAGTACTGTATTGCACAGAGGGGAGGACGGTAGGCTGATGGTGAGCACTGAAGTGCACAGAGGGGAGGACAGTAGGCTGATGATGAGCACTGAATTGCACAGAGGGCGGTGGGCTGATGATGAGCACTGAATTGCACAGAGGGCGGTGGGCTGATGATGAGCACTGAATTGCACAGATGGGAGGATGGTAGGCTGATGGTGAGCACTGTATTGCACAGAGGGGAGGACAGTTGGCTGACGAGGAGTGTGAATTGCGTTTTCTGAGCATTGAATGGACTCGCCCAGTTTGGGCTGTGACATCAACCTCTCCCTCCCAAATTACCTTTCCCAACTTCCCCTTAAGTGCCGCTAGCTGACTTATGGGAGCAAACAAACTCCACCAGTATAGTAGAAAATTGGAGGGAAATTTTCATTCTAAAGAAGGAACTTTTACACGCCACGACTCAGCTGATGGCCTGCCACTTTACTGTTGTTGCAAATGGTGGATTGTGTTGGTTATAAGTTAATTGCATTGGGAAGTATTCGTATTTTTTTGGTTTTCTCATTTAGTTATTTATTATGTCATTCTTCTGTATATTTTATTAACCCCTATTCCATTGTGCCTAATCTGTGGCAAACAACTTACAAGTGCACCAGTGGCTTCATCAAACGTAACTACAAATCACAGCCATATGACATGTAAAAGTGCTGATTATTTTAAATGGCTGTAGAAATTTCAACACAAACAGTATAGCTTTTTAATTAAAATCAATTTACAACTTCTATTTAAATTAAATCTACCAAGCCAACCTTTAGCAAAATCAAATCGCATTTTGGCTTAAGCCAGTTATTTAACAGAAATTTATTACGTTTGTATTACAAATTTTTTAAATTTATGAAAGGGAAAGAAAGAGATTAATTTCAAGAAAGGCAAGTTAAGCTTAACTACCTGTTTTTTTTTCAAGAAAAGTTAACTAAAAATTTATTGTCTACTCAAAAGAGCATTAACAATTATTTTTAAGGTTATTCATCATGCTAATGTACCGTGAGCTGTAGATATAATATATTTTATGCAGGGGTTCTCTGAGACCCAAAAATTATTTCAAGGGTCACTTCAGGGCAAAAAGGTTGAGAAAGTCTGGTCTAGTTGAAACAATATGCAGGCTTTAGAGATCAAAGAGTTGTTCAGTCTTTTCTCTCTGGCATTCAAATCACCTGGTTCCCAATTTTTGATTCTCAGTTTCAGGATACACATCATTTCTCGCTCAATTTTTTCTGTCATAATCTCAGTAAAGATTTTCGTTTTTCTTTTGATAACCTAGGCATTGCTCATGGCCTGCCCTGAGCCTCTCCAAAGTTACAGCACATTGCTCCTGTCACCAATATTCTAGATTATGGGTGTGAATGATGGAGCCATCACCACAGCTCTAATAATCAAATACTAATCCCCTCTTTGCCATATTGTGATTCATTAAGCATCAATACAAGAGAAGCAGCACCATCAAGTGGCTGAAAGAAGGGAGATGGGATAATGTGGCAACCCAAATTGTTGAGTCCAGGGCCAAATAAACATTTGGATAAAGTGATCCACATTGGATTGGACTGTTCCAGTATTTAAGTGTGTATTTTATTCACATTTAAATGTTTTGGTTAGCAATACTGCACATCTTCTATGTTTAGTTTCCAAGTGAATAAATCAATAATTTTATATTACAACAACGTTTGTGTAAAATAAGAAAAAGGAAAAAATTAGAACTCTAGCCTGGGTCAGGTTCTGATAGACCATTGTTAGTTTGGATTTTAACCTTCTCAAGTAGCACTCTCAATTAAAGCAACACTCAATATAAGACTGATTAAATCATCAAATATAGCATCTGACGAAGACAAATGCAAGTGAATAGGATGCATGTTAATGACTGAAGCTATGATGGTCAATAGTGGACAAAATCAGAGATACAAAAACGTAGATGATTCATAGGGCTGAGGGAGATGAGAGAGAAGGGGGTGTGAGAGGGAGGGGGGTGTGTGAGGGGGAGTGTGTGAGGGGGGAGTGTGTGAGGGGGGTGTGTGTGAGGGGGGTGTGTGAGTGAGAGGGTGTGTGTGTGTGAGGGGGTGGAGAGAGAGCGGGTGTATGAGGGGGTGAGGGGGGGTTATGAGAGGGAAGGGGTGTGAGAGGGAGGGGGGTTGAGAAGGGAGGGTGAGAGAGGGAGAGGTTGAGAGTAAGAAGAGTGAGGGTGCATGTGGGAATGAGAGTAACTGACTAAGCCGTGGAGGAACCAAAAATCAAGAAGTTTGAAAGCAAGTCTTTACTTCATTAGTATCCCAATAAAGGCAATGAACACAGGTGTGATGCAAATTTGGTAGAAGTTAGCACAAAACAACAAAGTTTAAATGGCAGTTTTATGAAAGGTAAAATGTGAAGTATCAGCCAGGAGCAGCCAAAATCTAGAGGTAACGAAGGCATGGATGAGTGTTTCAACAGTAGATAAGCCAAACAAGGAACAAAGTCACTGATATTACTGAGGGAAAATAGCCTATCACAAACATGTTAAAAGTAATCATGGAGTAAAATTTGGTAGCAATATTGAAATATTTAACTTCTGACTACCACTAGTGATAGGGATGAAATTAATGACAAAGAAAGGGTTTGTTGAAGGGGTGAAAGGCAATGGCGACAAGAATGGCTGTGCAGATCTGAGGGAAGCTAATATCCTTTCATTGTAATGTCTTGTATTTCATTGTAATACAAGATATTTTATATTTTATTAAACATGTTTGAAGTCTAGTTACTTTGTGTTTTAATCTGTTATCACTGATAAAATGTCATTAAGTTTATACAGAATAGAAACACTACTTTTAGACCTACACATCCATATCAACCAAAGTGTCTTTCTAAGATAGTCCCATATGCCTGCATTTAGCCTGTACCCCCTGAACATTTCTTATCAATGTACCCATCCATCCCTTTTAACTATTATAAATATACTCACCTCTATCACTTTCCTAGATAGCTCATTCCATATACCCGCTACAATGCGAGTCATGCTTTTGAAAATTCTTATCCAAATAAAATGATGATCAAGGACACTGAATATTTCTGTACTGTGCTGATACACAGAATTAGTGAAAAATCATTTTGTGAAGCATTATTCATAGGATTGGGTGAGAGAAATCATTCTCCCTATGATTTTTTTTTCCCTATCTGAAATTATAAGAGCAGAATGGTACATAGTTAAGGATAACAGCAGGAGACAGAGAGGGAAACAAAGGCATGGTATATTAATAAATGAAATAATCAACAAAAAGCCTCTGACATCCACAAATCAAACACCTACTAATCCGTACCCACCACCTCAAATAAGGTCCACAGTAAGACAGAGGAAAACATAGACCACTTAACATGTTGTATAAATCATTTTGAGTGGATACAGAAATCAAAGATGAAATTTACCATTGCCATCAATAAGCCTGTTTGAGGAGTAGTGTTTGAAGATCGAGACTTCATACCTAGCACAACACTCATATAATCTGCTGAGCAGATATAATCCTTGCCCTATGGATTCTTAAGAAATGAGTGACTGAAAACACCTCAAAAGACTGGAGTGATATCATCAAATTACTCTGCTAAAGTTACTATAAAGGCAACCAATTCTACACATTTAAATAAAATGTGTCCCTAGTAAGGTAAAACATCTTTCATTTCTCTAGTGTTCATGATAAAATTTCCAAGATCTGCATTTTTTTAATGTACCACTCTAATTCTTTATAAACTATTCCACCAAGACTGCCTCTTGTAAGAATGCCTTCAAAGGATGTTCACTTTATATGATCCAGGTCTGCACTATACTTCATTTCATAAAATGGAATAGGAAGGTAAGGAAATGTATAAAGTGTACATTTCATAATCAAAGTTTCCAGCTTTGAAGAATGGAACTCTAATCCTTTAAGTATATTCAGAGAAACAATAAACCTATAAAAGTGTGATGGAAGTTTGAGGTGAATTACTGATCAACATTGTAACAACCTCCTGCATATTCAGCACCAGGTACCCAAAATTTCTTACACACTGGAATAGCATACAACTTAGATCTCATCTCTGTACAGTCATCTCAAAATGAATACCAATACAGCATGAGCACACAGAATGCTAGCCTTATACTTTTATCAGTCAAATTTACAAAATCATTGCAAAAATACTTTTAGTAGAAAACTCAATTTTCAAAACGTGCTATCAAACTTATGCCACTATTCAGATTTCTTAATTAATTATAAAGAACATTAGCAGTGTTACTCATAATGAAAAAGATTTAAACCGCACAATTCAAGTCATGTAACCATTTTATAGTTCATAAATCTTGAGATTTTAACATCACAATTGATTCCTCATCCAGATTAGCAAAGTTGCAAATATCTTCAAGATTCATTTATTATCAAAGAATGTATAAATTTTACAACTTGAGATTTGCTTGCTCACATGTAGCCACAAAGCGAGAAACCCAAAAGAACCCAATTAAAGAAAAAGAACGAAAATAAAAGACCAACACTCAATGCACAAAAGAAAAAAAAGTTTTAAAAAATCATGCAAGCAATTGAAGCGAACAGCAGCAGCATGCCAAACCAAAACTGAGTCCTCAGATCTGAACCCTGAAGCAGCCCAGACTAGGCCCAAGGCCTTGCTTATCAGTTCATCATATTACAGACATCCCACCTCTTCCGGAAGTTCTGGGAGTCTCCCGTATATTGATAGCAGCTCCCTGATGCCCACAAATTATATACAATATCCCGGAAATCAATTGTTGCTCGCTGCACTGTTTGCAACAGTGACTTTTCTATTGCCCATGGTGGGTTAAATGACGTAAAAGACATGTTGAGGTGAGTTTAACAGGTGTCATTCGATCATTAGCATAGCTAACGTTAGTTAAACTAGCTGGCTAGCTGCTAAGGAGCTACTCTATTGATGTCCTACGTGATGAGGCCAAACTCCCTGTAGACTTGCTTAAAGTTGTAATGGAATAACAAAACAACTCCATGATAATATAATATAATTTAATATAATATAAGTACATATTTTAATCTCACATTTTCTGCATAAGACAATATAATAAGGATACACCTTATGCTTTTATTTCGTTTAGGGACCACAACATATTAGGGAGGCTAAGCGCAGGGAAGGCTGCTCAAGTATTGGTGCTACCTCCCTGAAATGAGTTTTTGCAGGGTGGGATGTCTGGTATTAGAGAGCACAGAGCACTGCAGCTGGGGCAGTCTTCATAATTTCTGTGGCCATGGAGATGACCACCACAGAGAACAAGCAAAATCAACTCTCATCTCAAATTCTACAGGGCACAATTGAGAGCATCCTGACTGGCTGCATCACTGCCTGGTATGGGAACTGTTCCTCTCTTAATTGCAGGATTCTGCAGAGAGTGGTGCAGAGAGCCCAGTGCATCTGTAGTTATAAACTTCCCATGATTCAGGACATTTACAAAGACAGGTGTGTGAAAAGGGCCCGTAGGATCACTGGGGACCCAAGTCACCCCGACCACAATCTATTCCAGCCGCTACCATCTGGGAAACGGTACCAGAGCATAAAAACCAGGACCAACAGGCTCTGGGGAAGCTTCCACCAGGCCATCAGACTGATTAACTCACGCTGATTTGAGTGTAATTCTGTTACATTGACTTATTTATTATAAATTATTATAAATTACTATGATTGTACATTGCACACTTAGACCAAGACATAATGTAAAGATATTTATTCCTCATGTATGTGCAGGATGTAAGAAATAAAGTCAATTCAAACTCAACACCCTGTCTTTTCAGACTACTTGGGCCAGCAGTTAAATTGACCCAACAGTGGAAGAGTGAAAGTCTCTGGCGCGTTGGAGAGAGGAGTGAAGATCACAGAGAGTGAGCGAAATCAGCTCTCATCTCTGATCTGAGCCAGCAACAAACTGGAAGCTGTTGTGGAAGGACTTACTATTTCCCTCCACAGATACTGCCTGACTTAATAAGTTCTGTCAGCATTGTGTGCTGTTCCAGATTCCAGCATTTGCAGTATCCTGTGTTGGTATATATTTTGTGGTGGCCGCAACAAGTAGTAGAAATGATGGAAACCTACAGTCCAAAGTCATTCAGCACCACAGTACAAAAACAGGCTCTTTGGTGCATCTAGCCTGTGCCAAACTCTTTTTCTGTCTAGCCCTATCAACCTGCACCTTGACATAGCTTTCAATGCACTTCCCTTCCAGGTACCTATCCAAGCTTTCCTTAACTGAAGAAATTTAACCTGCATTCACCACTTCCACTGGCAGATTGCTCCACACTCTGACCGCCCTCTGAGTGAAGAAGTTCCCCCTTAAACATTTCACCTTTCATCCTGAACCTATGATCTCTATTTCTAGTTTCACCCAAACTCAGTGGAAAATGCCTGCTTGCATTTACTATATTTATATCCCTCATAATTTTGTGTATCGCTATCAAATCTCTCCTCACTCTCCTGCGCTCGAGGGAATTAAGTCTTAACCTATTCAACCTTTCCCTATAACACTGGCACTCAAGTCCCAGCAAAATCCTTGTAAATTTTCTCTGCACTCTTTCAATCTTATAGATATGTTTCCTGTAGATATATGATAAGAACTTCAGACAATACCCCAAATTTGGCCTCATCAACATCATATACAACTTCATCATAGCATCCCAACTCTTGTACTCAATACTCTGATTTATGAAGACCAATGTGCCAAAATCACTATTTATGACACTTCTACTCTAAAGGAATTATGGATTTGTATTTCCAGATGGCTTTGTTCTGCTACACTCCTCGGTGCCCTACCATTCACTGTGTAAGACCAATTCTGTTCTTCCAACATCCAACACCTCACGTTTGTCTGAATTAAATTCCATCTGTCATTTTCAGCACAGTTTTCTTGCTGGTCCAGATCTCACTGCAAGCTTTGATAGGTTTCTTCACTGTCCACTACGCCCCTTGTCTTGCTGTCATCCAAATAATCGTGTCTCCAATTTACCACATTATCATTCAAATCATTTTTTAATTTTTATTTTATTTTAGCAATACAGTATACCAATATATATGACAAATAATAGATCTAGTACCATTCCCTCCAGCACATCACTTATCACAGGCCTCCAGTCACAGAGGCAAATATCTACAATCATTCTCAGGCTTCTCTCATTAAGCCAATGTTGAATCCAATTTACTACTTCATCCCAAATGCCAAGCAACTGAACCTTCTGCACCAGCCTCAATGCAGACTTTGTCAAAGGTTTTGCTGAAGTCCATGCAGACAACGTCTATTGCCCTTCACCAATATTCCTGGTAACTTCTTCAAAAAACAGTATAAGACTGGTTAAACATGACCTACCACGCACAAACCATATGCATGGCAGGTCATGTCTAACTAATCTTATAATCAAAGGCCCTGTCTATCCAAATACTTTCATATCCTGTCCCTTAGAATACTTTCCAATAATTTACCCACTACTGACATCAGCCTCACCAGCCTATAATTTCCTGGCATATTCTTACAGCCTTTATTGAACAACAAAACAACATTAGCTATACTGCAGTCCTTCAGCACTTCACCCATGACTAAGAACATTTTAAGTATCTCTACCAGAGCCCCTGCAATTCTTGCATCAGACTCCAATAAGGTCCAAGGAGAGACCTTGGCAGGCCCTGGGGACTTAGCCACTCTAATTTTCCTCAAGACTGCAAGTACTTCCACTTTCGTAATCTGGATATGGTCTATGACTTCACTACTGTTTTGTCTCTGTTTATGTACTCTGCTTCCATCTCCTGAGTAAATGTAGATGAAAAAAATCAATTTATAATCTCCCTCATTTCTTTTGGCTCCATGCACAGATAAGTTTCAAGTAGACTAATTTTGTCCCTTGCCATCCTCTTGCTCTTAATGTATGTGTAGAAGCCACTGGGATTCTTCTTTACCTCACCTGCCAGAGCAACCTCATGTCTGCTTTCAGCCCTCCTGATTTCCCTCTCAAGTATTCTCTTAAATTTCTTAGACTCCTCAAGTGATTCATGTGTTCCTTGCTGCCTATTCCTGGTATGTACTTCCTCTTCTTCTTTAAAAGGGCAAACGTATCCCTCAAATCCTAGTTTCCTTAAACCTGTTAACATTTCCTTTTATTCTAACCAGGGTATACAAATTGTGTACTCTCAATATAATTGAAAGCTTTCCACTTAGCACACATCCTTTTCGCCAGAAAACAACCTAAACAACAAAAAAAAACAACCTTGAAGTGAACTAAGATTTTAAGGAAGTTAACATCAGCAACAACATAATATTGGGAAAAAATGAAGGAACTGAAAAGCTAAATACTTATGGCCTACTGATCTGGATTCATTTGTTGCCATTATCCAAACTTTTATAACTTCTGGAATGGTTTCAATTGATAATACAGAAGAACTCATCTGATTTTCTTCAGAGATATTGAAGTGTTCACTTTCAGTAAAATATGAAAATCAAATTTCTGCAACTGACAAATACAATGCACTGTAAAATACTTGGAAGAAATATTTCTATGAATATTTTTATACTTTTAATGGAAGTGGTGCTGTATTAAAAAGTGTTACTAAATTGATGTAATTATAAATTATAAAAACAATATTTTATTTTTAATCTTTGGTTACATCATACAAGGACATATATTGGTTTAATTATATGCCTTAGAAATCAAACATGTAGAAACTGTACCAAATTTTATATGTGAGAAAATATTCAAAGCTAAAAAGAAAATATCAGAAACATGTCTCAAAGGGGGCGGGGGGAGGGAAAATTAACATTTTAGATGAAAACAAAAATTAATCTTGCTGGAAGCACGATATGGATTCCAGCAAACTGTCAGTCTGTTTCACATTCTGTTCAAAGAAATTTGGCACGGTGTAAAATGGGTCACCTATTTGCTATCAGCTAAATGGCCAACTTCAAAGGCCTTACTGCTTAATTCCAGAATTTTGTTTTATGTTGGTGTTCTTTTCTCATTTGCTAATAGATTTACTTCCCAAGGGCTATTGCATTTCTGGTTTTGTGTTATAATATCTTTTTCCTCCAATGATCATGGAAGCAAGCTTTGTAAAATATGAAAAAAAATGAGAAAAAGGCTTTCACTCCTGGAAGTAAATGGTGTGTCATATCAAAAGTTGAATTTTCAGTGGTCAAGAATCTACACAAATTCATTTCTTCTGTAATTCTTATTAACACTTGATAGGCGACGGACAAAAGAACCTTTTGGCATAGAAAAAAGTATTTGTTTTATAAAAGATCAGATGAAAACATTGCTATATCACAGCCCAAAAAAAGAAAAATAGTTTTGTGAGAAATAAAATCACCATCTTCTTGAACTAAAACATAAATTGGAGCAGACATTCACTTTTGCCTGTACATCAGCTTCATTATTATAATATACTGTATATGTGAAATACTGCTAAATGGATTGAGTGGCTTTGTGGCCAAATTTGAGAATGATATAAAGGTAATAGAGTGGCAGGCAGTGCTGAGAAAGCAGGGGGTCTGCAGAAGACTTGGACAGATTAAGAGAATGGACAAAGAAGTGTTGTTAGATGTAATACAGTGTAGGGATAGTGGAATCCACTGGCTGGCTGGTTGAGTGGAGTCACACCAACAACCTTAAACTCATTGTCAGTAAGGAACTAATTGTGGACTTCAGGAAGGGGATGTTGGGAGAACACATATCAGTCCTTATCAGCAGTGGAATGGGGGAGCAGCTTCAAGTTCCTGAATGTTAACATCTCCGGCATGTTGATGCAATTACAAAAAAGGAATGCCAGGAGTTATATTTTATTAAGAGTTTGAGGAGATTTGTATGTCACAAAAACAAATTTCTACAGATGTACCATGGAGAACATTCTGACAGGCCTCATTACCATCTGGTATAAAGGTACCAATGCACAGGATCAGACAAAGCTGCAGAGGGTAGTAAACTTAGCCAGCTCCATCATGGGCACTAGCCTCCCCACCATTCAGACCATTTTCAATAGGTGATGCCTCAACAAGTTGGCATCCATAATTAAGGACAATCATCATCCAGGACATGTCATTTTCTCATTGCTAGCATCAGAGAAGACAAACACTCAACTCTCTAGGGACAACTTCTTCCCCTCAGCCGTCAGATTTCTGAGTGGACTATGAGCATTACCTCACTTTTTGCAGTACTTATCATAGTAACGTACTCATTTAAAAAAAATTGTATTGCACTGCACTACTGCTGCAAAACATAAATTTCATGATATATGTGAGTAATAAATCTGATTCTGATTTTGATTGTATTGTCATTCATTTTGGTCAAGGAGTGAAAATTTAGACAATTTTTTAAACAGCAAGCAAATCCAGAAACTGGAGCTGGAAAGGGATTTAGAAATCCTATTGAGCAAACCACAAAAAATTAACTGCAGGTTTAGTCAGTAGTAAGGAAGGCCAATGCAGTCTTAGCATACATAGCGAATCTAGAATATAAAATCAAGGATGTAAAGCTGAGAAACACACACCAGTATCTGCAAATTTTCATGTGTATATAAAGCTGAGGCTTTAAAAGGTATTAATCAGACCGTATTTGGAGCATTGTAAGCAGTTTTGGGCCCTATATCCAAGAAAGAATGTGCTGGCATTGGGAAGGGTCGAGAAGGTTTATGACAATGATTCTGGGAAGGAAAGGCTTAATGTATCAGTTACGTTTGATGGCTCTGGGCCTGTACTGACTAGAATTTAGAAGAATGAGTGGGATATCATTGAAACCTACCGAACCCTGAAAGGCATAACTAGAGTGCACGTGGAGTGTATATTCCCAATAACAGAAAAGTCAAGGACCAGAGGGCACAGCTGCAGAATAGAAGGATGTCCCTTCAGAAAAGAGATAAGGAGGAATTTCTTTAACCACAGAGCAGTCAATCTGTGTTAGCTGAGATACTAGATAGCTGTGGAGGCCAAGTCATTGGTTCTTGATTAGAAAAGGTGTCAAAGGTTACGGGGAGAAGGCAGAAGAATGGGATTGAGAAGGAAAATAAAAGAGCCAGGATCGAATGTCAGAGCAGAATCGATGGGCTGAATGATCTAATTCTACTTCTATGTCTTATAGTCTAAATCAGTTATATAGCATGTTAATGCAAGATTAGAGATGCAAGTTGTTATTGGGATGCATTATCTATGTCAGAATAATGACACAAATGTCAATCAAGAAGTACAGCTATCTCACTACAAATTGTCAAACAACTAAAGGCAAATATCTCACAGTATATAAAGAGCGAAAAAAGGTAACACCATAAAGACAAGTCTCACAAATAAGATTTCCCTTCCATTTAATTCTTAGTGTTTTCAATGGACCTTTATGTACATACGTAGTTGCCCTTTTTTCTCTTGCTGTGGATGGTTAATTTATTTTATGTGAGGCTTGATCAGCAAGTGTATCCACAATCATATATTCAATAAAGTATAAGTTTACTATCTCAGAAAATTCTAGAAGAAGTGTATTCAATAAAAAGCAATAAAATGTGTGTGCCCACATTTCCCCTCCCCAAATGAGTCAATAATCAGAACATTCCTTTTTTTGTTTAAGATTGTGTAAGAAACATTTCAAGTACCCAATAAATAAATGGTTTTCAAAATTGCAATTTGAAAATATTTATTATGTATCTCATAAGTAACCACTAAAAATCTAAAAGATTCCAAGCAGTATCAATGAAAAAGCTGATGTCTTGTGTTTTAATTTTGTGTTCATGTTTCAAAGAAATAAACATGTTAATTCTTTCTTGCTAATCAGAATCCCAGTCACAATTATTATCACTCTCTTATATGATGTGATATTTGTTTTAATGCAGTAGTACAGTAAAAAAGGTATAAAATTACTATTAAAATTACTTATGTAATTACTAATTACATTTGTTGGGAATTCCATGTAGAATGAAGTTACATGAAAAAATGAATTAAAATATTTCATCTACTGAGGCATTATAACTGTTAGCTAGGTAAAATAGAAAAAAAGTCACAGGCTATTTTTCCCAATATAGAATGAAATATAATGGAAAATCATGTTAAATCCAAGTGTCATTTCATTCAGTTTTCAAGATATTTAGCATCTAAATTAAGTCAAAATTCTGGTCCGCAACTTTAGTCAACCTACTCAATAAATTAAGCTGGAAAATCTCTAGTTTAATTGTTCTTCCTGTTGACTGTCCCCCTTCATCAGTTAGTTGCAGCTAATGGTATAAATACAGTACATAATACGGCAACACTAGATGGCAGTGCCAGAGGTCATATTAAAGTGGCCTACATAAAAGTCATCTGAAACTGAAAAGTTTTTCTAAAGATACTATCGTCAGTTGTTGATAATGTAAACGAAATCACCACTACTTATAATCCTTAACAATTGATTATGAAATTTAAAACTATACTTCACTTAACAGTAATAAAATACTTTAATTGGCCATGTTGAATATTTATGCAAAAATTACAATTTACAATAAATATTGTTTACAACTTAATTCTGTCATGCTCCCGACAAGATCAAACAATCATCCTAAAGTTTTCAGGTAAGTTAATGAAATTAGGTCAGTTTTCTGATGTCAGTCCGCGATGTCAAGCTCCCCTTTTTTCCCTTGTCTTACCAACCCCACTAATCTATTAAAGAATAATACAGCTAAAATGATCAAATAACATACGATAATTTATAGAAGGAATTTGACGCAAAAGGGAACCCTTGCCAACCTTATTCCATACCCTCATAAGTCAGTAAGTAAGCTCATTTACGAAGTTGTATCTGCACATATGGTGACCTTGAGATGACAGCGTGTGGCGAAATTCCTCAGCTTTGTTACCATACAGAGGAAACCATCTAAACACAACTAAGTTGAACGAAACCATACAGGTCAGACAAATGCCCCCACCACCATCACTTTCCTGCACAGACCAATTTATAAACTGCCAAAAACAAAACACTGACAGTACCTAATGAATTAAAGCGAAAGTTACAAGATTCAAACATAGGCAATACTTTTATACTGTCAGTTGCAGTAACAGCTAGTGGCTTCTACGTAACTGCGTTTATTGATCACCTAAAAGAAAAAATATTTACCGCGATCAACGCTAAGAAAGCTGCAGGTAGTAGGCAGGGCCAGTTGTGTTGGGACCGGCAGCCTGGTGCCGCCCGCGCTCTGATCAGCAGGTGGCGCCATTGCTCGATGGCAGAACATGGGCACCTTGAGGAAAGGTCGCTCGGAGCCCGGCGGTCACCTCAGTACCATGGCAGCCCGCGCCCGCGATCCCGCCACCGCCGCTACCTACACCGTTCACCTAAAATCACCTCAGCACCGTGGCAGCCCGCTCACGGTGCCCGGCGTTGCCAACACCATTCATGGAAAAAGGTCGCCCAGAGCCGGACGGGCACCTCGGCAGCCCGCACCCCCTCCCCACCGTCCCGTCCCGTCCCGTCCCCTTCCCCGCTTAGTGTCCGGTACTGCCAACACCGTTCATGAGACTCATCATACACGCACGGCAGATGCTGACAGCCGGCAAATACTGTTTCAAGGAAATGTGGTTGGTTGCCGATGGAGTGGTCCAAACGTGCGGCTACCCAAACTATCGCGATCGAACGAAAACTTGTCCTGGTAATTCCACGACCAAAGGTATCAGAGTTGCTGCAGGAGACTGGTGTACTCACCATATTGACTTCTGAAACCATATCTATACTGGCAATGTCTATGTTCATGCCAACCAGCACGGGATCACCTGCAAACAAAACAAGACCGTCCGCAACGTTGATTTATTTAACTCTTTGATAATACATCAGAAATGACATATACACACACACATACACACATTTACAACCCGACTCCAGGCAGCGTGGTCACCGTTCTCCCCTTCCCCCAAGGCACTGTTTTAAATCACATTTCTTTCAATTAAGCACATCCACAAAACGCAGCGCTTCCATGTAACATTACAGTATGTGACCGGCATTTGATATTCTGCTTTACACCACCGAATGTTTCAGAAATGTTGCAGGAAATTAAAATGGTGTTAAAATTGTGGCACTGGACATTGAACTTCATTGAATTGAAGGTGCGAACGGGAACCGGTCGGGATTCACCTTTGCACCGAACCATCGGCTGTTCCGTGATTATTTTGAATCCCTCCACCAGAGGAATCTGGTTTAATAACTACCAGCACAACTTATTTAGGCTGACGTTTGGCCATCAGATCCTGACCAAGGGTGAGAGTAGCCCCACTGAAAGGGACACTAGCCAAACACCTTGTGTGGAACCCGAGCAACTTGTGTCCCAATAATTTTAACTTTTAAATCCTTATGGTGGGTTAGACGGCAGTCAATGAGCAAGGGGAGAGGAGGGGTGAGATGTGAGGGAGCAAACAGGGAATCACATTAATACCAAAAAAAAACACAAATTACCTCCAAAATCTGGCCTCAAACGGATATCATAGCCCTTTAACAGTCTATCAACGGTCTCCTTCACCAATGACATGTTACTGGGGTCTTTGACACTGGATGAGAAAGCAAAATGTAACAGTAAATGGCATAATATTTTTTTAAAGGAAAAAAAATAAATGCCTGGAGTAAAGTGCCATTCTGCAAATGAAGAGGTGCCGACCTCGGACACCATGGCTTACCTTTGTGCACACACCATCGCCACTAGCAAGGGGAACGACAAAGCCCTAAAGTAGCCCCTTCTCCGGACTCTCAGCATCCCTAAGTTTTGCGGATGATGTCGGGGTCTCTTATTTTTTTTTCCAGCGAAGACAGCGATAGAGAGAGAAAGAGAGAGAGAGAGGATCCAACTTATTCTGACCAGTGCAGTAATTCCAAGGTGGGGGCGCCTGCGCACACTCTCTCACTCACTCCTCAACATCAAAGCCCGTGGATGTGGGCAAGCGGCTCCACTCCGCTAAATAAAAATATAACGGCAACAGAGGAGAGGGGTAAGAGGGAGAGAAAATGGAAAGAACTAAATGGGGGGGAGGAGGAAGGAAGGGAGGAGGGGTAGAGAAAGAGAGAGAGAGGGGAGGAGGAATGAAGAAAAACAAGATGTCTGTGGCTGTTCTATTGAACAACGCAGTTTTCTCCTTTTTCCCCCTCCCCTTGTTTTCTTTTAACCCTGTCTTTAGACGCTGCCTGTTAGAGCATCTGAAAATGCCAGGGTGGAAGGACACCGTGTGCTTGTCTCTTCCAGAAATCTTGGCGCATGGTGCTGCTTCCAGATCGTTATCCTCACAGGCGGCTCGTCATTCCCACAGTGGGGAGGGGAGGAGGTGGGGGTACAAGAATATAAAGGAAATTTGTTTAAATCTGGAGGATGCTAAAACACGCACTACGCACGGCTTCCTTTGAAAAAAAAGCAGAAAATCGCAGAGATGGTAGTCTGCCAGCTTCCGCCTTGCTCCATATTAATATTCGTGAGCACGCAGGCACACGTCCATCGCCTCTCCCTATCCCCGCTCTGCTTGTGTGTGTGTGTGTGATTTTTTTTGGTGGAGGAGAAAGAATAACAAAAAAAAAAGCTGGCTCGAATTGTATTTTAACACATTTCCCAGTCTGCGCGCGTTTGACATCTGGGATCCGAGCGCGAGTTGCCCGTCCCGGACGCCGCAGGCCGTTGGCTGCTTCTCCCGCGCGTCTGCCCACCCGCCGGCTCGAGCCCAGCGGCTTCAGCTCGCTCGACTAACGGACGCCGGGTCACGTGAGACCGGGTTCGAGGCGGGAAAAGGGGGATTCCCGGTCCTCACCGCTCGCCACAGTGAACGAACAAAATGTACGCGTTATTGCCGCCGAGCCCTTCGCGACCGTGCTTTCCCCATTGATGGTTACAGAAACCCACGAGAGTGTTTTACTTAAAAAATATATATCCTGATATCTGTGCTCTAATGTGACACAATCTCTGGTGCATGTGTTAGATTTCAGTCGGAAATGTGCGTCGTTTTATATGTACTTGGGTTTTCATTTCGCTCTCAGCATGTCAATATTTTTAATGCAGCTTGTTTCCTTTACCCCCACATTTCAAACGGGAGAAGCAAATCAAATGGTTTGATTCGCTGTTGTTTGTGCTGTGAGTAACCTGCACGGAGAAGCTCTCGGAGGCTTAGATGCTGAATTTTACTATTCAATTACAAATAATCCGCAAGGAGATGTAAATGATCAAATTAAAGCGAGGAACGCACTAGCCTTCAGTTCTGTTTTCCGATTTTCAGATTGTAAAATAGAAACATTCAGTGCTATACTGATGGAAGTTGTCCCATTTATCCAAGTTAAATGGCTGTCTACAATGCAAAGTACAAAACAGGAATATTTAATGCAGAACAAGTTGCGCGTTGTTTGTGCAGTTTTGTACCTGTTTTCGGCCGTCGAGAGTTGTTTATTGCTTCTGTAATGTTATTTCAGAGATGACGTGTTAGTATCGCCAACAAATAGGGGCTTATTTTAGTTTGTACCAGATATCTTTTCATTTTTGTTTAGGATGAGTTAAACATGTACAAATCCCGCAATTCGTTATTTAAGTTGAAGACTTTAGACTGCTTTATTTTTTATTAAAATCATCAGTGGTTGATATTAACAAGTAATCGACCAATAAGGACAATTTACCGGCTGTTATCTTGCCAGTCATAGATTGTTGAATGATCGAAACAATTAATATCGACAGTTTAGCCTGCAAAACAAATGAGATGAAAAGTTATGGAAGGTTTTAGGATCCGAATCCATTACCAATCATTTGATTTTGGATAGGTAAGGAAGATTTATCCAAAGATATGGAAGTATCAAGGTAACATTACAGGTTTGCGTATATGAACAAAACATAATTGAATCGGCCTGCTGCTACCTTTAGATGCTGGTTCAGGACATAGTCTAACCAACAACAATATCAATATATTTTATATGATATGTGCTCTAGGTGGCAAAAACTGAAGCTCTAAGAGTTGTCAAATGCATTGCAAACCAAATTACGCAATTGACTTTTAGAGCAATTGATCGAAAGTTGTACTAAAGGAGTTTGTAGAATCATTTTATAGAGGAAAGAGAAGAGAGGCTTATGAACAACATTATAGTACAAGGCAATGCCACCTGAAATCGTTCAAATTTGGTGAGGGTCCAGAAAATAAAATTAGAAGTGCACAATTACTTTGGGTGTACAGTACTGGGATGGTGAATATTTTGGAAATAAGGAGAGGTAAAGCCATAATGAAAATTGAAAACAAATGTAATAATTTTAAAATATAGTTTACCTGGGATTCAGTGTGGCTTGTTAAGTGAAGGCTGAAAGATGAATGATCTTGTTATAAGTTAGAATGTGGACAACTGAGTTCTTGATCTTGAGGTTGCCAACAGGGGTACCAGAGAGGCCAATGGAGATTGTGTAGGAATAGTCAAGTTTTAACATCACAAAGGATGGATAGATTTTTTAACAACAGACAAGCAAGATAATGGTGGTGGAAATAAGCAGAATTCCTGATGTCACAAAGGAATGGTTCAAAACTTAATTTAAAGATAATCTGATGCAATTACCAAATATAATGTTTGATTTGGTTCCACGAACCAAAAACCAAACTTTTTTTTCTTCTGAAATTTAGTTGAAAGTCTTTATTACTGGACATCAGCAAAACAATCATGGAGACAATGGATAATCAATAAGTTGGTAAGATGGAACCTGTTCTTGCTCACCATATATCCAGTAACTTTTATATTTTAAGATAATACTGGAGAAGATAGCATGTAAATAGAAAAATAGGAGGAACCTAATATATAAGTGTTTGGGGGACACCACAGGTATATGTGAAGACTGCAAGAGAAACCACTTATTATGATTATATGATGCCATTGGATAGCTAAACATTGAATAAGGCAAGCAAAATCTGAAGCAACAAGTTCATGGTGTAGATTGTTGGAAGGGGGATAATGTTATCAGCAGCACTAATGACAACATTTTCCTTCTATGTGAAAATGAGCAAAATGCATTGTTGGTTTTAAAAGTTTATAAACCTGTAAAGTAGAACACATTTTGTAATATGGGTTCTATTAATAATTCAGTAAATTTGTCATTTCATTCTGGTCACTAAAGGCTTGAAAGCTGCAGACTTGTGCAAAATGGGTCACTGAGATTTAAGTCAGTCAACCTTTGCTTCATTATTACAACAAATGACAGATATGCAGACCTATTAAATTCTTTAACACGATATAAATATGTTTAATGAAGGAGTCAAACAAATTAAGTTTAATTCTTTATGCCAAAGAGGTGTAGTGGCTGAGTCATTAAATATTTTAAGCAGAAGAGATGATATAGGTCTTATGGGAATCAAGGTTTAAAGGTAGGGCTGAGCATATGTAAGACATGGTGAGGTCTGCTCCCCTTATGCTTTCCCCTTATTTGACTCGTGAGAAATTGCAGTGCCAAACTTTTAACTTGGAAGTAATTGGAAATTTATTATCATTAAATTATGTGGTCTAAAGCAAAAATGTACTAATCAAGTTTGTAAATTCTTTCATCTCCAGGTCGACCTTTGTGAAATGCCTTGAGATAGTATAGTGGCAGCATGTAGATAAGAAAAAGTAGGAGGGACCTTGTTTACATATATGTCGGGGGTACACCAGAGGTATACTATGTGCAGACATTGGAAAATAAACTAATTATTTAATTATATGGGGCCACTGGAGAATTCAAATGGAACCCAGGCAAGTATAGTCTGAACTAAAAAGCTAATGGTGTATATTGTTGGAAGAAAATAATGGGGTCAGCAGCATCAGTGAAAAAAACATTTCCTTCTACTTGAAAATGAGCAAAAAGCATTGTTGGCTTCAAACGTTTGCAAACCTGGAAAGTGGAACAGATTTTGTAAAATGCTGGTGGGTTCTATTCATGCATCTTTTGCATAATACTAGAGATTATCAAATAACATTAAAGAAGAGACAATTATGTGTTTTGGTATATTTTTAGAATTGGCAGAAAGTTGGTATAAAGCCAGTGTTTTTTTTTTAAGTAGGATGCATAATACTGCAACAGCATCTCTATTGGGGTAACATTTTTTTTCTGTACATAAATCCAATTTTGCAGGTCACACTGAACAGAGAAAGTAGTTATTTTAAAAGATAGAACCAAGTTGAAAGGAATGGGGATTAGGAGACTGAGCAAAATTACAGCATAATAAACTCATTGTGAGGAATTATAATTAACATCACATTTTATAGAATGACAAATATAAATGTTTTTATTTGGTTAGTGAGAGTCTAGGTATCACTTGGGAGCAATTGTGTCCTCGACAGAGATCATTAAATGTGAATGAAAAACTGTATTTAATAGAAGCTAATGGAATGTAGACTTAATACAGGAGCAACTAAAAACAAAAGTGAGTAAGTAGCATTTAAGTTATGTGGAAACTGGAACTGAGTTCAGTTTTGGACATTGGTGTATGTTTATTATTGTTATGTGGCAAGAAAACAGTTTTGTTTAGTTCAATAGTTCCATTTAATAACAGATAATGTATATAGTAAACAATCTGAAATTTGCTTTCCAGCCAGAAAGATTATTTCATATATGAGTACATTGAGGCAGTACAAAAAGAAACATTTTAAAAATGCAGAATATACTGGTACAGTTACAGAGAAAGTGCAGAGCAGGTAGACAAATTGCAAGGGCCAGGAGGAGGCAAATTGAGAGACCAGTTTATTGTTAATCAAATAAGAAGTCGAACTCCAGAGGATTTTTTTGATATTATATATTGTATAGTGTTAATCTTAATGAGATTTAAACACTTGTGTTACAAGGGTGAGATAATTGTAAATTAGATTAAGAGTAGGGCATTTAGCATCTCAACTCTTTTCTATCATTAACATCGTGGATCATGTATCACATGCATATCGATATCCAGTTTTATACAATCTTCTTTGATATTTTTGATGAAAAAAATATATTAACCCCAGATCTACAAAAATGGGTCAGTTGACAATATCAAGAGTTTTATTTTTGTCTATTAGGGATGTTGATTGTTGAACAAAGTCAGGTAAAGTGAATTGAAGTACCAATAATTGAATGTTGAAGTAGATTCCAGCATTATTGCAGGTTACTGTGGTGGTGTTGGTTATGGAAGATTTCTCCATTATCATTGGAACAGAAGACATACAGTAAGCATATCTTTAGTTCAAAATTAAATCAATTGTTGATCTCTACACCATTTCAACTAACCCAATGCCATTTACACATCAGTTAATATTAATACATTATGTTTGTAGTACAAAATATTGAATATAGTCTGTGTTGCATAAAGAAATCCATCTGTTAACGATTATTTCATTTTGGGGTTTATCCTGTAACTGGTGCTCATTGGCCAGTTTATTCTCATTTATGAACAAGAGAAAATCTGCAAATGCCTGTTTTATGGAATTCACATACAAATGCTTTCTTTTTGCATCACGATCTCAGCATAAAATTTACCTGAAAAACTACAGTGGAGGTATGCTAACATTCAGAATAATATTACTTTTATTTCTTATATAGGCTTTTCAGTCAGCATGAGTATTAAATATCGACAGGGTTACTGTTCTTAAAATTAGTTTCCAAGGTTAGAGTTGGTCTGCGCAGCAATCTTTAAAGGCAGGTTGAAAATATAAAGTTCCTTGTGCAAACTTTCAGACCTTTGATTCAAAGGCACTTGTCTTATATTGTGTTGGATTTATAGTATTGATGAATATTAAACGTGAAGGATTGGTACTAAAATATACTGGCAAGTTATGGTCTGGCTTACCAACTAGTAAACCATAGCATAGACTATGGGATAAAAAGGGCTTAACAAATAACCTTAATAAAGTTTTAGCTTTTGTTTTTTTACAGATATTCTGTTTGTGGCCAACGCACTGAAATATCTATATGCGTTTAAAACAAGTGTAAGATCAAGAACGTCAGCTATTGTTACTTCAAAGGAAAACAAACTTAGAGCAACCATGACTACCATACCGATTGCCATCATGTGAGAGAAAGCACAACAGAATATATCGTGGGTTGGTTATCCTGTTCTTCAAGGCTACTGCGATAAAATATGTAAAAATCGGTAATCAGGAACGCTTCCTGGATTATTGTTTGTCCATGAGAATGCAATATTTTTACCAGCAACCAGAAGAAAAAATAAACTAACGTAGAACTTGGCAGATCCTTTAAAACGACCACAAATATCCGGAAGATTATGGCAAATTGACCGAGGTTCAAGTTAACACTGATGCCTACGCAGCTGTGGAAAGATGTACAATTTTATCAATTGCTATATCTTTGCTTCATATATGTATGCTCCACGTGTAATGTTGACAATGGCAATAGAGACAGGTAGGGGAAAGGTGTGGAATAACTATATTATTCATGAACTGTTAATCCATATCAATATATTAAATATGTTACTTACAGTCAATATAAATTAGGAATAAAGCGTTGTTTCAAGTTTATTAGAAGATGGTGAATTCCGGAATCATGTATTATATTAGTGTTAATCTTGGAATCAGAAAATTTTTGACAGGGGCCGTTCAGCTCATCATGATGGTGCCAGAGAAAACCTAATCCTGTGTTCAAGCACTACTTATGCAGCCCTGGTGAACAAAACTCTTCAATAGCACACCCACTTTTGAATATGATATAGATGTCAGAATTTTACACCCTTTGAACCAATGACTTCAAGACCATCATCCCCGGGTATGCCTTTTTTTTTAAATGATGAATTCTATGTCCCAGAATTTTGACTGGTAGCTACAAACATTTATATATTTGTTAGTTATTCCCATTTACCCCCTCTAGGCCCTATAAAGCCTTCTCTTGCTTTTGTTCCAACGAGTACAACCCGAATCTACGCAAAACTCTACAGATGCTGGAAATGTGAATTAAAATCAGAAAATCCTGGAAGTGCTCCGCAGGCCAGACTTGGTTCTGGTAAAGATAAATATCTAACGATGAAGGTCAAAAGACCTTTTGTCAGATTTGAAACATTAACCCTGTTCTTCCTCCTTCAGGTATTATCAGACTTGCTGAGCGTTTCTGGCACTTTCTATTTTATTGCAGCCTTTTTGATATTTTCCCCATAGCTACAATTTTGTAAGTCTTGCAAATATCTTCCTAAATCTCCCCCGTACCTTGCTTAGTACAATGATCTCTTGGCGATAATGTGGCCAGAACTATGTGATGAAACAAGTCATGTCAGAACATAATTCCAAACTATCTTCTCTACTCTTACATTTTATGCCCAGACTAATAAGGAAAGAACACTGCGTACCTTTTAATGGTCTTATTGAACTGTCTTACCTTTCCGCATCTGATGGTACCCTCCAAGATCCCTCTCTGCTCCCACTCTACTCAACAGTTTTCTTCCATTTGTTGACTGGTACCTCCCCAAACGCATTGAATGGTTAATTGTATATTCATAGCACTGCAGTTAACTCATAGCGGAGAAACCAGCTAGTGAACTGACCTGCGATATTTAAGGTCAACACAAACCATCTCCTGCATCCAACCTCATTAGCCTATCAACATGAAAACATTAATAAAGCAAACTACCTTGTTAACAAAGAGGTCTGTTAAAGTAGCACAACTGAATGATTGAACATGTGCGCTTAGTAGCAATTGTGTATTAAAAATGCCCGTTTATAAGTTCAATTGGGAAATGATGCACCAGCAACATTTTGAATGCTTACCAACAGGTTTAGAGAACACTGTTGAGTGCGAGGATTAAGCTATATGATAAGCAATCGCTAATGTTACCCCTCCTAATTCTGATTACCTAGATTATAAAAAATAAAGAACTAGCAATGTCACCTAAATCTCTCAACCCGTCACACATTTCTTGGGGCGGGGCGGCGGAGCGCTAAGGCTGAGAAAGAGAGAGAAATCAAGTGGAACGTTGTGATAAATCTCAGTTTGATTCAGAAGCTGGCAATGCAAAACACTGACACATTACGAGAAGGATATCAATAGAATTTTTAAATAGATATAGTAACAGAAGAAGTGTTGTAATTTGTAATGCAATCACTCTCGGCTGGCTGTCCGTGTCATGCCAGGATTCCTGACGGCTCCTCGCTAATTCCTGCCAAAAGTATCAGTGGATTTCTTGTTTTTAATCTCCCATGATGCCTTATTCGATTATTGTCAATGCTCGCCATCCCGTACCGGCTGTTAAACTCTTTAGTTTTAAACTGAGGCATTCAGTTGAGCCCAGACAGCAGCGGAGAAATAAAAGGAGAGTGGAAAATTGTCTTCTTCGAACGCAAAGGGCTCAACGTTGAGGTACTAAAGTGGTTTTAATCGTTTCTTTTATTCTTCCTGAAATGGCACAATGACGGCAAAAGTGAGGAGGCTTAGAATATGGGACATGCAAATGGTTACTGCTGACATGAGAACTGTGGTTGCAATGTCCACCAGCCGTGTGGGTTTACTGATCTTTGTCTTTTGCACAGCACTGTTTTGGTGAGTCCGTCTTATTTACATTTCTCTGATAAGTTAGGTAATTATGTATTTTGTTGAATTTAATATATATTTTTTGAAAATACGTCATATTTGAGTTGACTACCGCAAGTGCATAATAAACACACTTATATTGTTAAAGTCGTCCTTGACCTCAATATTAATTTTGTATTTACAGTATAGGAGAGACGCTCGGAAAAAAGTCTTCTAATCATGACAATGAAGTAAGAATACATTCAGAAAACATCACACGTATTCTCGATAGACTTCTTGATGGATATGACAACAGGCTACGTCCTGGGTTTGGAGGTAAGCAATAGGTTTTCTACATAACCATTCGTCTAGCAACAAATTCAAACCTTTTCGCAGCCTCGTATGACGTACTTCTCAGTTGATATAATACGAAGACTAGCCAATCGTAAATATTTAAATTCATCTCATCAGTCACGTGCTCGTATTAATATTTCTGTATTTTAAAGTAATTTTAGAATGCATTGCCATTCGTAAACATTGTTGCTCAAACTTTGAGGGCTTTTTGGTTCTTTCCATGTGACAGTTGAATACCCGGTCCTATGAACAGCCAACAGTCTTTTACATATGGTTTGATCTTTTCTAGGTCCTGTCACTGAAGTGAAAACCGACATATATGTGACAAGTTTCGGTCCTGTATCTGACGTTGAAATGGTATGATACTTACAATGGTCGATACAATAATACTAATACTTACTCTACCAAAGAAAAAACACAAACCAGAATTGCTCAGCAACACCCGCGTCCAATTTTACTGACAGCGGACACAGTGCTATCGATTTTATTATTTTGGCATCTCGGGAGAATATTATTCGAGAAGATTATTCTCCTTAATCTGTTTGACTATCCTGCCGCTAAAAGTATCAGTGGTCATCTTTTATCTGTTTCCAACAATAAACATTATACCAAATACTGCAATTGGTTAAAAAAACAAAGCTTTCCATTCTTAAGGAAGCCAAGTAAATAACTAAATACAAACGTATGTCAAATCACAAGAAAGTTTTTTTTTAGAGCGGATACTGACACTGGATAATCCATTGAGCTGTTGTAGCTTTGTGTCGGTAGGTATTAGAGATTTTGGATTATGTACATCAGACACAGTGACTACTTTGGCATCTTGCAGTTAAAGTGATGCAATGCGCTATTTAAAATACGGTATTATTCTTTTACAGGAATATACCATGGATGTCTTCTTTCGTCAAACTTGGATTGACAAAAGGTTGGAATTTGAAGGGCCCATTGAAATCCTTAGACTGAATAATTTAATGGTCAGTAAGATTTGGACTCCGGATACTTTTTTCAGAAATGGGAAAAAATCTATTGCTCACAACATGACTACTCCCAACAAGCTTTTCAGGATCATGCAAAACGGCACAGTACTTTACACAATGAGGTTAGCCATAATAGTTTGGTGAAGCATTGCATTGCCCCATTTTGCACTTAATACATAATAATAACCTTAAATAAACCTTTTCTCTTCTAATTATAGACTTACCATAAATGCTGCGTGTCCTATGAGATTGGTGAACTTCCCAATGGACGGACATGCCTGTCCCTTGAAGTTCGGCAGCTGTAAGTTATGTTTATGGCTGTTTATATATATATGGTTAAGGCGCCTCGGCGTTAGATCAACGGAGTTCGAATAAATATACAGGGATTTTGAGAAACTTAAAATCTTGTAAGGCCATCGTTGTACTGATTTTATGAAGTGTGAAAGTCTACTCACAAAAAATTGACAAATTGCAGATTACAAATTCTGAACTAGTATGAAAAAGCCTTGGTGTTAGAGAATCAGCCCTGGCATTGCCTTATGAGTCAGAAGGTATTGGTTAAAATATGAATTAAGAGGCTAAAGTATTTAATTTCAGTTGATGCTTGGTCTGCTAGACGTAAATCTAGTTGCAGTTGAGTGTAATATATCCCTTAGTTTAGTGCTATTCAGAAATAAAATAGATTTTATCACCTGTGCCCTGTCCAATGTTTATTTATCACCATTAACAGATTACTTGATAATTATCACATTGGTGTTTGTGAGAATTTGTCTGTATAAATTTCTGCCACAATTTCTACATGACAGTAATAAGTAATTTATCATTCATAAAGTGTGTTGTGATACCCGTGTGTATCTCAATGTGAATGCAATTTAATTTTGTTTTTTACAAACTAATAACAAGACTTCAATGAGTTATGCAATATATATTTTTTCAATATATGCATTATATGTTTTCACAGTTTTTTGCTAAGGGCATTACTTTCAGAAGGAAGTTTCAGCATAACATGATTTGGCTACATCCACTACCATAAACTACATTCTTAAGTACACTGTCAGTTATTTCCCATGTTAACATCTTGCATATCTTAATTTGTCTAAGGTTGCATTTTCATTAGAAAATCATGAGGGATTCATCTAAAGCAATGTGAACTTTGCAGAAGCACAAAATTATCAGTGTAAATTTGAGGTCAAGGCTAGACTTGGAGTTTCAAGTGAAAAAGAATTATAATTTTCTAAAGTGGCTAGTATCTTTTTTAGTTTAGCATCACACTTCAATGTAAATACAATGCAAAGCAAAATCTTTTTAACCAATTGTTAATGCAATAATTTGTAAAACCACTGAACACCATTTTGTTTGTTTAACCAGGAAAGAAAACAAACTTAGAACAATAAGGTGTGGAATATTGACACCTATAGCATGGGTGAACCTCACCTAGGGTAGTAGCATAATTGCGTGATAATAAATTTGCATCTTTTGCACCCAACTGGATTTACTTTTACATTAAGATTGATAGAGAAACAAATTGGTAAAAGTCGGTTGGCAGTTCTAAGTTACCAGTTTGCAGGGTTATATAAGATGGGGTTGTGGGGTAGAGATAAGTCTCTAGCAAAGGAGGTATAAGGCACTTCTCCCCTCTACTAGCTTGCAGGTCACCCTTGAGCAAGATGTAGCACCTGCTTAGCCCACCACTCAGGGTCACGTGAGGTCATAGGAACAAGTTGTGGATGGTCATATGAGTAGTTGGTGCACATTACGAGTCCTGGTTATGTGACCACTGACACAAGGCTGACAGTACCTGAGAGTATTGATAATGGCTGAGGTCACCTGTCTTGTAAAGACACTGCCCAGAAGAAGGGAATGGCAAACCACTTTTGTGGAAGAATTTGCCAAGAACTATCATGGTTAAGACAGACAGAAGACTATGATTACCCATATCATATAACACAGCACATAATGATGATAATTATGATGAATTACACTGTAATCTGCTTTGTGTGTGTGTGTGTGTTATTTTAAAACTTCTTCCCTCTACTGGAGTTACAATCATTCAACATTATGGAGTTTTAGGAGTTGGCGCTCTTTGTCCATCTTGTTATTCAACCATTTTTCTTCCTTGAGCACTAATAGGGTCAGTTCTGAGGTAAATTCATTGTGAATCCTAACCCTTCCCTAAATTCTCAGTGATAATAAATTTTATTACGGAAAGATAATTTGACAGTAATTACTAAAAATGTAGTTGTTCACCCAGGTTTCACTATAAACTAATTAAAATGCAGCACAGTATAAAAATTGTGTTTAAGAAGCAGTGATCAACATAAATAACCAAACAGCTCTCTCTATATATCCTTTTTTGCAATACAAAAATTAGCATTTCAAGCCATCTAAATATTAACAATGCATATTGGTTGTGTATTTAAAAGCAAGCAATAATGTTGGAAGACTTTGTATTTTTAATGTAACTTATTATTGCCATACAAATGCATTCACAAGAATAGGAAATGCATTATTTAATCTTTTATGCCTAGTATTTGTATGTTTGTCTAATCTGAGCAAAACTCTAACTTTTGATGTCAAAACATAAACGTTTTCTACCACTGGTTAGCAGGAGCAAGAAGTTTGTAGAATTTTATATGCTCAGTTCCAAAAGCACTATGGTTTTAGTGTAATTACATGTAACACACATTTACTATCAAGTGTCAGCAGTGCTTCAATGGTAGTGCAGTCTCTTAGAAAGAAGACCATTCATTACTCCTGTCCTAACCAAGATCAACCAACTCAATAAACGCTGAGAGTTATACCTGGATAACATAATAAATGGAAAAATAATAAAGGGACCACTCATTATATACTGCAGAACTTTCACAAAAATATTCAAAATAGTTTATTTCCAATAGTTTATGAATCCTTTATAATACTTACATTCCTCATTCCCCTTTATTCCTCTGTCATGCCTTGTAACTGTAGGGTTAAATCTATGAACTAGTGACATTTTTTCCTCTAACTTATTATTGTTGTGTTTCTCAAATTTCCTTTCTCTTTTCAGTATCTTGTTAATTTCCATTTCTCTCAAAATCTTCCTTCTTTATATCAGATTGATGCCCCCCTTTGATTGTTTTCTTTTTCTTGTGGCATTCATAGACTTTGGCTAGCTTCTTATCTTTCTGTTCTTGCAGCTCAGCTTGATGTTCCCTTTCAAGCTGCTCTCCCAGATTTACTCTCTAAGGGGAGTTTATGGTGCTTGCCTTTTTTTTGCTGTTAATGTGATTGGTAAGTCATGCAAATACACAACAACGGCCCAATTTTCTATTCTGTTTTGAAGTCTAAAAATATTATTTGTCCCCAAATCATAATGAATTCAGAAATAAAGTGAAAACAAGGCCTTACTTGGGAAAATATATATATCATCAACTTTTATTTGATCAGAATGCATGCTGATTAATAGTAGTTTCAATTCCTTTAGTGGATTTTTAATTTGTCTGTTCCTCTGTGGTCTTGATATTCTTAAATAATCAGTAAATATCTATTGATTACATTGAAACTTAAATATGATAAATGCTTACAAAATGTTACAAAATTTGTCAAAATTAACTTGGGTCTCTTACAGACTGAGAGAACAGAAATTATATTGAGCATTAAGTATGAAGATGCAAAAAAAATCTCCTCAGAAATAGTAGGGAGCAACAGATCTAGACAAATGAGGAAGTGAAATAAATAAAGCAGAATTGGAGAAATTAATGAAATAGAAGGCCGAAAGATCTTTAGGAACTTGTGACTCACATTTAATTTTTTTTTGAAAGAAAAGGCTGTGTACTGGTTTTCAACTCTCAAAATGCCAATATAGCAAATATAACTCACAGAACTAAAAAAGAAGAGAAGGAAAAAGGCTAAAGGCTGATGAGCAAGGAGAATCTTCTTTGAAGGAATGAGTAGTATATTTTATAATATATAATAATATTGGCTAGAGTCAACATAATTTATAAAAGTGAACTCATAGTTGACAATTATTTAATAATTTTTCAGATTATAATAAACAGAATAGAAAAAGAGGAAGCTGTGGATGTGTATATAAAGGTAGTGTATTGTCATCAATCAGAAAACAATGTATAGATAAAAATATCTTCAGGATATACTGTGAACTGGTGATTAGTTGGATGCCATAGGGCCCAGGCTGTTCACAATATGTATTAATGATTTGAATGAAAACACTGAGAGTGAAATTTCCAGCAGGTCAGTTAACATCTGTGAAGAGACAAAGAGAGATAACATGTTTAGTCAATATATTTTGGTACATAGTATTATCAGTAAAGTTGATGGAATATGGCAAAGTTGAGTAGCAATGGGCAAATTAGTAAATTAATTTAATATTATCACTTCTACTGAAGTACAGTGAGCAACTTTGTTAAGCATGCCATCCATATAGATCATTTCATTACAACAATGCATTGAAGTAGAACATAAGAAAACAATAAGACAATGCAGAAAAAAGTGTTACAGTAAGGCATCAGAAAATAAAGTGCAAGACCACACTGAGGTCAAGAGTCTGTTTATTTTTATCAGGGGGCCATTGAATACCCTTATAACAGTGGAATATAAGATGTCCTTGAGCCAGCCTGGTGGTATATGATTTGTATCTTCTGCCTGAAAAGAGAATGTCCAGTGTAGGTGGGGTTCTTGATATTTTTGTCTGCTTTACCAAAATAGTCAGAAGTATGGATAGTGTCCATGGAGAGAAGACTGGTTTCTATGATCTGCTGAGCTATATCCACAACTCTCAGCATTTCCTTGCAATCCTGGACAGACTAGTTGCCATACCAAGCCATGAAGTATTGGGATAAGACACTTATAAGGTGCATCAATAAAAATTGCCAAAGGTCAAAGGGGCAATGCCAAATCTTATCTATGGCATCTATGTGGTTGGACCAAGACAGGCTATCGGTGATGTTCATTCCTATGAACTTGAAACTTTCAACACACTCGACCTCAGCACTGATAATGTAAACTGGAGTGAATCCACTGCCCTCTTCTTGAAATCAATGATCAACTCTTTTGTTTTGTTAACATTGAGGGAAAGGTTGTTGTCATGAAACCATGTCATTAAGCTGTCTTGACTCTTCCCTATGCTCCAACTCATCATTATTTGAGATTCATTGCACTATATTTGTGTCATTTGCAAACTTGTAGATGGAGTTAGAGCAGAATCTGGCCACGCAGTTGAGAATGTACAGGAAGTAGAGAAGAGAGCTGAGGACTTAGGCTTATAAGGCAAAGTGTTGAAGATAATCATGGCAGAGGTGTTGCTGTATATCCTTTCTGATTAAGGTCTGTTGATCAAGAAGTCAAAGATTCAGTTGCAAAGGGAGGTATTGAGAGCCAGGTCTTGGAGTTTGGAGGTGAGCTTGCTTGAAATTCTAGCATTGAACGCAGAGTTGAATTCAATATATGGCACTCTAATGTATGCGTCTTTACTGTCTAGATGCTCCAGAGATGAGTGTAGGGCCAGGGAGTTGGTGTCTGCTGTGACCTCTCTTGGTAGTAAGCTAATTGTAGCGGGTCGAGGTTGTCTGGGAGGCAGGAATTGATGTGTGCCATGACCAGCCTCTTGAATCACTTCGTGATGGTGGATGTCAGGCAATGTGCACTAGCTATTAAGGCACATTACCTTATTTCTCTTAGGTACTAGGATGATAGTGATCATCTTTAAGCAGTGGGAACTTTCGATCAAAGTAGTGAGAGGTTAAAAATTTCCTCAGGTACCCCCCGAACTGACGTGCACAAGATCCAAGGACACCATCCAGGCCAGATGCTTTCCATGGAATCACTCATTGGAAGACTGACGTCTGAAAGGTGACTGTGGGTTCATGTGCATTGGAAGCTGTCAGGTTGGGTGGCAAGATTCCAATCCCCTTCTGTTCAAAATGTTCACAGAATGTGTTAATCTCATCAGGATAAGATGTTTTGTTGTTGGTGAAGCTCCATGAATTTGTTTTGTAGCTTGCTATAGCATGCAAGCCCTGCCAAAACTGGTGCTGACTCTTGACATCCCTGATAAGTTTATGAAGGTTGCAACTCAATTTCTTGTATAAATCAAGATTACCTAATTTGAATGAGACAGTCCTGGACTATGGTAGGGTGTGGATCTTTCAGTTCATCCATGGTTTCTGGTTTGAGAACACCTGGAATGATCTCACAGTCCTCTACACACTAATAAAGTCCATGACAGTGATGACATAGGTTGGCTGCTGAGTATCAGAACATAAAACAAAGTAGGTAAGAAAAAAAAACATTGGAGTATTTTAAAACTAGTGATTAAATTTAAAGGAAATAGAGAAAAAAACATGCTACTTTTTAATTGCACCTACTTTAAAAAAATTCCATCATTGGAAAAATATGATATTCATTCCTATCAGGAAACATGACTTTTGGACTCACAAAACAAAACATAACTGGGATTGTTTGCAATAATGAATTACAACATGATTAAGAGTTTTACTTTGATTGTAGGTTTACATTCATCCTTGAAACAATCATATGTAATTAATATGTCAATACCTAACTGTTTTCATTTAAGAGGGTAAAGGCAATTATGAGGAGCATGTGCAGAGCTGGTGAACCTATGGCATGCCCAAGTTAGCACATGCAAAAGTTTTATTGACATGTGACATGCAGTGCCGCCCCTTAATTCCTTAAACCCCAACCATAATCTTTACGGCCAAATGAGACAGCAAATGATTTTTTTTACAACACAAGCATAGAACATAGAAGAGTACAGAACAAGAACAGGGCATTTGGCCCACAATATTGTGCTGAACCAGTTAAATACCAAATCAAAAACACCCAAGTAATAACTCCTCCTACCCACACCATGTCCATATCTCTTCAGCTTCCTTATACCCATGTGCCAATCTCTTAAAAGCCTGTAATGTATTTGCCTCTACCACCATGCCAGGCAGTGCATTCCAGGCACCCATGACTCTCTGAGTAAAAAACTTAACCCTCACATCCCCCTTGAACCTACCCTCTCTCACCTTCAATGCATGCCCTCTGGTATTAGACATTTCAACTGTGGGAAACAGATAACCTCCATCCACTCTATATATGCCACATAGTCTTGTAACCCTCTATCAGATCTCCCTTCAGCCTCCGATGCTTCAGAGAAAAAAATCTGTTTGTCGAGCCTCTAGTGATAGCACATGCCCTCTAAACCAGGCAGCATTCTGGTGAATCTCTTCTGCATCCTCTCCAAAGCCTGAACATCCTTCCTATAGTGGGGTGACCAGAACTGTATGCAATACTCCAGATATGGCCTAACCTGAGTTTTTATAAATTGTAACGTAACCTCCTGAACTCAATGCCTCGACTAATAGAAGCACACATTTCATAAGCCTTCTTAACCACTTTATTAGATTAGATTAGATTATTAGATTATGAGGACATGCAGTCCTCTTTTATTGTCATTTAGTAATTCATGCGTTAAGAAATGATACAATATTCCTCCGGTGTGATATCACGGAAACACAGGACAAACCAAGACTGAGAAACTAACAAAAACCACATAATTATAACTTATAGTTACAACAGTGCAACAATACCATAACTTGATGAAGAACAGGCCATGGCATAGTAAAAAAGTTCAAAGTCTCTCGAAAGTCCCACATTTCACACAGACAGGAGAAGGAAGAAAACTCTCCCTGCCATGCCCGACCACAGTCCGACTCTGAGTCGTCCGAAAACTTCGAGCTCTGATCAGCCCTCTGACACCGAGTACTGAGCACCATCTCTGCCGAATGCTTCGACCTCAGCCTCGGTCACCAGCAGCAGGCAAAGCTGGAGATTTCGGGGCCTTCCCTCTGGAGATCCTCGATCGCACAGTAGCAGTGGCAGCGAACCGGG